>NC_142471.1:77083333-77400000 GCF_049115385.1 Moschus berezovskii
GTATCAAGGTTATGTACTATATATCTTTCTGGAAATATTTTTTCCTGTTAACACAGTAGTTAAATTTTGTATTTTACTATCTACTCTGACTTTTAAAATATCAAAAATTTCTGTCACAAGTTGACCTGTAGTGTGCTTCAAGTATTGGAGTGTTCTGAAATGTAATTGTCAACCAGTGCAGGTAGAAAAGAACATGCATACGTCTAAGAAACTGATTTATGTTCTAAAATATGTAGTTGCATTATTTTAACATAATGTTTCTTCTGTCTTTGGCATTTTCTTCGGGTTCCCAGTTTTTTAGCACATCATCTTTAACTCAGCAAATCAAAGTTCTAATGTATGAAAAGAATATTCTAATTGCAGAGGGCTCTTTAGCTTTTGAGATGTTGGTAACATATGTGCTTTTTGAGAAAGTATGATGTTCTCATTATCAAGATTTAAAGAACTAATTAGATTATTTCACACTATGTATCTCATTCCAACTTTTGTAAAGATCATAACTGGTCCCAGAAAGTAGTTCATGCTAGAAAAGGTTAAAGTTTCTTTTATTGGAAATAATGAACATATTGCTTGAAGCTAAAACATTACAGGTGACCTTAAAAGAGGGTATGATTTGTCCCTCTGTGAAACGAACCTGAAAGACTACTATGAAATATTTTGGAATGTCTTATCTTCTAATATTTGTAGCACTGTGAACACCCAATTTAAGCATCTTATTTGCCCTCAAACACTTTATAAATCCTGCAAGTTTAGTTAAGTAATTTCACCGTTGACAGATATATCTTTTTTTTTCTAATGCCTTGTAGGTAAAGTAGAAATGATGTGTTCTGACATGGGTGATGTCTAGAATTTGGAGTTAATTTCATCAGTTAAATTTGGGCTTTCTCTGTTTCCAGTTTTGTGTTGTACAACACTGCCTTCAGGACTTTCACAATTTTGCGGATAGTTTTTAAGTTAACCTTTAAATTTTGTTATGTAAGTGTTTCTTACTAACTAGTTTCATACTCACTAATGGCATAGACCTTCTACTGAGTGCTGTGTGTGTCCCAGTCTGTGAAGGTACAGAGATAAATATACTGTTTCCTGCTTTCAGTAAGTTCATGGTTTGTTGCATGAAGGGGACAAACAGTAGTTAATTGTTTTGCAGTGTGACAAGTGCTTTGGTAGCAGTAAATACTGAAGAACTCAGATGAATTAATTCAGACTGAATGTATAATCAGCAGTGCTTACTGAAGGATACAACCTGAACTCTGGAGGAATAAGTTGGATGGAGGGTAGAAAAAGCATAGAAGTTAGAGATGTTAAGGTCTATTTGGAGAATTGCAGGGAATAACAATTTGGAGTCCATCTATGACCTAATGTTAATATTTTAAGTGATACAGTAGGCTTTCATTACAGTTATTATTTTTAGAGATTTTATGCCTTTTGTGCGTCATTTAATTTGGTGCTTGAACTATGGATCTGCACTAACAGGAATCTGTTCCAAATTATTATTTAAAATTTTTAACTAAGTATATTTTCATAGTTAAATAGAAGAAGAACATATCAGCCTAACATGAAATAATTCTGAAGCATGGAACTTGGATAATGATAAAATGTTTCAAAATCATATTTAAATATATTTTTCTCAGCCTTTATGTATCATGTTAAGAGTAACAT
The DNA here is from genome assembly GCF_049115385.1 of Moschus berezovskii. Taxonomy (NCBI): domain Eukaryota; kingdom Metazoa; phylum Chordata; class Mammalia; order Artiodactyla; family Moschidae; genus Moschus; species Moschus berezovskii. The sequence goes on from NC_142471.1 coordinate 77,084,993, forward strand.
TTATGAATTTCCTTCCTTAGAACTCATGGTGAGTTATTTTGCACATATTTAAAATGCACTCTTCTGAGAACATTAAAAATAGCCTCTTTCCATACTTACTTCAGAGTGCCACTCTTTGCTTAAAAGTCAGATTGTATGATCAGAAGTTATGTTTGGTAGCCTGCTGCAAGTCTTTTTTATGCCTTTAAAAGTTTTTTAAGGTTTAAAGTTCTCTGAACTTGACTATTAAAAAGTAATTTTTCATGCAGTGTGATTTAATACTTATTTGAGGACGAAATGAAGGCCCTTCAGCCCTCCCAGCGTGCCATAGTTTCCCCTTTTAAAACATTCTCATATTTGCCTTTTTTAAATCCTTCCTGTTGGGGCTTCCTTGATAGCTCAGCTGGTAAAGAATCCCCCTGCAATATGGGAGACCCCGGTTCTATTCCTGGGTCAGGAAGATGCCCTGGAGAAGGGATAGGCTACACACTCCAATATTGTTGGGCTTCCCTGGTGGCTCAGACAGTAAAGAATCTGCCTGCAATGTGGGAGGCCTGGATTTGATCTCTTGGTTGGAAAGATCCTCTGGAGGAGGGCATTGCGGCAACCCACTCCAGAATTCTTACCTAGAGAATCCCCATAGACAGAAGAGAATGGCGGATTATAGTCCATGGGGTCACAAAGAGTTGGACACGACTGAGCAACTAAACACAGCAGTCCTTCCTGTTATTTTCATTACAGAAATCTAAGAAATTCCTTTTTAAATGTTTCACATTTTAACAATTCCCATATAAATGTTATAACGTCTCACTTATCTCAAGGTTATTTTTTAGGAAACTAAAACTTTCTGGTGTCATCTCCTTGGGTACACCCCCATGCTCCCTTCACCTGGGTAACCTAATTGCTGTTCAGGCCCCAATATCACATCCTTGGGGAAGCCTTTGATCTCTATTTAGATTCTCCTGTTTTAAGGTCTCCCACCTGTTATTTCCTTTTTATAATACTCATCATTTTTGTAATGATGTTTTTAATGTCTTGTCTTTTTTGTATTACTGTAAGCTTCATGATGAGCATCAAGTATTTCTGTGTTCTTTACTACCATTTCTCCAGTGCACAATGTCTTAACCTTGTAAGGCTTCTAATAGAAAATTTGTCTGTGGCCCCCAAACAGGCCACTAAAAAGGACAAAGATATCATAGTGCTTTTGCTCTTAAACACATTTTCTGCTCTTAGAATCTCCTAGGCTTTAATTGAGGGATCTTTAAAATTTTATAATGTACAATTATTTTAAAGTTTGGTAGCCAAATGTAGAAAGGAGTAGGGTACTCCTAGAGGCCATATGAAAGTTGAAAATAAGAGCAAGGGTAAAGTACTTAAAAAGCAGACGTAAGGCATTAAAAAAATATAGCAGTGTAAGGCAAATTAATGTGATAAATACTTAAAATCTTTTCAGATGCCATTTGTTTTATATGTAGAATAGTAATAGCAAAAATGATGATGTAAGATCATGACAAAGATATTAATTGCTGTTGGTAAATTTTGATATTGACACAGGAGCAGGTATTATATTTCAGAAAGGTTTCCATCTAAAATGATAAGTTTTAATGTTAGCCTTTTGTTATTGGGAAGATTTGCTTAATGAGATGAAACATAGTAGGTATTATAAGTATTAAGTAAAATTAAGTTGAAGAAAATGATTGGAAGTCCTGATTTAGTGCAGTATATTATTACTGCCTTAAAAACTTTCGGATTTTATACCTACCATGTGTTTCTTTGTGTACTGAGGTACGAAATATGTAAAACTGAGTAACAACATGTTTATCAGTTTTGAATAAAAACTTAATCTGTTGCAGTGATATGACAAAATGACATAAAGCAACTTTTAAACTGTTAAAGAGAGTAGTGGTTTAGTTGCTGAGTCCGACTTTTGTGATCCCATGGACTGTAGCCTGCCAGTCTCCTCTGTCCATGGGATTCTCCAGGTGAGAATACTGGAGTCGGTTGCCATTTCCTTCTCCAGAGGATCTTTCCGACCCAGGAGTTAAACTTGGGTCTCCTGCATTGCAGGCAGATTCTTTACCAACTGAGCTATGAGGGGAGTCCTTAAAAGTAAATTTTATTGTTTATTTTTGGCATTTTTGGTAACCTAGACTGGAAAAGTTAGATTAGAGGTCATAATTATTTGTTTTAGAAGTCTGTAGAATGTTGCAGCTTGGATGACTGGAAATACATTATTTTTAATTCAACTTTGTTTCCTTATGTCTTCTGGGATAAAGAATTTGATATTTCACTTAAAGGACTTGAGTTCTGATTCACATAAATTTACTTTCTTAGTTTTGTAATCTGTTGAGTTCTCTGACTATATAAGGATAGGTAAAAGAGCTAGAGTTATTTCTTATTTTGTTGCTAAAACAAATATTGGTTTATCTACCATGTGTTAATTACAGTTTTAAAGTCATAGAAATGGGATACTTATATACCAGGCAGCTTAAAATAGTAAGGTTTTATGATTTAATTTTGAAATCATTTATTTCTGTACTTTGAAAGTAGGGATTTGAAATTCTTAATACTAGAAATATGGCCTGGTTTCAGAACACCCACCAAGCAACTGTGGAAACTCAGCATGCTAAATGGCTTATAGTGCTGCAGTATTCTTTAATTTATCCCACCTCCTGTTATATAATAGCTTATAGTAGTACACACAGAACATGAGTATTTAGGACAAGAACAAAGTGTATTGACGGTCCAGAACGTGAGACTGTGTTGGGCTTTGGATTGGGCAGGAAAGACCTAAAGATGATCAAATATAATGATGGTCAGTGGGTGAGTGAGTGATATAAATCAGTTAATGTTTTAGGTTGAAAATAAGGCATGAAAAGCAAAAATTGTTTTGGGGAGTTTTTGAAGCAAACACTTAAAAATTCTATTAAAATTTATTGGTATTTTTATTTAAAAAATTTGACAACTCTTGTGACATTGTCATGATACTTGTATACAGGACTTAAGTATTTCAATGTAAATAATTTTATACATTTCCCCCAGAATGTTGTGCAACCCTAATGTTGCAGCATCGTATCAGACCGTGAGAAACAGATACTGAAACTGATTCGAAACTAACTGTAAAGTATGAAACTAGTTTATGTCCATTGTTCAGGATAGTATACTGTCAAAGCATTTTATAAAACATACTTTTTACCAGCTTATTTTGTTAATTAAAAAAGGTACTGAGTTGATCTACACTAATTATTATCAGACCAATGGATTTTAGAGTTAAATGTTTCAGTTTAAAGATTTTGTGATATGGAAAAGGAAAGACTTAATAAATTTGCCTTTTAAGTCAGCTATGTAATTTTTATAGAGGTAGCTCTGTGAGTAATGCTTTAATGCATAACTATCTACATGCAAAAATAAACTTATTTGCCCTTTTTTCATTTGGAGCTCACTTATACCTGATATTTACATACACACATTATGCTAATTGATACTTTTATAATGACCCTGTAGTAAGATCTTGAAGATTTTTGTTTTATCAAAGAAAGTTAAAATTAAGTTTCATATAATTGAAGTTGTAGCCTATCCCTTCTCCGGGGAATCTTCCCAACCCAAGATTTTTAAACCAGGGTCTCCTGCATTGCAGGCAGATTCTTTACCAGCTGAGCCACCAGGGAAGCCCATTATGTTCAAATTCTTTGAAAATGAATAATCCACGAAGGTAGATCATATGTAAAAATAAAAATAATTTCTTAATTGACACATCTTTTTTCTGACAATACCATTATCCAGCTTTTATAACAATTTGATAATACTTGAGTTGCTTCTGAGAATAATTGAAATTAAATATAGCCAAATAATGTTTTTATTTTCTGGCATAATTTAAATAATAAATCAATTGCTACCTGCAAATTACTAAATGATTTACATTTTTATGATGTAAGAAATTTTTACATTAAAGCTCCTGTAAACTATGTGGGACTCATATTTTGCAATTATAGTCACACAGTAGTAGATAGTACATCTAAACAGTTGGGAACTGGTTAGATTTAATATGTTAAATTACAAAAAAGAATTTTTTAAAAATATATATTCAAATCTATAAGCACAGGCTGCCTTTCCATATTTAGAGTAGGTTCTGATGGGAGAAAATCTTTATTAACCTTAAGTTAAATTGGGCTTGACTGTTCCATTGTTTTCTTTTGATCTTGTATGAGGAAGACTTTTGCTTTGGGATATTTTTTAAATGTAATACAGAGATAATGAGATTATATTATTAAGGCCCCAAATGCATGATGTAAATCCTGTTTTAACAGCTGTTAGGATGAGTAGATAAATAACTAACTGAGCATACTGGTCTTCATCTAAATAGTCTAAAAAGTGAACTATATGAATATGAGAAAAACTTTGTTTTATAATAAAGGCAACTTATTAAATACTGACTCTTAAATGTAATATACCTCCCTTGAGACCATGCTCCTCTAATCTTGCTATGTGTGGTCAACTTATTTTTGTTTATATTTTTTTCCTAATAGTTTCTGATAGCTTATAGAATGAGTACTGGACAGACTTTATGATCAGATAAGATCTAGTGAAGGAATATGTGGGTTTATACACACAAAAAGCAATTAAATGAGATTAATTTTTAGCTTAAAAGTACTAAAAATCAAATTCTAAGTTGAAAATACTTTTTAAATACTGTAGTCACCTTAGTGCATATAATCTAGATGGCAGATTGCATTTTATCTCGTTTGCTTTACACTGATAATTAGGTAACCAACTTTTTGATTTATTGCCAATTAGTCCATGTTGAATGAAGAGTAAAGTGTTCTTTGAGAATACTTAGGTTCTGTGTGACATGTTTTGAGTTCCTGGGAAAGAAAGGCTGTTAAAGCAAATAGTCACAAATCTTTTTTTTTTTTTTCAGACTGTGTGGCGTAAGAACTTTTCAGATTGTTCGATGAAGTTATGACATTTATTATTATATCTTACTTATATTGAGATATTTAAATTCCCCGTATCCCACCTCTTCCTTTTATTTTGCTGGAGAATCTTACACTTTATGTATATAGTGAAGTGTTGTACAAGAGAGCTGTAATCTCAATTATGGCTTGACTTTTCTTTGGCCACCTCATGCGACGAGTTGACTCACTGGAAAAGACTCTAATGCTGGGAAGGATTGGGGGCAGGAGGAGAAGGGGACGACAGAGAACGAGATGGCTGGATGGCATCACCAACTCGATGGACGTGAGTTTGAGTGAACTTCAGGAATTGGTGATGGACAGGGAGGCCTGGCATGCTGTGATTCATGGGGTCACAAAGAGTCGGACACGACTGAGTGACTGAACTGAACTGAAACAGATTTTCAGTTCTTTGCTCAAAACTTTTGTTTGCTCAGAATCAAAATTACATAATAAATCTTGTGCTTTCCCATAAGAAGGAATACCAGATTTCTTGAAAAACTCTCATATATTTGTTGCTGCTGCTGCTGCTGAGTCACTTCAGTCGTGTCCGACTCTGTGTGACCCCATAGACGGAAGCCCACCAGGCTCCCCCGTCCCTGGGATTCTCCAGGCAAGAACACTGGAGTGGGTTGCCATTTCCTTCTCCAACGTGTGAAAGTGAAAGTCAAGTCGCTCAGTCGTGTCCGACCCTTAGCGACCCCACGGACTGCAGCCTACCAGGCTCCTCCATCCATGGGATTTTCTAGGCAAGAGTACTGGAGTGGTTTGCCATTGCCTTCTCCGCATATATTTGTTACTGTATAAAATTTAGTTTCCCTGCATGTTAGTCCAAACTATTTCATCTTGCTTCTTTAGAAAAGGGGGGAAGATGAATTTAGAGATGCTATGAGTTGTGCACTCTTGCTTTGATTCTAATTAACATGGACTAATATAGAACAATTTATTTATTTACAGCTATTTTCCTAGCCTACATGAAAATTAACTCTAGCATCATGTTCATTCATGCTGCTTAAGGCAATATTTTTCAATTTCTCTCTGAACAGTAACGTTCCCTTGAACATGTTAATTTTGGGTACTTTTTCAGTCTTTGGTCTTCCACTTTTGAAGATTCCTTTTTTAACTTGAATTACAAAAATCCATAGCTTTATGTGATTTGGAGGGGAGAGCAGTTTATTTCTTTCAACTAGTAAAAGAATATAAGGAGCATTTCAGATCTTTATAAACAAAGGGAAAATAGTTGAAGTCTTACCATTTTAGTTATTCATTAAAAAATCTGAGTGAAGAGTTAATTTTAAGTATAGGGAAATATACAATGAGACAAGATTTTTGTCTTTGCTTATTGTTCAGCTGGTTTCAGCAAGTGTTTACTACATGCTTATTGTGTACTTAATAAAAAGTTCATAGTATCTTTGAAGTTGTAAAGTACTTTAGAGTAAAACTGTAGGAAAGCTGCTATTTAATAGGGTAGATAAAGCCTAAGTTAACAAATACTGAACAATTCTTTCAGTAAATTAAACGGTTCAGTTCAGTTCAGTCGCTCAGTCATGTCCGACTCTTTGCGACCCCATGAATCACAGCATGCCAGGCCTCCCTGTCCATCACCAACTCCTGAAGTTCATTCAGACTCATATCCATCGAGTCGGTGATGCCATCCAGCCATCTCCTTCTCTGTCGTCCCCGTCTCCTCCTGCCCCCAATCCCTCCCAGCATGAGAGTCTTTTCCAGTGAGTCAACTCGTCGCATGAGGTGGCCAAAGTATTGGACCTTCAGCTTTAGCATCAGTCCTTCCAATGAACACCCAGGACTGATCTCCTCTAGAATGGACTGGTTGGATCTCCTTGTAATCCAAGGGACTCTCAAGAGTCTTCTCCAACACCACAGTTCAAAAACATCAGTTCTTCGGCAATCAGCCCTCTTGACAGTCCAACTCTCACATCCATACATGACCACTGGAAAAATCATAGCTTTGACTAGATGGACCTTTGTTGGCAAAGTAATGTCTCTGCTTTTTAATATGCTATCTAGGTTGGTCATAACTTTCCTTCCAAGGAATAAGCGTCTTTTAATTTCATGGCTGCAATCAGCATCCGCAGTGATTTTGGAGCCCAAAAACATAAAGTCTGACACTGTTTCCACTGTTTCCCCATCTATTTCCCATGAAGTGATGGGACCAGATGCTATGATCTTAGTTTTCTGAATGTTGAGCTTCAAGCCAACTTTTTCACTCTCCTCTTTCACTTTCATCAAGAGGCTTTTGAGTTCCTCTTCACTTTCTGCCATAAGGGTAGTGTCATCTGCATATCTGAGGTTATTGATAATTCTCCCAGCAATCTTGATTCCAGCTTGTGCTTCTTCCAGCCCAGCGTTCCTCATGATGTACTCTGAATAGAAGTTAAATAAGCAGGTGACAATATACAACCTTGACGTACTCCTTTTCCTATTTGGAACCAGTCTGTTGTTCCATGTTCAGTTCTAACTGTTGCTTCCTGACCTGCATACAGGTTTCTCAAGAGGCAGGTCAGGTGATCTGGTATTGCCATCTCTTTCAGAATTTTCCACAGTTGATTGTGATCCACGTAGTCAAAGGCTTTGGCATAATCAATGAAGCAGAAATAGGTGTTTTTCTGGAGCTCTCTTGCTTTTTCCATGATCCATAACTGTTAGAATAAAACTGTGAAAAAGATCGTAAGCTCCCCGTTTTCCCACTGCTTTAAATGAGGGAGTGAAATATCTATCTGACAAGTATGATACAGTGTGAAAAATACTCTGATGGGGATGTTTTAAGTGGGAGCACAGAGAGGGGAGACAGTATTCAGAAATGCTTTTGAGTAGTCAGGAAGGACTTCCCTGATCTTTAAACTGAGATCTGAAGGGTGCATGGAGCTAGCTCAGTGAAGAACTGTAAACCTGTTTCTATTGTTCAGTTGCTCAGTCATGTCCGACTCTTTGCAGCCCCATGGACTGTAGCACACCAGGCTTCCCTGTCCTTCGCTCTCTCCCTGAGTTTGCTCAACCTCTTGTTTGTTGAGCCGATGATGCCATCCAATCGTCTCATCCTCTGTCACCCCCTTCTCCTGCCTTCAATCTAACCCAGCATCAGGGTCTTTTCCAGTGAGTCAGCTCTTCGCATCAAGTGGCCAAAGTATTGGAGCTTCAGCTTCAGCGTCAGTCCTTCCAATGAATATTCAGGATTGATTTCCTTTAGGATGGACTGATTTGGTCTCCTTGCTGTCCAAGGGACTCTAAAAGAGTCTTCTCCAGCATCACAGTTTGAAAGCCTCAATTCTTATGGTCCAATTCTCACATCCGTACATGACTGCTGGAGAAACCATAGCTTTGACTAGAGGGGCTTTTGTCAGCAAAGTGATATATACAAATATACTGATAAATATAAATATATATAATATAAATATTTTATACTTTATAAATATACTGTCTAGTTTTATCATAGTTTTTCTTCCAAAGAGCAACTGTATTTTAGTTTCATGGCTGCTGTCACCATCCACAGGGATTTTGGAGCCCAAGAAAATAAAGTCTGTCACTGTTTCCATTGTTTCCCCATCTATTTGCCATGAACTGATGCTAAAGTTGAAACTCCAATACTGTGGCCACCTCATGCGACGAGTTGACTCACTAGAAAAGACTCTGATGCTGGGAAGGGTTGGGGGCAGGAGGAGACGGGGACGGCAGAGAATGAGATGGCAGGATGGCATCACCGACTCGATGGACATGAGTTTGAGTGAACTCCGGGAATTGGTGATGGACAGGGAGGCCTGGCATTCTGTGATTCATGGGGTCGCGGAGAGTCAGACACGACTGAGCGGCTGAACTCAACTGAACTTATGGGACCAGATGTCATGATCTTAGTTTTTTGAATGTTGAGTTGTAAGCCAGCTTTTTCACTCTCCTCTTTCGCTTTCATCAAGAGGCTCTTCAGTTCTTCTTTGCTTTCTGCCATAAGGGTGATGTCATCTGCATATCTGAAGTTATTGGTATTTCTCCCGGCAAACTTGATTCCAGCTTGTGCTTCAGCCAGCCCAGCATTTCCCATGATGTACTCTGCATATAAGTTAAATAAGCAGGGTGACAATATACAGCCTTGACATACTCCTTTCCCAATTTTGAACTAGTCCACTTTTCCATGTCTAATTCTGACTGTTGCTTTTTGACCTGCATACAAGTTTCACAGGAGGCAGGTAAGGTGGTCTGGTATTCCCATCTCTTTCAGAATTTTTCACAATTTATTGTGATCCACACAGTCAAAGGCTTTAGCATAGTCCATGGAGCAGAAGTAGGTGTTTTTCTGGAATTCTCTTGCTTTTTTTTATGATCCTGCAGATGTTGGCAGTGTGATCTCTGGTTCCTCTGCCTTGTCTAAATCCAGCTTGTACATCTGCAGAATTCTCTGTGTTCATGTACTGTTGAAGCTTAGCTTGAAGGATTTTGAGCATGCCCTTGCTAGCATGTGAAATGAGTGCAATTGTGAGGTAGTTTGAACATTCTTTGGCATTGCAGTGACCTTTTCCAGTCCTGTGACCACTGATGAGTTTTCCAAATTTGTTGGCACATTGAGTGCGGCACTTTAGCATCATCATTTTGTAGGATTTTAAATAGCTCAGCTGGAATTCCATCATCTCCACTAGCGTTGTTCATAGTAATGCTTCCTAAGGCCCACTCCAGGATGTCTGGCTCTAGATGAGTGACCATACCATGGTGGTTATCTGGGTCATTAAGACCTTTTTTGTACAGTTCTGCCACCTCTTCATAATATCATCTGTTAGGTCCATACCATTTCTGTCCTTTATTGAGCCCATCTTTGAATGAAATGTTCCCTTGGTATCTCTGATTTTCTTGATGAGATCTCTAGACTTTCCCATTCTGTTGTTTTCCTCTGTTTCTTTGCATGGTTCACTTAAGAAGGCTTTCTTATCTCTCCTTGCTATTCTTTGGAACTCTGCATTCAGATGGGTATATTTTTCCTCTTCACTTGGCTTTTGCCTCTCTTCCTTTCTCAGCTCTTTGTAAGGCCTCTTCAGACAGCCATTTTGCCTTTTTGCATTTCTTCTCCTTGGGGATGGTTTTGATCACTGCCTCCTGTAGAGTGTCAAACTTCCGTCCATAGTTCTTCAGGCGTTCTATCAAATCTAATCCTTTGAATCTATTTGTCACTTCCACTGTATAATCATCAGGGATTTGATTTACGTCATACCTGAATGGCCTAATGGTTTTCCTTACTCTCTTCAATTTAAGCCTGTTTTTTGCAAGAAGGAGTTCATGACCTGAGCCACAGTCAACTCCTGGTCATTTTTTGTGCTGACTGTTTGGAGCTTCTCCATCTTCAACAGCAAAGAATATAATCCATCTGACTTTGGTATTGACCGTCTGGTGATGTCCATGAGTAGAGTTGTCTGTTGTGTTGTTGAAAGAGCATGTTTGCTATGACCAGTGTGTTCTCGTGGCAAAACTCTGTTAGCCATTGCCCTGCTTCATTTTGTACTCCAAAGCCAAATTTGCCTGTGACTCCAGGTATCTGTTGACTCCTTGCTTTTGCATTCTAGTCCCCATGATGAAAAGAACACTTCTTTTTTTTTTTTTGGTTTTAGTTCTAGAGGATCTTGTAAGTCTCCATAGAACCATTCCAATCATCTTTGGCATAGTGGTTTGGACATAGACTTGGATTACTATAATATTGAATGGTTTGCCTTGGAAATGAACAGAGATCATTTTATGCTGGTTTCTGATCAAGTGAAATAACTCATGTAAAGTCTTATGGACAAGAGCTAGCAGAACTTTGGGGCTTGGAAAGAAGTGTATGTGACCAGAGGACAAAGTGGGGAATGTTGGAGTTGTGGCTGAAGTCAGGGGCCAGATCATGAAAGGCTTGAGATTTATTGCTAAAAATTTTGGATTTTATCTTGAGGGCTATGTTTGTGGGACCACCCCCTCTCCCATCCAGGTGTTTTAATTTGGACAGTTGGTTTATTGGATTTGAGTATTTGAAAAGAGAAAGAAAGTGAAGTCGCCCAGTCGTGTCCAACTCTTTGCGACTCCATGGACTGTAGCCTGCCGGGTTCCTTCATCCATTGGATTTTCCAGGCAAGAATACTGGAGTGGGTTGCTATTTCCTTCTCCAGTGAATCTTCTTGACGCAGGGATGGAACCTGGGTCTCCCACATTGCAGGCAGACTCTTTACCATCTGAACCACCAGGAAATCCATGAGTATTTGAAAGATTACTTTAATTACGATGTAGTGATTAGATTAAGAATAAGATGAGGAGTGGATGCTTGAGACCAGTTTCAAAGCTATTACAGGATAATATTCAGTGTACTTGGCTCAGGGAAGTGGCATTGAGAATAAAGAGAAGTTGAAGAGTCAGGAGTAATTTTATGGGAAGAACAAGTAGGATTTATTGATTGTTAGGATATGAAAGATGAAGGAGAGAGAGGAGTCAGTATGACTTTAGGATTCCTGGCCCTCTCCCATTCTTTAGTTGATCTCTTCTTAGGTGTTGTCTCTTTAAGAAGAAACCTTTCCAAGGCTCATAAGTGTCTTTGTGCTTCAACAGCTCTTACCACTCTGTTTTTGCCTTTATACTTGTTTGTTAGCTTACAGGTAAGGATAATATGCTTTATTATGGTTGCCTACTTGGCACCTTGTGCCATGGCATTTAGTATGTTTTAAATGTTGACTGAATGAAACTAGTTTTTATATTTATGAAAATTGAAACATTCATAATTGAAGAAAAAGCTAGTTTCTGAACTGCCAGTATTCAAAAATTTGATTTTATAACTTCAATATGAATCGGATCACTCCAGGCACTTTTGAATATCTCTTGTAAAAGCAGTGTACGTTACAGTTCAAATCTGAAGTATTGGCTGTATTTGGTTCCTCCTGAGCTATTGTGGACTAATTTAAATGGGTTTGATTATTATGTTGCCCTACTCCGATATCATATATTAGAGTTTTCTTTGTCTGTTTAAAAGTGAACATAACCAAACTATCATTCTCTGTTTAAAATGAGCGTAGCTTTTTCTTTCCCCACTCACTGATTATAAAAGGAGGGAATTCTTTTTGTGTACATTTTAAAAAATGATACAAAGATAAATAAAAGTGAAAGCCATTTTTATAACCTACGATAAACATTGCTATCATTTGATTAAGACTTTATGATTTATATATATATATGTATATATGAACATTATCATTAAGTTAAAAAATTGAGATAGGAAATACTTTATGTATATAATTAGCTATATGTGTGCGCACATGCACACGCGCGTGCACACACGTATATATATCCTTCATAGGAAGAATTCTCATAGCTAGTATATAGCCAAGTAACTCAATAGGAGTGGAATGCTAAACTTAAATTCCTGCAAGAGATCAAGCAGGTAACATAAATGAGTGAACTCAGTAGGGATTATATGTGAGATTGTTGAGTTGGAGAGCACTGTGTGGGCATAACTTCTATTCACCACTAGTTGGTTTTTGTCATTAATAAATGTTGACCCAGTGGTGCCCACATTTAAAAATTTTTTAAAAATGAGAAGTAGTAGTCTGTATGTGAAACTTCCAGTGATTCTTACTGCTGCTAAGTCGCTTCAGTTGTGTCTGACTCTGTGCGACCCCATAGATGGCAGCCCACCAGGCTCCTCCGTCCCTGGGATTCTCCAGGCAAGAATACTGGCGTGGGTTGCCATTTCCTTCTCCTCCAATGATTAAATATTGGCAAATTAAGAAAAATTAAAACCATGATGAGTATTATACATAATGTAGCTATGGTCTGTATTTTGCCTGAATACCACAAACAGTGGAAGAATGGAAAGATTTCTTCACTGTCACTAATCAAAGAAATATAGATTAGATAATATGTCATTTTTCATACATCAGATTGATAAAAATGAGAAAGAATAATGATTGTCAAGATTGAAAGAGTGTAGATTTATGCATTCTCTTTGGAAGAAGACAGTTTAGGACTACTTACACATATTTTTGGTCAACAAAAGAGTCCGAAATGCAGTACTTGGATGCAATCTTAAAAATGACAGAATGACTTCTGTTCGTTTCCAAGGCAAACCATTCAATATTACAGTAATCCAGGCCTATGCCCCAACCAGTAATGCTGAAGAAGCCGAAGTTAACCGGTTCTATGAAGACCTACAAGACCTTTTAGAACTAACACCCAAAAAAGATGTCCTTTTCATTCTAGGGGACTGGAATACAAAAGTAGGAAGTCAAGAAACACCTGGAGTAACTGGCAAATTTGGCCTTGGAGCACGGAATGAAGCAGGGCAAAGGCTAATAGAGTTTTGTCAAGAGAACGCACTGGTCATAGCAAACACCCTCTTCCAACAACACAAGAGAAGACTCTACACATGGACATAACCAGATGGTCAACACGGAAATCAGATTGATTATATTCTTTGCAACCAAAGATGGAGAAGCTGTATACAGTTAGCGAAAACAAGACCAGGAGCTGACTGTGGCTCAGATCATGAACTCCTTATTGCGAAATTCAGACTTAAATTGAAGAAAGTAGGGAAAACCACTGGACCATTCAGATATGACCTCAATCAAATCCCTTATGATTATACAGTGGAAGTGAGAAATAGATTTAAGGGACTAGATCTGATTGATAGAGTGCCTGATGAACTCTGGACGGAGGTTCGTGACATTGTACAGGAGACAGGGACCAAGACCATCCCCATGGAAAAGAAATGCAGAAGAGCGAAATGTCTGTCTGAGGAGGCCTTACAAATAGCTGTGAAAAGAAGAGAGGCGAAAAGCAAAGGAGAAAAGGAAAGATATAAGCATCTGAATGCAGAGTTCCAAAGAATAGCAAGGAGAGATAAGAAAGTCTTCCTCAGTGATCAATGCAAAGAAATAGAGGAAAACAACAGAATAGGAAAAACAAGAGACCTCTTCAAGAAAATTAGAGATTCCAAGGGAACATTTCATGCAAAGATGGGCTTGATAAAGGACAGAAATGGTATGGACCTAACAGAAGCAGAAGATATTAAGAAGAGGTGGCAGGAATACACAGAAGAACTGTACAAAAAAGATCTTTACAACCAAGATAGTCACGATAACGTGATCACTGACCTAGAGCCAGACATCTTGGAATGTGAAGTCAAGTGGGCCTTAGAAAGCATCACTACGAACAAAGCTAGTGGAGGTGATGGAATTCCAGTTGAGCTATTTCAAGTCTTGAAAGATGATGCTGTGAAAGTACTGCACTCAATATGCCAGCAGATTTGGAAAACAGCGCTGGCCACAGGACTGGAAGAGGTCAGTCTTCATTCCAATCCCAAAGAAAGGCAATGCCAAAGAATGCTCAAACTACCACACAATTGCACTCATCTCACACGCTAGTAAAGTCATGCTCAAAATTCTCCAAGCCAGGCTTCAGCAGTATGTGAACCGTGAACTCCCAGATGTTCAAGCAGGTTTTAGAAAAGGCAGAGGCACCAGAGATCAAATTGCCAACATCCGCTGGATCATGGAGAAAGCAAGAGAGTTCCAGAAAAATATCTATTTCTGCTTCATTGACTATGCCAAAGCCTTTGACTGTGTGGATCCCAATAAACTGTGGAACATTCTGAAAGAGATGGGAATCCCAGACCACCTGACCTGCCTCTTGAGAAACCTGTATGCAGGTCAGGAAGCAACAGTTAGAACTGGACATGGAACAACAGACTGGTTCCAAATAGGAAAAGAAGTACGTCAAGGTTGTATATTGTCACCTTGCTTATTTAACTTATATGCAGAGTACATCATGAGGAACGCTGGGCTGGAAGAAGCACAAGCTGGAATCAAGATTGCCGGGAGAAATATCAATAACCTCAGATATGCAGATGACACTACCCTTATGGCAGAAAGTGAAGAGGAACTCAAAAACCTCTTGATGAAAGTGAAAGAGGAGAGTGAAAAGGTTGGCTTGAAGCTCAACATTCAGAAAACAAAGATCATGGCATCTGGTCCCATCACTTCATGGGAAATAGGTGGAAAAACAGTGGAAACAGTGTCAGACTTTATTTTTGGGGGCTCCAAAATCACTGCAGATGCTGATTGCAGCCATGAAATTAAAAGACGCTTGCTCCTTGGAAGGAAAGTTATGACCAACCTTGATAGTATATTAAAAAGCAGAGACATTACTTTGCCAACCAAGGTCCATCTAGTCAAGGCAATGGTTTTTCCCGTGGTCATGTATGTATGTGAGAGCTGGACTGTGAAGAAAGCTGATCGCTGAAGAATCGATGTTTTTGAACTGTGGTGTTGGAGAAGACTCTTGAGAGTCCCTTATACTGCAAGGAGATCCAACCAGTCCATTCTAAAGGAGATCAATCCTGGATGTTCATTGGAGGGACTGATGCTAAAGCTGAAACTGCAATACTTTGGCCACCTCATGCGACGAGTTGACTCACTGGAAAAGACTCTGATGCTGGGAAAGGTTGGGGGCGGGAGGAGAAGGGGACGACAGAGAATGAGATGCCTGGATGGCATCACCGACTCTGTGGACATGAGTTTGGGTGAACTCCAGGAGTTGGTGATGGACAGGGAAGCCTGGCGTGCTGTGATTCATGGGGTCGCGGAGAGTCGGACACGACTGAGCGACTGAACTGAACACATATTTTAGTGCTTCTCTGGTGGCTCAGTCAGTAAAGAATCTATCTGCAATGCAGGAGACCAGGATTGGATTGGGAAGATCCCCTGGAGAAGGGAATAGCAGCCCACTTTAGTATTCTTGCTAAATAAAAATCTATGGACAGAAGAGCCTGGCGGGCTGTGGTCCAGAGGGTTGCAAAGAGTTGGACACGACTGAGCAACTAACACTAGCATACGTATTTCAAATGCACTTTAGTTTTGACCGAACAGTTCTGCTTTCAGGACCCTGCCTTATGGAAATACTGGTTCCTATATATAAAGATTTTTGTTCAGTGAAGCATTATTTGTGCTACCCACCTCCCCAGAAGGTAAATAGAAATAACCTAAAATGTCAGTTGATAAGAGAATGATTAAGTAAATTATGGTGTAGTCATACCACAAATTATAACAAAAGGAATGAAGGATATTTGTGTTCTTGTGTAGAAAGAGTCCATAGTTTGTTGTTGGTGTTGTTCAGTTGCTAAGTTGTGTCTGACTCTTTCTGACCCCATGTGTCCTTCACTGTCTCCCAGAGTTTGCTCAGATTCATGTCTTTTTGAGTCAGTGATGCTATCTAACCATCTTGTCTTTGCTTCCCCCTTCTCCTTTTGCCTTCAGTCTTTCCCAGCATCCAGATCTTTTGTAGTTGGTTCTTCGCATCAGGTGGCCAAAGTATTGGAGCTTCAGCAACAGGCCTTCCAATGAATGTTCAGGGTTGATTTCCTTTATGATTGACTGGTTTGATCTTGCAGTCCAAGGAACTTTGAAGAGTCCATAATTTTCTGTTTATCATTTATGTGCAAAATTGTAATTTTATATCTAAATTTGTGTGTGTATGCTATCATTTTAAATATCTGAATGATACTCCATTGTGTGGCACCATAATTTATTGACACTGTTAATGTGCATGTAAGTTATTTCTAATGTTTGGTATTTATATACACATTTCTTTGAACACTTTTTTGACATTTGTAGTTGTAATGTTGTCTCCAAAGATAAATTCCTTTTGTATATTATACAGTAACAAATATCTATCTGAGCTTTCATAGATACTTTGAAGAAATACATTTGTCTCTGAGAGTTTGCTATTTGTAACCTTTGATCTGAGTATGTACGTTAGGTGTAGTGGTCAGCTGCTGCTGCTAAGTCACTTCAGTCGTGTCCGGCTCTGTGCGACCCCATAGATGGCAGCCCACCAGGCTCCCCTGTCCCTGGGATTCCCCAGGCAAGAACACTGGAGTGGGTTGCCATTTCCTTCTCCAATAGTGGTCAGAGAACTAATAAAAAAAAAAAAATGACACTGTGTTCAGTTATCTTACATTCCTTAATATTTTTAAGGGTAATTTAAGTACTGATTTCTGTCTGGTCAATATATGCTTATGATACAGAGTCCAAAAGATACAGACATATGCAGCAATCTCCTACTCTGAGACTTCTGCCTAGTTTTCTTTCCTACAAAACCACTATCAGTTTTGTGTGTACCTCTGTATCTTGTACATATAAGCATATATTTATATATATATTTTCCCATAAATGGTACCACAGTATGCTGTACTACAGCTGGGTTTTTCTCACTTATTTATAATTAATATAATATTTTTGTAAGTGCTTTGTATGTTGTAGAGCCTGTTTTAACAAACATTTTAGTACTTATTACTAATCTTCATCATAGTCTTCATACCACATCCTGAGAGGTATGTAGTATTATTTTATCCTCCTCTTACTGGACATGGAACAACAGACTGGTTCCAAATAGGAAAAGGAGTATGTCAAGGTTGTATATTGTTACCCTGCTTATTTAACTTATATGCAGAGTACATCATGAGGAACGCTGGGCTAGAAGAAGCACAAACTGGAATCAAGATTGCTGGGAGAAATATCAATAACTTCAGATATGCAGATGACACCACCCTTATGGCAGAAAGTGAAGAGGAACTCAAAACCTCTTGATGAAAGTGAAAGAGGAGAGTGAAAAGGTTGGCTTGAAGCTCAACATTCAGAAAACAATTATCATGGCATCTGGTCCCATCACTTCATGGGAAATAGATGGGGAAACAGTGGAAGCAGCGTCAGACTTTATTTTTGGGGGCTCCAAAATCACTGCAGATGCTGATTGCAGCCATGAAATTAAAAGACACTTACTCCTTGGAAGGAAAGTTATGACCAGCCTAGATAGCATATTAAAAAGCAGAGACATTACTTTGCCAACAAAGGTCCGTCTAGTCAAGGCTATGGTTTTTCCTGTGGTCATGTATGGATGTGAGAGTTGGACTGTGAAGAAAGCTGATCGCCGAAGAATTGATGCTTTTGAACTGTGGTGTTGGAGAAGACTCTTGAGAGTCCCTTGGACTGCAAGGAGATCCAACCAGTCCATTCTAGAGGAGATCAGTCCTGGGTGTTCATTAGAAGGACTGATGCTAAAACTGAAACTCCAATATTGTGGCCACCTCATGCGACGAGTTGACTCACTGGGAAAGAGTCTGATGCTGGGAGGGATTGGGGGCGGGAGGAGAAGGGGACGACAGAGAATGAGATGGCTGGATGGCATCACCGACTCGATAGACATGAGGTTGAGTGAACTCCGGGAGTTGGTGATGGACAGGGAGGCATGGCGTGCTGTAGTTCATGGGGTCGCAAAGAGTTGGACACGACTGAGTGACTGAACTGAACTACAAAGAAATTACCTGAGGCATAGAAACTTTAAGTAAAATGCTACGTAGTTGGGGAACTGGAAATTGAACTCCAGCAGTCTGTCTACAGAGTTCTAACTATTACCCAGAAAGCTTTACTGTCTCAATTGTGTAATACCAGTACATGGTTGTTGATCATTCTTTTTAGTAATTACAGAGTATTTCATTGAATAAAAAATAATGTATATAATCACGGCCTTGGTGATGGGCATTTAGGTTATTTGAATATATTATTGTTTACATATAGTTCTACAGTGAATATCCTTATGCCAATATAATCCCTATGTCATTTTGAACATACAGAATCTGCGTGTATTTCATTTTCATCCTTTCACATTTGGGCAGGATGAGGGTGAATCTAGTATGCACAGTTATATTTTATTTTGTGATCTAATATCAGACTTTTTCCTTTAGTGAGTGTGTTTCTTTCATCTGTGTTTATTATAGCTTTATGCTTATTTCCTTTTTTCCTCATCTTTTATACCTCAGAGATTGAGATACAGATCAAGCTATAACTGTTGAGGTGTGCTTAAAGGTATAAAGCAGCATAAAGTAATGTGAAAGTGAAAGTATTAGTCACTCAGTTGTGTCTGACTCTGTGACCCCATGAACTGTAGCTCACCAGGCTCCTCTGTCTATGGAATTCTCCAGGCAAGAATACTAGAGTAGGTAGCCATTCCCTTCTCCAGGAGATCTTCCCAACCCAGGGATTGAACCTGGGTCTCCTGCAGTGCAGGTGATTCTTTACCATTTGAGCCACCAGGGAAGCTATAATATTTGGTAATATTCATCTATGAAGCTGTCTAGTTCTGGGCTTTTGTTGGTTGAGAATTTTTTGATTACTGATTTGATACCATTCCTGATAATTAGTCTGTTCATGTTTTCTGTTTATCCCTGATTCAGTTGTGAGAGATTGTACATTTCTAGGAATTTGTCCTTTTTTCCTGTGTTGTCCATTTTATTACCATATGATTGTTCATAGTAATCTCTTGTGATCATTTGTTTTTGTGGTGTTGGTTGTAACCTCTTTTCCATTTTTGATTTTATTTATTTGGGCCCTCTCTGATGAGTCTGCATAAAGGTTTAGCAACTTTGTTTATCTTTTCAAAGAACTCACTTTTAGTTTCATTGATCTTTTCCATTGCCTTTTTTTTTTTTTTTTTTGGCTTTTGTCTCTGTTTCATGTATTTTTGCTCTGATCTTTATGGTTTCTTTGCTTCTGCTGACATTAAGTAAGTAAGTATGTATTAGTTGCTCTGTTATGTCTGACTCTTTGCAACCCCATGGACTGTAGCCAGCCAGGCTTGCCTGTCCATGGGATTCTCGAGGCAAGAATACTGGAGTGGGTTGCCATTCCCTTCTCCAGGGGATCTTCCTGACTCGGGGATTGAACCTGGTCTCATGCATTGCAGGCAGATTCTTTACCATCTGAGCCACTACACAATGGGTTTTGTTACTTGTTCTTTTTCTGATTCCTTCAAGTGTTTAAGGTTAGATTGTTTGAGATTCTTAATGCTGCCTGAGATACACTTTTATCACTGTTTCCCTCTTAGAACTGCATTTGCTATGTCCCATAGATTTTGGCTCATTGTATTTTCATTTATCTGTTTTTTTTCTTTTTTAAAAAATTTTGCCTTGATTTCTTCAGTGATCCATTGATTGTTTAGTAGCACGTTTAGTGTGTTTAGCCTCCATGTATTTGTGTTTTTTGCAGTTTTTTTCCCTTGTTGATTTCTATTCTCATAGCCTTGTGATTGTAAAAGTTGCCTGATATAATTTTAGTCTTCTTAAATTTACTGACTTTTTTGTGTGGCCTAGCTTATAGTCTATACCGGAAAATGTTCCATATGTGCTTGAAAAGAATGCTTATTCTGCTACTTATGGATGGAATGTTCTCTATATATTGGGTTGGCTAAAAAATTCTCTTAGTTTTTAAGTAAATGATATATTTTTCATTTTCACCAAGAACTTTATAGAACAACGTAGTCACCATTTTGTTCCCCTACCTTCTGCCTTTTTTCAGTCAACTCCATAATTCCATCTTCCCAAAACTTTTTATCTTTTTGAGCAAAGAACTATTCCAGGTGCCTTTTACAGTCTTCCAGGAAATTGAAATTTTAAGAGAATTTTGTAAAGGCCGAAATTAATAGAAATACAAAGGTGCAATGTCTGGTGACTATGGTGGATGAATCAGAACTTCCCAGCCAAACTGTAGCAGATGATATTTACTACTTTTGTCTTTTAACCTTCCTACAAGGTTTATCAGTCTATTATATATTTTCCTTTACCAATGAGACTTTTCCTTTTGTAATTTTCGTATTTCTACTTGTGGCCTTTTCTTTAACATTTCTTACAAAACCGGTTGTGTGGTGTTGAACTTTTAGGTTTTTCTGGTCTGTAAAACTTTTGCTCTTTCCTCCAGATCTAAATGAAACCTTGCTCAGGAGAGTATTCTTGATTGTAGATTTTTCTCTTTCATTTTTAAAAATATATCATGCCTTTCTCTTTCTTCTGGTCTGTGGAGTTTCTGCTGAAAAAACAGCTGGTAATTTTATGTATATAACTTGTTGCTTTCCGCTTGCTACTTTTTTTTCTTTTTTTTTGGATTTTTATATTTTTTATTGTTATTTTTATTTTTATTGGAGGCTAATTATTTTACAATATTATATTGGGCCCTTGCTACTTTTAATATTCTCCCTTTATCTCTTACTTTTGCTATTTTAATTACCATGTATCTTTGATGTGGTCCTCTTTTGATTGATCCTGTTTGTATTTCTGTGCTTTCTGGACTTGGGTGTCTTGTTTCTTTCCCTAGGTTAGGGAAGTTTCCAACTGTTTTGTCCTCAGATATGTTCTCTGTGTCCCTCCCCCCGCCACCCCCACCCCATACACATTTCTGGGATCTCTGTATGTGATTGTTAGTATGCTGATGTTGTCCTAGAGGTTTCTTAGACTGTCCGTGTTTCTTTTTATTCTTTTTTCTTTTCAGCTTTAGTGATTTCCGTTGTATATAGCTCACTCCTTTATTCCTTTTCATCATCTAATCTGATGTTGTTTCCTTCTAATGTATTTATTTCGTTTATGGTATTCTTCATCTCTGTTTGTTTGTTCTTCATATTTTCTCTTTGTTAAATCTCACTGTGTTTATTCCTTCTTATCCCAAGTTCTTTGAGCATCTCTAAGATCATTGCCTTGTACTCTATTGGGTAGATTCCTTATCTCCAGTTAGTTCTTCTGGGGTTTTAACTTGTTCCCGCTCATTTTGCCTGCTTTTTTGCTCAGTCGCCTCTGACTCTCTGTGACCCCATGGACTGTAGCCTGTCAGGCTCCTCTGTTCATGGGATTGTCCTGGCAAGAATACTGGAGTGAGTTGCCATTTCCTTCTCCAGGGGATCTTCCTGACTGGGGGATCAAGCCTGTTTCTCCTGTGTCTCCTGCATTGCACACAGACTCTTTTATCACTGAGCCACCAGGGAATCCCAGGTTCCTGCTTTTATTTCTGTTTTTTCAATAGGTTGGTTACATTTCCTGATCTTGGAATAGTGGCCTTATATAGAAAATGTCTTATAGGTCCCCGTACCACACTCCTCTATAGTCACCAGAGATTTAAGTTCCAAAAATGTCCTCTGTGTGAATTCTTTTGGCCTTTGTGTTGTGGTGGGCTACCTTCTGTGGGTACACTGAGATGTGGCTGGCCTGGTTGGTTGCCAGGCCCCAGCTTTTGTGGAGGCTACTGGCAGCTGGTAGGTAAGGCTGGGTCCTGGCACATTTGGCTCCATGGACAGAGGAGTCCTGTGGTGGTGCTGGCCTGCCAGTGGGTGAGCTGAATCTTTACAGACTGGCTGTGGGGCCACAATAGTTCTTGAACTGATGTTGGCCCATTGGTGAGTGGGGCTGAGGCTCCTGGGGCTTGTGCTGTCAAATAGTGGGTAAGCCTGAGTCCTGGTGCTGGTGCCAGCCTACTGGTAGGTAGAGCTGGATCCTGGAGTCTCTGACTGTGGGGCCTCATGGTCCCAGTCTTGATGTTAGCCCACTGGTGGGTGGCACTGAGGCCCAGGAGGTCTGTTTGTCTTTTGGATGTTTGAATTATATTAGCTAGTGTTTTCTTCAAGAGCAATTCATAGGAACAGTATTCCTTCAGTTCTTACATGTTTAATAATATTTACCTGTTTCTGTACTGAACTATATTGTTAGAACTCAGTATTAATTCTTGGCCATATTTTTTTGTCCTTGAAGACTCTTTACAATTGATCTACTGTTTTTGCCACTGAGTCCTTTTGTTCGTTTTTAGGTAGCACTGAGTTTGTATAGATTCTCAAAGAATTCTCTTTGAATCCTTGAAGTACAATAGTTTCTCCCTTTAAAATCTATGTTTTTCAATAGTACTTTTAACCAAATTCCTTTAGATCAGAAATTAGCTAGCAGATATGTACATTTAACATTAGAATACAGGACAGAGACTGACTTAGGTTATTAGGCGAGTCAAATTTAATATAGCTAGAACTCCTCAAGTCTCTGAACATCTAGTCCCCCCCCCCCCACTTATGTGAATAATTCTTTTTATCCTAGGCAAGAGAAAAATAGAAAATAAGCATGTACTCTTTTTAAATTTTGTATTGGAGTATAGTTGCTTTACAATGTTCTATAAATTTCTGCTGTACAGCAAAAGTGAATCAATTATATGTACACATATATTCACTCTTAAGATTCTATTCCCATATACATCATTACAGAGTATTGAGTAGAGGTCCCTGTGCTATGCAGTTGACTCTTTTTAGTTATCTATTTTATATATAGTAGTGTGTATATGTCACTCCCAACCTCCCAATTTATCCCTCCCCCACTTCCCTCTTGGTAGAAATAAGTTTACTCTCTATATCTTTGACTATTTCTGTTTTCCAGATACGTTCATTTGTACATTTTTTTTTAAGGAACCTTAAAATGTACACATATAGACAGTATCATATGCTGTCTGTCTTTGATTTACTGCATTCACTATGATAATCTATAGTTCCATCCATATCACTGCAAATGGCTATTTTCATTCTTTTCTGTGACTGAGTAATATTCCATTGTGTGATATATATTGTATCTTCTCTGTTGATGGACATTGAAATTGTTTTCGTGAGCTGACTAGGGTGAATAGTGCTGCAGTGAACATCGGGGTATGTGTATCTTTTTGAATTATGGTTTTCTCCTGATACGTGCCCAGGAGTGGGATTGCTGGATGCTATGACACTATTACTAGAAGGGACTAGTCAGTAGTAGTTTTTAATAATTAGTGCATGGGCCACAGATGTATGAGTCAGGCTCTTTTCTAAACTGAGCTGTGTTATCACTTTCTAGCGGTCAGTTACTGAAACATTTATATATTCTGTTAATGGAAAAGTGGAGCTAACTGGTTGTAGAGTTAAACTGTAAGGTACTGAATTAAAATTAATTTATAAAATATATTCTTTTTGTCATACTTTTCAGGAAGATACCACTCAGTAGAAAATAATTGAACTTGTTGAATTGAAAGTTATGTGAATTATGCATTTAGGCATATAATAATACATTATTGGAAGAAATTTCTCATTTGAACGCCAGATTTCTTAATAAACTACTAGTGTGATCTGTATGGAGGGAGAATAATTTTGTAAAGATATTTAGATTTTCTGTATTGGGTTTTTTAATTTAGCATTTCTTCAGACTATAGAAAGCATCCTACATTTTAAAATCTTGCTCCGTTAAAAATTTTCCTTGATTCCTGTGTCAATCCTGATTATTTACATGGTTATGTGTAGCCATTTAATGTATTCTGAAATAGTATAGTGGTTACAACATGGGTTTTGGAGTTGGAACTGTGTTAGTCTTGTGACTTCGTCAATTATGGTCTGTGTGATCTTTGACAAGTTGTTTGATTACTCTTGAGCCTTAGTTTCCTTATCTGTAAATGGATATTAATCTGCCGCAGAATTGTTGCAAGGACTTCATGAGATAAGAGCTAAAAGCATTCAGCACTGTGCCTGACAAGTGTGTGTGTGTTAGTTGCTCAGTTGAGCCCGACTCTTTGCGACCCCATGGACTGCAGCCCTTCAGGCTTCTCTGTCCATGAGATTTTCCAGGCAAGGATACTGGAGTGGGTTGCCATTTCCTTCTCCAGGGGATCTTCCCAACCCAGGGATTGAACCCGGGTCTCCTGCACTGCAGGCAGATTCTTTACCAACTGAGCTACAAGGGAAGCCCTGACAAGTAGTAAGTACTAAATAAACATTATCTGCTGCTACCTCTAGTGTTGTTATTGTCAGACTCCCACCATGCTGTTGGGCAGATAATTTAACTTCCATAAACCTTAGTTAGCTCATCTGTTAATGAGAGTAACACTTCTGGGGTGCCTGCTTAACAGAGGGTTACTTTGGAAATCAAATATAATCTAGTGATAGTAGTTTATAAATTTCTCAACCTATCTGAACGGAGGTAGCAAGTCTTGTACCATTAAGCCTGGGCAGGTAAAAGCAGAGGAAATGGAGATCTGCTTTTTGGGAAAGGGTTTAACTGAAGACTTGATAACAGATTTGCTAGACTGAGACAGATGTAGATACATAAGTTCCTTTCCTGATAAGTCAGGCTCAAAGTGCATATCTGTTTCATCAGTGTTCTCCATGGGGTATGTGTAAGATCCTAGATGAAGAATTTGTGGCAGAGTCCAAACTCAAGCTCAGTATCCATGGCCCTTTATGATTTGGTCTCAACTTCAATTTCTTTACCTCATTCCCTGGCATTTCCTTTTCTTTGCTCTCTCTCATCACCCAGTATCTTTTTCCAGAGAGAGAGGTAAGCAGTTAAATGAACAGTTTGAGGGTGTATCCTTTTATTTTTTTTCTGTGTTCTTACATAGATTTGTAACGCTTACATACATTTATATTTTTATTCAAACAAAAAAAATGCCAAATTAATCATATTATGAAGCCACGTTTTCAAAAAGTCTTTACTGGATTGTATGCCCATCAGTAGTCTATGAGAGTGTAAGTTTCTCTGTGTCCTCACCAGCACGGTTCTTTTTTTATTTTTTAATCAGTTTGATAGGTATTATTTCTCATTGTTTGTTAAATAAATATTCTTCTAATAGCTAGAAGGAGATGGCTTTCTAAATCTTTCATACAGCCAGGAGAGGACTCAGAGTTCATTTGCCCATTTGCTTCAAAATGAAAACGTAACTTTGGACTCTACTGAAATCCACTCGTCAAACATTGGGTTAGCGTTCTACTTACTTGGCTTTGCAACTGCAACTTAGAAGCCACCTTGGAACCACAGCTTAGAAACCACCATCCTGAATTTAATGTTTCTCAATCCTTCGTGTGTCTAAATGTATGTATGTATGTATGTGTTCACAAACTATATGTATTAATTTACAGATATATATAATTTACAGGTTAATTAACCATATATATTACATTATATAGATGGAACCATTCTTTATCATTCTGCAATTTATATGTTTTCTGTCTTTTTAAACTTTTTATTTTATATTGGAGTATAGTGGGTGAAAATGTTGTGTTAGTTTCAGGAGTACAGCAAAGTGATTCAGTTACACATATATATAGCTACTCTTTCCTGTTTAGGTTGTTACATAATATTGAGCAGAGTAGATTCTTGTTGGTTATCCATTTTAAATATAACTGTGTGTACATGTCAATCCTAAACTCCCTAGCTGTCTCTTTCCACCACACTTCCCCAGTAAACATAAGTTCTCTATGAGCCTGTTTCTGTTATGTAAATAAGTTCATTTGTATCATTTTTTTAGATTCTGCATAGAAGTGATATCCTATTTCATTTTCTCCTTCTGACTTAATTCACTCAGTTTCTCGATTCATCCATGTTTGCTGCTGCAAGTGGCATTATTTCATTCTTTTTAATGGCTGAGTAATATTCCATTGTATTATATATACCACAACTTCTTTATCCAGTCCTCCGTCATCAAACACTTAGGTTTCTTCCATGTCTTGGCTATTGCAAACAGTACTGAAATTGGGGTGCATGTGTCCTTTTGGATTCTAAGGCATGCCCAAGAGTGGGGTTATAGGATCTTATGGTAGCTCTATTTTCGGTTTTTTAAGGAACCTCCCTACTGTTCTCTGTAGTGGCTATGCCAGTTTACATTCCCACCAACCGTGTACAAGAGTTCCCTTTTCTCTGCACCCTCTCCAGCATTTATTGTTTGTGGATTTTTTGATGATAGCCATTCTGACTGATGTGAGGTGATATCTCAATGTAGTTTTGATTTGCAATTCTCTAGTAATTAGTGATGTTGAACATCTTTTCATGTGCCTCATGGCCATCTGCATATCTTCTTTGGAGAAATGTCTATTTAGGTCTTATACCCTTTTTTGATTGAGTTGTTTTGATGATATTAAGCCCCATGAACTATTTGTAAATTTTGGAACCTAATCCCTTGTTGGTCATGTCATTTGCAAATATTTTCTCCCAATTCTGTGGGTTGTCTTTTTGTTTTGTATGGTTTCCTTTGTTATGCAAAAGTTTTTACATTTAATTAGATCCCACTTGTTCATTTTTGTTTTTATTTCCATTATTCTTGGGGGAATGGATCAAAAAAGATATTGCTGCGATTTATGTCAGAAAGTGTTCTGCGTATGTGTTCCTGTAAGAGTTTTATAGTGTCTGGTCTCACATTTAGGTCTTTCATTCCTTTTGTGCTTGTTTTTGTGTATGTTAAAGAATGTTCTAATCTCATTTTTTTACATCTATTGAATAGCTACCCATTTACATTTAAAGTAATTGTCAATATGTATGTTCTTATTACCATTTTCTTGTTTTGGGTTTGTTTTTCTTAGGCCTTTTTTCTTCCCTTCCTCTTTTGTTCTCTTTCAATTTGATGACCATTTTTAGTGTGTTTGGACTGCTTTTTCTTTTTTGTCTGTTTATCGTAGTTTTGGGATTTGTTGTTCCTATGAGGTTTTGATATAGCAGTCTAATATATGTGCAAGGTTGTTTTAAGTTTGCTGGTCTGTTTCCCACCTAGAAAAATTCCTTTATCATTTGTTGCAGAGCTGGTCTGGTGGTGCTGAATTCTGTTAGCTTTTCCTTGTCTGTAAAGCATTTGATGTCTCTGTCACATCTGACTGAGAGCCTTGATGGGTACAGTATTCTTTTTTTTTTTTTTTTAAATTTGTTTGACTGCATCACATCTTAGTTGTGGCGTGCAGGATCTTTAGTTGTGACATGTGAGGTCTAGATCCTTGACCAGGGATCAAACCTGGGTCCCTGCACTGGGATTGCAGAGTCTTAGCCACTGGACCACCAGGGAACTCCTAGCGTATTCTTGGTTGTAGGTTTTTCCCTTTCATCACTTTAAATATGTCATGCCACTCTCCTTGGGCTTGCAGAGTTTTGCTGAGAAATCAGCTGATAACCTTATGGGAATTCACTTGTATGTTATTTATCATTTTCCCTTGTTGCTTTTATTTATTTACTTATTTTTTCCTTTAATTACTATGTGTCTTGGCATGTTCTTTCTTGGTTTTATTCTGCCTGAGACTCTCTGAGCTTCCTGGACTTGGGTGACTGTTTCCTTTCCCATGTTAGGGATGCTTTTAGCTATTATCTCTTCAGATATTTTCTCAGGTTTATTCTGTTTCTTTTCTCCTTCTGGGACCCCTATAATGTGAGTGTTGGTGCATTTAATGTCCCAGAGGTCTCTCAGACTGTCCTCATTTCTTTTGTTCTTATTTTTTCTTTTCTGTGGCAGTGATTTCCACCATTCTGTCTTCCATGTCACTTATCTGTTCTTCTACTTCAGTTATTCAGCTGTAGATTCCTTCTAGTGTATTTTTCATTTCAGTTATTGTATTGTTTATCTCTGTTCTTTAGTTCTTCTTGTTCAGTCACCAAGTCATGTCTAACTCTTTGCGACCTCATGGACTGCAGCCCTCCAGGCTTCCCTGTCCTTTGCTAACCAGTCTGTCTTCTTTTATCTACCTTTCAGAATATTCTCCTAGTTGCTTCATGTGTTTTTGTCAGGGTTTTAAGCTACAATTAATGTGAAAAACAGAGTATTTTTCTAACTTGTATGGAATTATTATTCTAACTTGTATAGAATCAGAAGTCTTTTATTGTAATGTAAGATGCAGTATTATAAAGCTTTCACATATGCATTTAAGGTAAGAATAGGGAATATATTTAATATACATGGCTTATTGATGTGTTTTTCAGAATAAATAATTATTAAATGTGATGATCATCATTCTAGTCTTATGCCAAGAATAGATCTTATTAGCCTAGTGTTGTCTTACTTCCATCTCCCCTTGTATTTTCAACCTTTGTGGTCATTTTGGTTAGTCATTTTTACCAGTGAACTTTTCCTGTTTCTAAGAACCCTTAATCCTTCTCACTGTCAACTGAAAAAGCTACCGTTTCAGTTCCCAGAATATAGGCTTCAAGGAGATTGCTCTGTTATTGTTTCTCAAAAGGGGTCCTTAGAGCCCCTTTCCTGATTTATTTGCTGTTTTCCATATGTATTTCAGTTTTGTTCCTTTACTCCACTGCTCTCCATTCTGTCATTATTGTCTTTCAAGTCTTTCCTTTTGCTTGAAACTATTTGTTAATTAGCTGCAGATAGAGCAGCTTTACTCTAGTAGTTAGGCATATAGGCAGTGTACCACCATTTTGGAATCTTAGTTCCATTACTTTGCCAAGATCACAAAGCTGGTTATTTAAAGATATTTATGTGCCTCAGTTGTCCCTGTGTGTAAGATAGGGATAAGGATTTATCTCAGGGCTGATAAAGAGTTAATGTTTGTAAATTCCTTGCAGTGGTGTTTGTTCATAGAAAGCACTTAGACATTAGCTGCTGTGGTGATTTTTCCCATGTTTCATCACTTTAGAATTTTGCACTTTGATTACTTGTTCCTGTCTTAACCTCTTCCTGTTAGATTGTAAATTCCTCAAAGTTAGAGTCTGTTTTATTAATTTTTATAGTTTTTTAATGGGTTTTGCAAAGTAGAAGGTGTTCAATAAATATTTACTGTTTCAAATCATAGGAAAATAGCAAAATTGTCAGTAAGATTGTTTGCAGCACCAATTTACTTAATATAAATTATAACCTGAAGTAATTTAATACTCTCTCTGTATTATATTTCAGGAACTCTAATGACTCATTGATTGACCAGCACCATTTTACCAGTTGGAATGAGTTATCAGAAATGGGCATAGTGGTTTTAGATCCAGCATGTAACAGATGGAGATTACTTCTTCAAGCCAACACCTTTTTTGACTGTGTAGGATATTTGTCTCTTCATCTTTGAATTTCTTTTGTTGGTAAAATAAAAGGAGTTCATGTAGTTTTTGCCGTAGCTTGAGTCACCATGAGTAGTAGTTTAGGAAAAGAAAAAGACTCTAAAGAGAAAGATCCCAAAGCACCATCAGCCAAGGAAAGAGAAAAGGAGGCAAAAGCCTCTGGAGGTTTTGGGAAAGAGAGCAAAGAAAAAGAACCTAAGACCAAAGGGAAAGATGCCAAAGATGGAAAGAAGGACTCCAGTGCTGCCCAGCCAGGGGTGGCTTTTTCGGTTGATAATACGATCAAACGGCCAAATCCAGCACCTGGGACTAGAAAAAAATCTAGCAATGCAGAGGTGATTAAAGAGCTCAACAAATGCCGGGAAGAGAACTCAATGCGTTTGGACTTATCCAAGAGGTCTATACACATATTGCCATCATCAATCAAGGAGTTGACTCAATTAACAGAACTTTATTTATATAGCAACAAATTACAGTCCCTCCCAGCGGAAGTGGGCTGTCTAGTAAATCTCATGACACTGGCTCTAAGTGAAAATTCACTTACCAGTTTGCCTGACTCTCTCGATAACTTGAAGAAGCTGCGGATGCTTGATTTACGGCATAATAAACTGAGAGAAATTCCTTCAGTGGTGTATAGGCTAGATTCTCTCACCACTCTTTACCTTCGCTTTAATCGTATAACTACTGTGGAAAAAGACATCAAAAACCTGTCAAAACTCAGCATGCTTAGCATTCGAGAGAACAAAATCAAACAACTACCTGCTGAAATTGGTAAGATGCTTTGCATTACTTTTATTATTTATAGTATTTATTATGCTAAATAGTTTTGTTGAGTTCTTTTCCATATCAGAAAGTGTCTGATTACTTGCCTTAAAAAAAAAAAAAATAGTTTCTAAGTTCTGTCTTTAGCGTGCTTTAATTGGTTTTGTGATATTAATAGTACTGGTTTGAGATCATTTTATAGACCTAGAAAATGACTTAGAATGTAAATGCAATTGGGCCTTTTCCACACAAAACTAATCTACTTTCATTTTCATTGGGAAATAGTAAATTTGAAGCAGAAAAAAATTTTTGCCAAAGTTTTTAGTTGTTACCACCTGCTTTTAAAGTATTTACAGATAGCATTATGTAAGATGCTTTAAGGCTATATTTTCCTATTTTCTGACATTCTCCATTTTACCTGAAAATGTTTGTTTAAATTCACATCTCTTTTCTACCTAATTTACCACAAAAGAGTGGCATGTAAGAGTCTTGTGAGGAAGCTGGGTGGTAAGCAAGTTGAAAAAATTTTTTCATTTTGAAAGTACTTACATGTTCATTAAAAACAATCTAAGGATGCAGAAAAGTACAGAGGCAGCTATAGTTAATGTCAGCACTTGATAACTTTCATTCTTATTTTTACATCTGAAGCTATATGTACTAAAAAAGGGGAATGCTTTTAAAAGAATGGATAATAGGATAAAAAATAGGAAATATACATGTGTAAACAAGTCAGTAAAAAGTTACTTGTTTGATATTTTTAATTAAAAAAAAAATTTTCAGCAACTTTTGGAATATAGTAAACTGTTGATTTACCAGATTTGAGAAATTGATAAAGGTGTTGTCTTTGTAGGCCCTTTTTATGAGAGTTCAAAAAATTGACATAAAAATTGATTATGTAACTTTTAAAGATAAGTTTCTTTTTTGTGGGTGAAAGATTTATTCTGAATAAAGCAGGTTAGTTAAATATATTGTTGCATTAAGTGTTAGTCTTATAATGAGTGGTAAAAGAAACTTTGTTTTCTTAGGCTGTGCAGCTTTGTAGAGATATAATACTCTGTGGGCATTTAAAAAATTTTTGTTTAGCTTTGAAAAAAATGTAATTTATATTTTAGGTATGGTGTTCTATTATATTTAGCTCTAACCAGACACTTAAAATCTTAATTTAATTTTGGTTTAATTATATTTAGAAATCCATGATCGATTTTCTCAAGCAATGATTTATTAAGTGTTACACACTTATGAGATATTAAAATATTCCTGAAAATTTGCTTGGAAATGCTCCTTTCCATGTTTTCAGATAGGAATGTGATTGTTGAATGACTTTTGATTCTGTACTTGATTCGATCAAAATTTGACCTGTTTATGGGATTCATTGTAGAATAGAATTATAAGTTTTTGGGGAATGTAATGCTGAATTTTTAGGTAGAAATATAAAATGTTATTTGCTGTCTTTGTACTTAATGTTGTTTTTTGTGTGTTACACTTCATTCTCAAATGTTGACTTTCATTCATATGAGAGTTTTTCATTAAGGACTTTCTGTAGAAATGTTATTACCTGGGAATTAAGAACATTCATTTCTTAAACTGGAAATTATTTCATAGGACTTTAAATATACTTCACTTTGTTTTTAAGCATATGGATAAAACATTTTTACTATATTTTTAAAAATTGGCAAATTTAATCAGAAGGTTGATTTTTGTGGCTGCCTAATCTTTGGGCCTTTATTTCTAAATTTTCAATTTTAAAAATAAACACTGAATTTGTTTTTTAATGAGTACCCCCCAATCATTAGTGACATTGAATTTTGTGTTCTTTTAATTTGTGCATTTCTATAAGATAGTAACTTCATAAATGTCATTTATATTCCAGGCAAGGCATCAGATAGAAAGTAAATTACTTTAAAAAATAAAATAATATTTCTTATAAGGAATTAAAATTTATAAGGTTTAAGATGTGTGCATTTGGGACAAACCTTGCAGAAGTCTGCATTATGTATTTCCTTATGGGAACAAGAAAATAACGGTCTAGTAAAAAATAAAATAATTGTAATAATAAAAATAGCTGTTGTTTGAGCACAGTATGTCGTATAATATACACTATTTTTTACATGTAACTTTATATCTGTTATCTCGTTAAATTCTTACAGTAATCCAATGAAATAAGTAGTTTTATTGTACTGAAAAAGGAACTTAAAATTTAGTGAGGTTAGATAATTTACTAAAGGTCATATGCTGAGAAGTTGGCAAAGTCACAGTTTGACTCTGGGTCTCACTGTACTGCTTCCAGTGTCTAGAAGAGTGGATTCCTGCTGAGCAGCTCAGTCGTGTCTGACTTTGCAACCTCATGGACTGCAGCACACCAGGCTTCCCTGTCTTTCACTATCTCCTGGAGTTATGTCCATTGAGTTGGTGATGCCATCCAACCACCTCATCCTCTGTTGTGCCCTTCTTCTCCTGCCTTCAATCTTTCCCAGCATCAGGGTCTTTCCCAGTTGAGTCAGCTCTTCACGTCAGGTGGCCAAAGTATTGGAGCTTCAGCTTCAGCATCAGTCCTTCCAGTGAATATTCAGGGTTGATTTCCTTTAGGATTAACTGGTTTGATCCTCTTGCAGTCCAAGGGACTCAGGAATGTTCTCTAGCACCACAATTGGAAAGCATTAGTTCTTCAGCGCTTAGCCTTCTTTATGGTCCAGTGCTCACATCCATACATGACTGTGGAAAAATCATACCGTTGAGTATATGGATCTTTGTTGGCAAAGTGATGTCTCTGCTTTTAGTGTGCTGTCTAGCTTTGTCATAGCTTTCCTGCCAAGGAGCAAGCATCTTTTAGTTTTGTGGCTGCAGTCACCATCTGCAGTGAATTTGTAGCCCAAGAAAATAAAATCTGTCACTGCTTTCCACTTTTCCCCCTTCTATTTGCCATGAAGTGTTGGAACCGGATGCCATGATCTTAGTTTTTCGAATATTGAGTTTTATTGAATGTTGAGTTTTAAGGCAGCCTTTTCACTCCTCTTTCACCCTCAAGAGGCTCTTTGGTAACTCTGCTTTCTGCCATTAGAGTGGTATCATCTGCATATCTGAGGTTGTTGATATTTCTCCTGGCAGTCTCGATTCCAGCTTGGGATACATCCAGCCCAGCATATCCCATGATGTACTCTGCACATAAGTTAAATAAACAGGGTGACAATATACAGCCTTGACACACTCCTTTCCCAATTTGGATGAGTCCATAGTTCCATCTCTTGGTTCTGTTGCTTCTTGACCTTCATATAGCTTTCTCAAGAGACATATATGGTGGTCTGGTATTCACATTGTCTTTAAGAATTTTTTATAGTTGTGATCCACACAGTGAAAGCTTTAGTCTCTGAAGCAGAAGTGAATGTTTCTCTGGAATTCCTTGCTTTTTCTATGATCCAGCGGATGTTGGCAATTTGATCTCTGGTTCCTCTGCCTTTTCTAAATCCAGCTTGTACATCTGGAAGTTCTTGGTTCATGTACTGCAGAAGCTTAGCTTGAAGGATTTTGAGCATAATCTTGCTAGCA
Organism: Moschus berezovskii; assembly: GCF_049115385.1. Lineage (NCBI taxonomy): Eukaryota > Metazoa > Chordata > Mammalia > Artiodactyla > Moschidae > Moschus > Moschus berezovskii. Next base: position 77,118,863 of record NC_142471.1, read on the forward strand.
TGTGAAATGAGTGCAATTGTATGGTGGTTTGAACATTCTTTGGCGTTGACCCTCTTTTGGATTGGAATGAAAACTGACCTTCTCCAATCCTGTGGCCACTGCTGAGTTTTCCAAATTTGCTGACATGTTGACAGATTAATAGCTTAATTCAGATACAGTTCACATACTGTATGATTAATGCATTTGAAGAATACAATTTAGTGATTTTTTAGCATGTTCACAAAGTTGTTCACTATCACAAACAATTACAGGACATTTTCATCACTTCAGAGAGAAACTCTGTACTCTTTGGCAATCGCCCCATCCCAGCCCTGTTTTCTTCCAACCCCTTAGACCTATTCAAACATTAATCTACTCTCTGTTTCTGTAGATTTGCCTGTTGTGGCGTGTGCATGCTAAGTCGCCTCAGTCATGTCCGACTCATTGTGATCCTGTGGACTGTAGCCTACCAGGCTTCTCTGTCCGTGGAATTCTCCAGTTCTAATAATTGGAATAATAAAATATATAGTCTTTGGTGGATGGTTTCTTTCACTTAGCAAAATGTTTTCAAAATTCATCCAGATTGTAGCATCTATCAATATATTTTTCCTTTTTATTGCTGAATAATATTCCATTGTATATTATCCCACATTTTATTTATCTACTCATCAGTTGTTGAACATTTGGGTTGTTTTCACCTTTTGACTGTTAGGCATAAAATTACTATGAACATTTGTGTACAAGTTTTTGTAGAGACATTTGTTTTCATTTCTCTTGGGTGTATACCTAGAAGAGGAATTACTGAGTCATATAGTAACTCTGTGTTTAATCTTTTGAGGAACTACTATTTTCTTAAGTTACTGCACCATCTTACATTTCCATCAGCAGTGTATGATGGTTCCAGTTCTTCTATATCCTCAACACTCTTGTGTTAGCTATTTTAATGTAGCCATTCCATGAGTGTGAAGTAGTATCTCATATGTTTTTTATTTATAGTTCTGTGATTATTGATTTAATTTTTGAAAGCTATCTTTTGTTATAAAGGAAAGACAGAAATAACTATTTTCTGTGATGCAGATCTTGCTTTACTGCTTTTTAAATTACAACACCCCCCATCCCCCTGCAAATCCTGAGCTCTTTTAAGAATGCTTATGAAAAAGACTCATGCACAAAGATCAAATAAAATGGAATTTGACGTTTTGAAAAGTTCTGCATCTTTAATGTGGTTTGACTTACTGTTGAAATTCATAACAAGAGAATTTACAGTTCATTATATATACTAATTACATTTGTTAAACTTCCATTTTTATAAGTTTAGATCTACATTATTTTATATATATATATATATAGTGATTATTCTTTGTTGTTTTTATGAGTATAAAAACCTTGATTCATGCCATCCGGTTTGTTCAGCAGTATATTTGATAAGTATGAGAAATTTGAAATTTGTGAAACATAGCCTAGTGGTATTTAGTTTAAATATATTTGGAATTTAACAGCTCTGTTGCATTTATAGGGAAAGAATATTAAAAACTGAATACCTGTTTAAGTAGTAATGGCATCGTTATTAATGCCATGCTGTTTGATACCAATGATGCATATTCACATGGGTGAACATTGCCATAAAACCGTGAAAGGATGCTGAAAGACATATGAAGATCATAGTACATTAGAGGGTAGCCAGGAAAACTCTTCATTTGGTGATGCTGAATTTATTGTTTTCCTTTTTTATGATAAGGCGTGGACAGATAAAGTAAATGTATTATCTTTTTGTGTTAAATAGATAGATGGAAACCTTAGGCATTGCTTTCTCTTTTAGATCAGTGTAACATTCTTCCTGCTCACATATCCTTTCACTGTTTTTAATCTTGAAAAAGACTCCTCACTGAACACCAGGACACTCAAGAAGTCGTATTTTCAGGGGGAAAACAATAAATAACCACTGTCTTACCCCATCCTTTTCCCTGCCTGGTTCCTTTGAGTTTCATGTTAGAGATGTGCTTTTGTAAATTTATTTTTTCCTCAGTATATTAGAGTAAAGGTTATCAGGTTTTCATTTCGAATAATTGGTCATTTTAGTTCAGGAAATTCTGAACAATGAAGTTTTAAAGGGTTTTATTCTTCTAGAAAGGAAATGATTACTCTTTGAAACCAGAAATAAACTCCATCTTTGTCTTTTACTAATAATACTATCGGACTTCCCCGATGGCTCAGTGGGTAAAGAATCTGCCTGCAGTGCAGGAGACCCAGGTTGGATCCCTCGGTTGGGAATATCCCTTGGAGAAGGAAATGGCAGCCCATTCCAGTATTCTTGTCTGAAAAATCCCACTGATAGAGGAGCCTGGTGGGCCACAGTCCAGAGGGTCACAAAAAGTTGGACATGACTAAGCACGCACTAGACATTCGTCCAGTATTTCTAGAACTTTTCCTTCAGTGAATTAAAAGGCTAGTTTTAAAATTTCTTCTCTTTAAGGTTTCCTCCTATTCATTATTCTTTATAAAATAGCTAAGTTAGAGGGATTTTTTTTTTAAACTATTCATCCTATATTTTCTGTTCAGTGATGTGCTAGATCATTTATATTGTACACAATTTTGGGTGGGTAAATTGTCTTAGGGAATGATCTGCTATGTTATACGTGCTTTTTGAGAACCCAGATCATTTTTACCCATTTAAAAAACTCTCACAGCATTCAGATATATGAAAAATTCGAAATAGCGATTTTTTAACCCGTATGACTCATTAACACTTATTGAAAACAAAGTCAGTTTTCTACTGTTTATACTACAGTACTGCAGTTATATTTTATGTCAAGTTCAGTTGAGTTCAGTCGCTCAGTCATGTCCGACTCTCCTTGACCCCATGAATCACAGCACGCCAGGCTTCCCTGTCCATCACCAACTCCTGGAGTTCACCCAAACTCATGTCCACAGAGTCGGTGATGCCATCCAGGCATCTCATTCTCTGTCGTCCCCTTCTCCTCCCGCCCCCAACCTTTCCCAGCATCAGAGTCTTTGCCAGTGAGTCAACTCGTCACATGAGGTGGCCAAAGTATTGCAGTTTCAGCTTTAGCATAAGTCCTTCCAATGAACACCCAGGATTGATCTCTTTTAGAATGGACTGGTTGGATCTCCTTTCAGTCCAAGGGACTCTCAAGAGTCTTCTCCAGCACCACAGTTCAAAAGCATCAATTCTTCGGTGATCAGCTTTCTTCACAGTCCCAACTCTCACATCCATCCATGACCATGGGAAAAACCATAGCCTTGACTAGATGGACCTTGGTTGGCAAAGTAATGTCTCTGCTTTTTAATATACTATCAAAGTTGGTCATAACTTTCCTTCCAAGGAGTAAGCGTCTTTTAATTTCCTGGCTGCAATCAGCATCTGCAGTGATTTTGGAGCCCCCAAAAATAAAGTCTGACACTGTTTCCACTGTTTTTCCATCTATTTCCCATGAAGTGATGGGACCAGATGCCATGATCTTTGTTTTCTGAATGTTGAGCTTCAAGCCAACCTTTTCACGCTCCTCTTTCACTTTCATCAAGAGGCTTTTGAGTTCCTCTTCACTTTCTGCCATGAGGGTAGTGTCATCTGCATATCTGAGGTTATTGATATTTCTCCCGGCAATCTTGATTCCAGCTTGTGCTTCTTCCAGCCCAGCGTTCCTCATGATGTACTCTGCATAGAAGTTAAATAAGCAGGGTGACAATATACAACCTTGACGTACTCCTTTTCCTATTTGGAACCAGTCTGTTGTACCATGTACAGTTCTAACTGTTGCTTCCTGACCTGCATACAGGTTTCTCAAGAGGCAGGTCAGGTGGTCTGGTATTCCCATCTCTTTCAGAATGTTTCACAGTTTATTGTGATCCACACAGTCAAAGGCTTTGGCATAGTCAATCAAGCAGAAATAGATGTTTTTCTGGAACTCTCTTGCTTTCTCCATGATCCAGCGGATGTTGGCAGTTTGATCTCTGGTGCCTCTACCTTTTCTAAAACCTGCTTGAGCATCTGGGATTTCATGGTTCACATATTGCTGAAGCCTGGCTTGGAGAATTTTGAGCATGACTTTACTAGCGTGTGAGATGAGTGCAATTGTGGTGTAGTTTGAGCATTCTTTGGCATTGCCTTTCTTTGGGATTGGAATGAAGACTGACCTTTTCCAGTCCTGTGGCCATTGCTGAGTTTTCCAAATTTGCTGGCATATTGAGTGCAGCACTTTCACAGCATCATCTTTCAAGATCTGAAATAGCTCAACTGGAATTCCATCACCTCCGCTAGCTTTGTTTGTAGTGATGCTTTCTAAGGCCCACTTGACTTCACATTCCAAGATGTCTGGCTCTAGGTCAGTGATCACGTTATCGTGACTATCTTGGTTGTGAAGATCTTTTTTGTACAGTTCTTCTGTGTATTCTTGCCACCTCTTCTTAATGTCTTCTGTTTCTGTTGCTGCTGCTAAGTCACTTCAGTCGTGTCCGATTCTGTGCGACCCCATAGACGGAAGCCCACCAGGCTCCCCCGTCCCTGGGATTCTCCAGGCAAGAACACTGGAGTGGGTTGCCATTTCCTTCTCCAATGTGTGAAAGTGAAAAGTGAAAGTGAAGTTGCTCAGTTGGGGTCGCTAAGGGTCGGACACGACTGAGCGACTGCTTCTGTTAGGTCCATACCATTTCTGTCCTTTATTGAGCCCATCTTTGCATGAAATGTTCCCTTGTCAAGTAATATATAATAAATGTATATATGTGTATAATCAATATATAAAAAATACTAAGAATCAGTTTTTTTTAAAAATTGAGGAGACCTTAGAGATTTTGTTTAATTCCCTGTTATATAATTTTCTGAAAATTTTTGTAGGTAATAAACAGTAGGCTTTCAATAAATGTTGAAGGGCTTTTCCTTGGTGGCTCAGATGATAGAGTCTGCCTGCAATGCTGGAGACTCAGTTTCGATCCCTGGGTTGGGAAGATACCTTGGAGAGGGAATGGTTATCCCTTCCAGTATTCTTGCCTGGAGAATTCCATGGACAGAGGACCCTGGTGGGCTACAGTCCACGGGGTTGCAAAGAGTTGGACATGACCGAGCGACCAATACTTTCAATAAATGTGGCTTGAAGTGAATTTAATGAAGCCTAACACTATTACCCAATTTTTAATATTAACTCAAATTGTAACCCTTAGTTCCTAAAATTCTTGAAATTATCTCAGGACTGTCAGGGGTGCTGCAGTTGCTTTCATGGTCCAGGTAACATTATTTAATGATCTCATTTGACTGTTTTGTACAAGTGCTAATGAGTAACTTAGTTTTGCAGGCAAGAGAAATCAGGAAAGGGAATTCATAGTTGTTAATAAATAACTTTTTTTCACTGGAAATCAGCAAGAAACCTTACAGACCTAGAAATGAACTGTTAACTTAGTTGACTGTGGTCAAATTGTCAGGTGTTTCACTAAACAACAGAAACCTGGAAAAGTTATTGTTAAAGGAGGAGCTAACAGAGGGGAAAAAACAGCACTTGAACCATCTTAGAAGGATCTGATTGAACCAGAGGATACATTTGACTTCCCACTCTGCTGTAGTGTAGGGAAGAGGGCAATCTTTGTGCTCTAATGATAGGGTGCTAGCCATTCAAAGAATACAAACAATGTTGCCTATGTTGCTTAGTTACAGAAACACTTGCTTAGAAGAATTACTAAAGTTTTCTTTAGAGTGAAAGGGAGAATTAGGCCTATAAGACAAATTTATACAAATAAAATAATGTGTATTCTAAGTCCCTAAATCTGTTCAAGCTTGTGTAATAAAAATTTCCAGCCCTTGTTAATGTGCTGTTTTGCAAATGTATTTTAGTAGGATTTGATTTGATTTTTATTGCTCTGAATGCTTGAAAAATGACCCTATAAGTTCAGGAACAAGAGTTAATATAAAAATGTAAATGTCCTTTAGTTCAGTTCAGTCTCTCAGTCGTATCCTTAATATGAGTCAAATGATAATATAGGATAAGCCACAACTTATGAAATAAACCTAAATTATTTATTTATGAACATCTGCTTGCCTGTTAGATACATTTTAATAGGGTCTTTTTGTATGTTGCTAGATTTAATTTACTAAATCTTGAAGATTTTTGCATCTGTACTCCTCTTGGATATTGATCTGTAATTTCCTTTTTTCCCTTTCTCTTTTTTGTAGTCGTTTGCTATCAGGGCAACTCTCTCTTCATATTGTGGAATGAGTTGGGAGGAGTTCCTCTTTTATGTTCTGGAGGAGTTTGTGTAGAATTAGTATTATGTTTTCAAATGATTCAGATGGTAAAGAATCCAACTGCAATGTAGGAGACCCAGGTTTGATCCCTGGATTGGAAAGATCCCCTGGAGAAGGAAATGGCTACCCACTCCAGTATTCTTGCCTGGAGAATCCCGTGGACAGAGGAGCCTGGCAAGCTGTAGTCCATGGAGTTGCAAAGAGTCAGCTATCACTGAGCAACTAACTTCTTTGAAATGTTTAGAAGAATTTAAGAGTCTTGTAATCTGGTATGGTTTTCTTTGTAGAAAGGTTTTAAATGGCAAGTTAATGGAAAGTTATTTGGGTTTTTTGTTTCTTCTTAGCTGAGTTTTGGTAGTTTTGAATCTGTCAAAGCATTTGTCTTTTGATTTGTTGAATTTTTTGGCATAAAGTTCATTTAGTTCCTTATTATACTTTTGAAATTTGAAATATGTATTATTATGTTTCTTATTCATTCCTGATTGCTTTTATTGGTCTTTTTTTTAAACTGCTTTTGATTTCTTTATTTTTTCTATTATCTTCCCCCCCTTTTTTTTCTACCCTTAATTATCTTGTTTCCTGTTACTGTAGGTTTAATATGTCCTTTGTCTTAAATTGTTAGATTGATTTTAATCCTTTCTTCCTTTCATTATGTAAATGTTGACAGCTGTGAACCTCCCCTCCAAGTGCTATTTTAGCAGCATCACATAAATTTTGATATGTTGTATTTTCCTTATTATTTAGTTCAAAATATTTTCCAAATACCTCTCATTGTTCTCTAACACGTGGATTATTTAGCAGTGCATTGTTCAGTTTTCAAGTATTTCAGAGACGTTTCCATTTAACTTTCTGACTATACCATGCAGCTTATGGGATCCTAGTTCCCTGAGCAGGGATCTAACTTGCGCCCTCAGCAATGAAAATACAGAGTCCTAACCACTAGGACCAGTGGGGACTTCCCTATTTTTTGTTATTGACTTATAAAATATAGTCTGTCTTGGTAAGTGTTCTATGTGTAGTTGAAAAGAAGATGCATTTTGCTGTTATTTTTGATGATGTTACTCATTTCTTCCATACCCTTATCAGTTTCTGTCTACTTTTTCCTTCAGTTAGTAGGAAATGAGTATTGAAATGCCCAACTATATAACAGTACAATTCTCCCATTAGTGCTATTATTGTTTGCTTCTTGTACTTTGAAACTTTATTAGATGTTTATATGCCTAAGATTCTTATTTCTAATGAGCAATTTATGCGTTTTGAAACATTTTTCTTTATCGCTGGTAATATTTCTAATAGTATCTCTTCTGAATTCTGCTATTATTTTATATTGATACAGCCATATCCCTTCCTGCCTTTTAACTTTTTGTCTTTATATAATATTTAAAATGGTTTCTTGTAGGCAGCTTATGGGTAGGTCTTTATTATATCCTGTCTCGCAGTTTTTGCCTTAATTGAAGGGTTTAGACCATTGTATTTAATATAGTTATCAATCTAGTTGGTTTAAATCTGTCAGCTCGCTGGCTATGTTCTTTTTGCGCCGTTTGTTACTTTTCCTTTCCCCCTCATTTCATGCCTTCTTAACTGGTCTAACATTTACAGTACATATCCATAACTTAATACTGGTTACATTTGAAGTATACAGCTGGGATACTTTATATAACTCATTTTTTGTTTGTATATTTTATCATAACTAAGGTTATGAGATTTTGGCAAGAATACCACAGAAGTGATTGTATACCTTTCCCATTGAATCGTATCAAGAGTACATGATGTTGATATGTCTCACTACTGGTAATTTTGATCTAGACCACTTGGTTATGGTGGTTAATGCTGTGCTACTCCACTTTGAAGTTAATAATTTTTTCTTTTAAATTAATAATACCTTGGGAAGTACCGATTTTAGACTATGCCAATATCTTGTTTCCCTTTCACCTTTTGTTTATAAATTTTAGCTTTCATTGGTAGATCTTCCCTGAAGCAGTTATTACTGTATTCTCTAAACTCTGGGAGTTGGTGATGGACAGGGAGGTGTGGCGTGCTGCGGTTCATGGGGTCGCAAAGAGTTGGACACGAGTGAGTGACTGAACTGAACTGAATGATGATTTTTAAAAATTTCCCTTGTTTCTTTTGTATTTATTAATTGAAATTCTTCTGTAAGGAAGAGCTATCCTTTCTCCCCCATTTATTTATTCAGTTAATTATATCAGTCTGGACTCATTTTTTCTGTGGGTTTCAATCCAGTATTATTCTTTACCATTTTGTTGCTCAAATTATTCCAGCTTTGGTTATTGTGAACTCTATGTTAGTTGGTTCCTGTGCCTTTTGATGTGTCATCATCCTTTTTTGTTGTCTTTTAAAGAGACTAAAAATGCCGAAAACAGATATTTGCCCATGTGTTTATTCCCTCTAGTGCTTTTCATTCTTTGAGTAGATCTGAATCTCTATTTGGTATTTTCTTTTTGCCCAAAGAATTTCTTTTAATGTATATTGTAGCCCAGGTCTACTCATATTGAATTTTTTATGCTTCTGTTTGTCTGAAAGCCTTTATTTTGTTTTCATTTTTAATGGTTATTTTTCCTGTTACAGAATTCTAGTTTGGCATCTTTTCTTTTTTATTCATTATTTTTAAGATAGCTCTCCTTTTCCTATGTTTCTGGTTGATTTTTTTCTTGGCTTGCCTAGTTTCTGACAAGAGTTTTGCTGTTATATCTATATTTGTGTGTTTGTAAAGTCTTTTTTCCTCTGGATAGTTTTAATATTTTTCTTTATTTCTGGTTTCCAACAATTTGTATATGGGCTTTCAGTTCAGTTCATTGCTCAGTCGTGTCTGACTCTTTGTGACCCCATGAATCACAGCACGCCAGGCCTTCCTGTCCATCACCAACTCCCGGAGTTCACTCAAACTCATGCCCATCGGGCTGGTGATGCCATCCAGCCATCTCATTCTCTGTCATCCCCTTCTCCTCCTGCCCCCAATCCCTCCCAGCATCAGAGTCTTTTCCAGTGAGTTAACTCTTTGCATGAGGTGGCCAAAGTATTGGACCTTCAGCTTTAGCATCAGTCCTTCCAGTGAACACCCAGGACTGATCTCCTTTCCAGTGGACTGGTTGGATCTCCTTGCAGTCCAAGGGACTCTCAAGAGTCTTCTCCAACACCACAGTTCAAAAGCATCAGTTCTTTGGTGATTAGCTTTCTTCACAGTCCAACTCTCACATTCATACATGACCACAGGAAAAACCATATCCTTGACTAGACGGACCTTGGTTGGCAAAGTAATGTCTCTGCTTTTTAATATACTATCTAGGTTGGTCATAATTTTCCTTCCAAGGAGTAAGCGTCTTTTAATTTCATGGCTGCAATCAGCGTCTGCAGTTGAGAATTACTTGTCTTACTGCTCTCATTACTGCTTTTTCCATCTCTTTTAATAGCTCTCTTAGTGGGAAATAGCCCTCCTGTTCATTCTACTACTATTGATTTTGTGTAGACCCTCATATTATTTCATGTGAGCTAGTTACAGTAGTTTCCTAATAGACTATGCTTCCTAATATATCCATCCTTTCAAATCTATGAGTAAATAGTCTTTTTAGAATAGCATTCTGATTATCATGCATTGTTTAGAAGCTTTAAATTTTGTTTTATTACCTGATCAAAAAGATCCAGATTCCTTAGTTTGGTATTGAAGGTTCCAGGTCTCCTCTCTCATCTTGCCTTGTATCTTCCCTTGGTCTTGAAGATCCAAAAGAAAGACTCTTTAATGTTTCATAAACAGGACCCTCTGTAGCCTTCCTCAAATCACATGTAGTCTCCTACTAATTTTCAATTTCATAAAAACAAGCGTTTAGTGTACTGTAGTGTCTTTGTGCCTTTAGTGTCTAGTATTATGTCTGGTAAAGAGAATGTGCACACAAGAATCTTGTCTGACTGACTGACTTAATGCTCTTGTAGTAATAGTTCATTTTCTGTTGTCTTTTAGGCTCATAGTGTATTCACATGTTTGTATAATAATGTTTCTTTGTTACTAGTTAAACCCCACAAATTTAATTTTCTAAATAATGCTCAGGAATTTTTATTTAAGCATTTTAATTAGCAATACTTGCAGTCTTGAGAAGGGAGGGAAAACCTTTTTCCTCCAAAAATTGCCTGTCTGTTTGATGAATATTTTAACTGTCTAAATTCTGGAAATGAGGGGCAATCTGTCCCACTGCTTTTTTGCATCTGGGATACTGCTACTGGAGAAGAGTGGAGAAATAGCTCCAGAAAGAATGAAGAGGCTGAGCCAAAGTGAAAACAAAACCCAGTTGTGGATGTGGCTGTGACGGAAGTAAAGTTTATGCTGTAAAGAACAATATTGCATAGGAACCTGGAATGTTAGGTCCGTGAATCACGGTAAATTGGAAGTGGTCAAACAGGAGATGACAATAGTGAACATTGACATTTTAGGAATTAGTGAACTAAAATGGACTGGAATGGGCAAATTTAATTCAGGTCATAGTATCTACTACTGTGGGCAAGAATCCCTTAGAAGAAGTGGAGTAGCCCTCATAGTCAGCAAGAGTCCCAAATGTAGTACTTGGGTGCAGTCTCAAAGATGACAGAATGATCTCTGTTTGTTTCCAAGGCAGACCATTCAGTATCATAGTAATCCAAGTCTATGCTCCAACCACTATGCCGAAGAAGGTGAATTAGAATGGTTCTATACTCACAAGACCTTCTAGAACTAAAGCCGAAAAAAAGATGTCCTTTTCATCATTGGGGACTGGAATGCAAAAGTAGGAAGTCAAGAAGTCAAGAGATACCTGGAGTAACAGGCAAGTTTGGCTTTGGAGTACAAAATGAAACAGGGCAAAGGCTACAGAGTTTTGCCAAGAGAACGCACTGGTCCTAGCAAACACCCTCTACCAACAACACAAGAGATGACTGTACGCATGGACATCACCAGATGATCAATACCAAAATCAGATGGATTATATTCTTTGCTGCTGAAGATGGAGAAACTCTGTACAGTCAGCACAAAAAAGACCAGGAGCTGACTGTGGCTCAGGTCATGAACTCCTTCTTGCAGAAAACAGGCTTAAATTGAAGAAAGTAAGAAAACCACCAGGCCATTCAGGTACGAGATAAATCAAATCTGTTAACGATTATACAGTGGATGTGACAAATAGATTCAAGAGATTAGATTTGATAGAGTGCCTGAAGATCTATGGATGGAAGTTTGTGATACTCTACAGGAGGCAGTGATCAAAACCATCCCCAAGGAGAAGAAATGCAAAAAGGCAAAATGGCTGTCTGAAGAGGCCTTACAAATAGCTGAGAAAGGAAGAGAAGCAAAAGACAAGTGAAGAGGAAAGATATACCTATCCGAATGCAGAGTTCCAAAGAATAGCAAGGAGAGATAAGAAAGCCTTCTTAAGTGAACCATGCAAAGAAATAGAGGAAAACAACAGAATGGGAAAGTCTAGAGATCTCATCAGGAAAATCAGAGATACTAAGGAAACATTTCATTCAAAGATGGGCACAATAAAGGATAGAAACGGTATGGACCTAACAGAAGCAGATGTTAAGAGGTGGCAAGAATACACGGGAGAACTATACAAAAAAGATCTTCCTGACGCCAGTAACCACAACGGTGTGATCACTCACATAAAGCCAGAAATCCTGGAGTGGGAAGTCAAGTGAGCCTTAGGAAGCATCACTACGAACAAAGCTAGTGGAGGTGATGAAATTCCAGTTGAGCTATTTCAAGTCCTAAAAGATGATGCCGTTAAAATGCTGCAATCAGTATGCCAGCAAATTTGGAAAACTCAGCAATGGCCACAGGACTGGAAAAGATCAGTTTTCATTTCAGTCCCAAAGAAAGGCAGTACCAAAGAATGTTCACACTACCACATAATTGCACTCATCTCACACACTATAATGCTCAAAATTCTCCATGCTAGGCTTCAACAGTGCGTGAACAGAGAACTTCCAGATGTTCAAGCTGGGTTTAGAAAAGGCAGAGAAATTGGAGGTCAAATTACCAACATCTCCTGGATCATAGAAAAAACAAAAGAATTCCAGAAAAACATCTACTTCTGCTTAATTGACTACACTAAAGCCTTTGACTATGGATCACAACAAACTGTGGAAAATTCTGAAAGAGATGGGAATACCAGACCACCTGACCTGCCTTCTGAATAATCTGTATGCAGATCAAGAAGCAACAGTTAGAACTGGACATGGAACAACAGACTGGTTCCAAATTGGGAAAGGAGTACATCAGGGCTATATATTGTCACCCTGCTTATTTAACTTATATGCAGAGTACATCATGTGAAATGCAAGGCTGGAGGAAGCACAAGCTGGAATCAAGATTGACAGGAGAAATATCAATAACCTCAGATACGCAGAAGACACCACCCTTATGGCTGAAAGTGAAGAGGAACTAAAAAGCCTCTTGATGAAAGTGGAAGAGGAGACTATAGAAGCTGCCTTAAAACTCAGCATTCAGAAAATTAAGATCATGGCATCTGGTCCCATCACTGCATGGCAAATAGATGGGGAAACAATGGAAACAGCGACAGACTTTATATTTTGGGGCTCCAAAATCAATGCAGATGGTGACTGAAGCCATGAAATTAAAACATGCTTGCTTCTTGGAAGAAAAGTTATGACCAACCTAGGGAGTTGGTGATGGACAGGGAGGCCTGGCATGCTGTGATTCATGGGGTTGCAAAGAGTCAGACACGACTGAGTGACTGAACTGAACTGAGACAGCATATTAAAAAGCAGAGAGATTACTTTCCCAACAAAGGTTTGTATTTTCAAAGCTGTATTTTCAGTAGTCATGTATGGATGTAAGAGTTGGACCATATAGAAATCTGAGTGTGCAAGAATTGATGGTTTTGAACTGTGGTGTTGGAAAAGACTCTTGAGAGCCCCTTGGACTGCAAGGAGATCAAACCAGTCCATCCTAAATGAAATCAACCCTGAATGTTCATTGGAAGGGCTGATACTGAAGCTGAAGCTCCAGTATTCTGGCCACCTGATGCAAAGAACTGACTCACTGGAAAAGATCCTGATCCTGGGAAAGACAGGGCAGCAGGAGAAGGGGACAACAGAGGATGAGAAGGTTGGATGGCATCACTGACTTGATGGACATGAGTTTGAGCAAGCTCCGGGAGTTGGTGATGGACAGGGAAGCCTGGCGTGCTTCAGTACATGGGGTCACAAAGAGTCAGACATGACTGAACTGAGTCAGAGCTTTGGTTTTGCAAGTAGTCATGTATGGATGTGAGAGTTGGACCATAAAGAAGGCTGGAGTACTGAAGAATCTGTGCTTTCAAATTGTGATGCTGGAGATTTTTGAGAGTCCCTTGGAACGCAAGAACTTCAAACTGTCAATCCTAAAGGATATCAACCCTGAATATTTATTGGAAGGACTGATGTTGAAGTGAAGCTCCAATATTTTGGCTATCTGATGTGAAGAGCTAACTCTTTGGTAAAAGCCCTGATGCTAGGGAAGATTGAGGACAGGAGCAAAAGTGGTGAGAGAGGATGAGGTGGTTGAATTGCATCATGGACTCAATGGACAGTTTCAACAAACTCTGGGAGATAGTGAAGGACAGGGAAGTGTGCATGCTCTAGTTTTGGGGTCATGAAGAGTCGGACACAACTGAGTGACTGAACAACATCAGAAACAGGTTTACAGTTCCTCACTAAGCTATCATACTGGTATATGTAGTTAGAGGTTATTAATTTTCACTACTGTATAATATTCCATAGTGTGAATATACCACAATTTTATTTATTCTGTTGTTTTTGGCTGGACAATACCAAATACTTGTGCAAACTAAATTTATTACTGTTGGAATGCAAATTAGTACATCCACTTTGGAAGACAGTGGCAGTTTCTTGCAAAGTTGAACACAGTTTTACCATAAAATCTATCAATCATGCTTCTCTTTACCCAAATGAGTTAAACTTGCTGCTAAGTCACTGGCGTGTCTGACTCTGTGCGAACCCATAGATGGCAGCCCATGGGCAGCTCTGCCGTCCCTGGGATTTTCCAGCCAAGAACACTGGGAGTGGGTTGCCATTTCCTTCTCCAGTGCATGAAAGTGAAAAGTGAAAGTGAAGTCGATCAGTCATGCCCGACTCTTAGCGACCCCATGGACTGCAGCCTACCAGGCTCCTCTGTCCATGGAATTTTCCAGGCAAGAGTACTGGAGTGGGTTGCCATTGCATTCTCTTCAGTTCAGTTGCTCAGTTGTGTCCGACTCTTTGCGACCCCATGAATCACAGCACGCCAGGCCTCCCTGTCCATCACCAACTCCCGGAGTACACTCAAACTCATGTCCATCGAGTCGGTGATGCCATCCAGCCGTCTCATTCTCTGTCATCCCCTTCTCCTCCCACCCCCAATCCCTCCCAGCATCAGACTCTTTTCCAGTGAGTCAACTCGTTGCATGAGGTGGCCAAAGTATTGCAGTTTCAGCTTTAGCATCAGTCCTTCCAGTGAACACCCAGGATTGATCTCCTTTAGAATGTCCATGCAAAAAACTGTACACAAAATACTTTTAGTTGTTCTGTTCATAATTGCTAACAATTGGAAGTAACCAAGATATCCTTCAATAAATGAATGAATAATAAAGTAGTATACGCATACAATGGAATATTGTTCAGTGGTAAAAAAAAATGCATATTTCTAAATGAAAGAAATTAATCTGGAAAAGCTGTGTATTGTATGATTCTAACTATACAACATTCTGGAAAAGGCAAAAGGAAAAAATCAGTAGTTGCCAGAGACCCTAGTACAGGAGAGACAGATCATTCTCCTGCCCCCAATCCCTCCCAGCATCAAAGTCTTTTCCAGTGAATCGACTCTTCGCATGAGGTGGCCAAATTATTGGAGTTTCCGCTTTAGCATCAGTCCTTCCAGTGAACACCCAGGACTGATCTCCTCTAGAATGGACTGGTTGGATCTCCTTGCAGTCCAAGAGACTCTCAAGAGTCTTCTCCAACACCACAGTTCAAAAGCATCAATTCTTCGGCACTCAGCTGTTTTATAGTCCAACTCTCGCATCCATACATGACCACTGGAAAAATCATAGCCTTGACTAGACAGACCTTTGTTGACAAAGTAATGTCTCTGCTTTTTAATACGCTGTCTAGGTTGGTCATAACTTCCAAATTTTAAGTAAGCGTCTTTTAATTTCATGGCTGCAGTCACCATCTGCTGTGATTTTGGAGCCCAGAAAAATAGCCACTGTTTCCACTGCTTCCCTATCTATTTGCCACTTCATGGCCATGACCGGATGCCATGATCTTAGTTGTCTGAATGTTGAGCATTAAGCCAACTTTTTCACTCTCCTCTTTCACTTTCATCAAGAGGCTCTTTAGTTCTTCTTCATTTTCTGCCGTAAGGGTGGTGTCATCTGCCTATCTGAGGTTCTTGATATTACTCCCGGCAATCTTGATTCCAGCTTGTGCTTCCTCCAGCCCAGTGTTTCTCATGATGTACTCTGCATATAAGTTAACTTAGCAGGGTGACAGTATACAACCTTGACGTACTCCTTTTCCTATTTGGAACCAGTCTGTTGTTCCATGTCCAGTTCTAACTGTTGCTTCCTGACCTGCATACAGGTTTCTCAAGAGGCAGGTCAGGTGGTCTGGTATGCCCATCTCTTGAAGAATTTTCCACAGTTTATTGTGATCCACACACTCAAAGGCTTTGGCAGAGTCAATAAAGCAGAAATAGATGTTTTTCTGGAACTCTTTTGCTTTTTTGATGATCCAGCGGATGTTGGCAATTTGATCTCTGGTGCCTCTGCCTTTTCTAAAACCAGCTTGAACATCTGGAAGTTCACAGTTCACATATTGCTGAAGCCTGGCTTGGAGAATTCTGAGCATGACTTTACTAGCGTGTGAGATGAGTGCAATTGTGTGGTAGTTTGAGTATTCTTTGGCATTGCCTTTCTTTGGGACTGGAATGAAAACTGACCTTTTCCAATCCTGTGGCCACTGCTGAGTTTTCCATTGCTGGCATATTGAGTTCAGCACTTTCACAGCATCATCTTTCAGAATTTGAAATAGATTAACTGGAATTCCATCACCTCCGCTAGCTTTGTTTGTAGTGATGCTTCCCACTTGACTTTACATTCCAGGATGTCTGGCTCTAGCTGAATGTGAGTGATCACATCATTGTGATTATCTGGGTCGTGAAGATCTTTTTTGTACAGTTCTTCTGTGTATTCTTGCCACCTCTTCTTAATATCTTCTGCTTCTGTTAGGTCCCCACCATTTCTGTCCTTTATTGAGACCATCTTTGCGTGAAATGTTCCCTTGGTATGTCTAATTTTCTTGAGGAGATCTCTAGTCTTTCCCATTCTGTTGTTTTCCTCTGTTTCTTTGCATTGATTGCTGAGGAAGGCTTTCTTATCTCTCCTTGCTGTTCTTTGGAACTCTGCATTCAAATGGGTATGTCCTTCCTTTTCTCCTTACAGCCTTACCTTGGTTATATATTGTTTATTTTTCCTTATTAAGATACAAGTTCCCTGAGGGCAACAAACTTTTTTTCCTGCCTTGTCCCTCTTTTTTCCCTATTGTATCTTCAGTCCCTAGAATTGTGTCTAGCACATAGTAGGTGCTTAGGGAAAACCATTAGACCATTCAGATATGACCTAAATCAAATCCCTTATGATTATACAGTGGAAGTAAGAAATAGATTTAAGGGTCTAGATCTGATAGATAGAGTGCCTGATGAACTCTGGATGGAGGTTCGTGACATTGTACAGGAGACAGGGACCAAGACCATCCCCACGGAAAAGAAATGCAAAAAAGCAAAATGTCTGTCTGAGGAGGCCTTACAAATAGCTGTGAAAAGAGGAGAAGCAAAAAGCAAAGGAGGAAAGGAAAGATATAAGCATCTCAATGCAGAGTTCCAAAGAATAGCAAGGAGAGATAAGAAAGCCTTCCTCAGCGATCAATGCAGAGAAATAATGGAAAACAACAGAATAGGAAAAACAAAAGATCTTTTCATGAAAATTAAAGATATCAAGGGGACATTTCATGCAAAGATGGGCTCGATAAAGGACAGAAATGGTATGGACCTAACAGAAGCAGAAGATATTAAGAAGAGGTGGCAAGAATACACAGAAGAACTGTACAAAAAAGATCTTCACGACGAAGATAATCACGATGGCGTGATCACTCACCTGGAACCAGACATCTTGAAATGTGAAGTCAAGTGGGCCTTAGAAAGCATCACTACGAACAAAGCTAGTGGAGGTGATGGAATTCCAATTGAGCTAATCCTGAAAGATGATGCTGTGAAAGTGCTGCACTCAATATGCCAGCAAATTTGGAAAACTCAGCAATGGCCACAGGACTGGAAAAGGTCATTCTTCATTCCAATCCCAAAGAAAGGCAATGCCAAAGAATGCTCAAACTACTGCACAATTGCACTCATCTCACACGCTAGTAAAGTCATGCTCAAAATTCTCCAAGCCAGGCTTCAGCAATATGTGAATCGTGAACTTCCAGATGTTCAAGCTGGTTTTAGAAAAGGCAGAGGCACCAGAGATCAAATTGCCAACATCCGCTGGATCATGGAGAAAGCAAGAGAGTTCCAGAAAAACATCTATTTCTGCTTCATTGACTATGCCAAAGCCTTTGTGTGGATCACAATAAACTGTGAAACATTCTGAAAGAGATGGGAATCCCAGACCACCTGACCTGCATCTTGAGAAACCTGTATGCAGGTCAGGAAGCAACAGTTAGAACTGGACATGGAACAACAGACTGGTTCCAAATAGGAAAAGGAGTACGTCAAGGCTGTATATTGTCACTCTGCTTATTTAACTTCTATGCAGAGTACATCATGAGGAACGCTGGGCTGGAAGAAGCACAAGCTGGAATCAGATTGCCGGGAGAAATATCAATAACCTCAGATATGCAGATGACACCACCCTTATGGCAGAAAGTGAAGAGGAACTCAAAGGCCTTTTGATGAAAGTGAAAGAGGAGAGTGAAAAAGTTGGCTTGAAGCTCAACATTCAGAAAACGAAGATCATGGCATCTGGTCCCATCACTTCATGGGAAATAGATGGGGAAACAGTGGAAACAGTGTTAGACTTTATTTTTGGGGGCTCCAAAATCACTTCAGATGCTGATTTCAGCCATGAAATTAAAAGACGCTTGCTCCTTGGAAGGAAAGTTATGACCAGCCTAGATAGCATATTAAAAAGCAGAGATATTACTTTGCCAACCAAGGTCCGTCTAGTCAAGGCTATGGTTTTTCCCGTGGTCATGTATGGATGTGAGAGTTGGACTGTGAAGAAGGCTGAGCGCCAAAGAATTGATGCTTTTGAATTGTGGTGCTGGAGAAGACTCTTGAGAGTCCCTTGGACTGCAAGGAAATCCAACCAGTCCTTTCTAAAAGAGATCAATCCTGGGTGTTCATTGGAAGGACTGATGCTAAAGCTGAAACTCCAATACTGTGGCCACCTCATGCGACGAGTTGACTCACTGGAAAAGAGTCTGATGCTGGGAGGGATTGGGAGTAGGAGGAGACGGGGACGGCAGAGAATAAGATGGCTGGATGGCATCACCGACTCGATGGACATGAGTTTGAGTGTACTCCGGGAGTTGGTGATGGACAGGGAGGCCTGGCGTGCTGTGATTCATGGGGTTGCAAAGAGTCAGACACGACTAAGCGACTGAACTGAACTGAATAGACATTTGTAGGGTGGATCAGTGAAGTGTATGTTCTCTTTGTAGCAAGTCAAACTTTAAAAAATTGCTTAGTAAGTATCGAATGTGTGTCATAAAATGCTTCATATTAATGGCTGGTGTCATCAGTATGATAACATGGTGCATTCATTTTCACTAAAAGGTACATCTGCTCCACAGCCAGGAAACTTCTCTTTATGATTTGAAAGCTGCTCTTCATGTACAGTGTAGGAGACTGCTCATGTTTATGTCTTGAATCTGTCCCCCCTTTCCTGTTTAGATTAAAAGATGTACAAAAACATGGAAAAATCACAAAATCCAAATATATAAAGTAGAAAAGAAAAACCACTCTTAAACTTGTCTCTTATAGCTAGAGACAAGTCACTGTTAAGATATTGATTATTGTTCTTTAGAACCTTCTGAGATGAACTTATATTTTTAAAGTAATATTTGGATCATATATAGTGAAATAAATGTTTTAAAGTACTGGATAACTGGACAAAGTATAGAAATAATAGTGTGAAAGTATTTTATGAACTCCTTCAATATTTAATATCCTGTCTTTTCTGAATTGTAACAGAAACTCTTACCCTGGCACAGTATTGCCTAGTGCAGAGTTTATCGTATATTCAGAATTATCAGATGTTTCTGACTATTTGAATATGAAGGAAAAAAGCTTGAGTAGTTATGAGTGTTGCTCTAAAGAAGAGAGATCTTAAACTTCTTTTTCCCCCCACATTAAAAATTTTTTGTACATTTAATAGGACATTTTGGATTAGTTTTGAAAATATTTTAGATTTTCCTGGGAGCTATCTTTTATTAATTATAAACATCCTTGAAGTTTTTTAGATCTTTTTCATTGGACTGAAGAAAATTCAGTTCCTAAGAGAAAGTGTTTTTCATGTCTTAAAATGTATACATGGGTTTTGGGGAAAATCTAAAAGTAAGTTTCAAATTAAATCATCAATATATATAATTTACTCATGAGTCTATTGTAGTTCATGGACTAACAGATCAAACTTAAAAATAACATTATTTTTGTGTGCTGATGCTGTTAAAAAATTAAATCACATTTCCTGAGTTTTAAGCATTTTCAAAACCATAATTACTAGATTGTGAGAAAGAAGTATTAGTAGATTACAGTCTCCTTAATGTATCAGTGTTAACATGATTTCCTGATGTTGAAGAGTGTTGTATTGTTAAGAGTATGATTTTCTGGAGAGAATATATGCTCAAAATAATTCAGTTATCATATGGATGGTGATTTACATAAATTAAAAAGGATTTAACCTAATTTGAATAAAGTAATTATATTCTGCATTTTAAAAACACTTTTTAGTTTAATGTTAGATAGTCATATGTAAGTTCCTATCCTAAGATACTGGTAATTCATCTGTTTCTGTGTTCATGGGTATCAAACTGGTATCCTGAACACTGTACAAAAAAAATAAGTCCACAGATATGTTTGATAACAGTGTTTTGTTCTATTTTTACCTAAAAATTAATTGTTAGTATTTGAACATTAGATTTTATGTGAAAATATAAATTTCCAGGTTTTTTTTGAAAAGTGTGAGGATTGGACAGTATTTGAGCTTTCTCATCCTAACATTGCAGTGATAACCAGGGGCAGTTTTAGCAATGTTAAACAACAAAGGACATTTGTTAATGTCTAGATGATTGTCATGACTTGGTGGGGAGGTGCTCTTGGCATCTTTTGGCTAAAAAGACCAGGCATGCTGCTTATGCGCAGGACACCTTTCTACAGCAAAGAATGATCTGGTCTAAAATATTTCAGTATTGAGTTTGAGGAGTCCTGTAATATAGCAGTAATTGAGCTGAGTTGAATCATATCTGTTTCATATAGGCTATAGTTAGCCATAGTCTCCTCTTAGCTTGCTTTGTTTATGTGCTGGGACTCATATACTTGAATTTGTCAATCTTCCTTTAAAGTAGTAGGAGTTAACTTTCATAGGAATTGAAACAACTTTGAGTATTATTAGAAAAGTTGTGGCAAATACAGAAAACATTTGTTACTTCTGGCATGAGAGTATTAACATCCAACTTTTATTTTCCCCAGTTATCATTTATTCTTTCAGTTAACATGGTGCTGTGTACTAGGTACTACACAATATGTGGAGGAGATAGACAGCTGCTTACACTTTAAGGCTTTTATTAGAGAATTGTTCTGTTTATCATTATGTAACGCTTTCTGTATCTCTGATAATTTTCCTTGCTTTGAAGTTGGCTTTGTCTGAAATCTGTGTAAATATTTCAGCTTTCTTTTGGTTAACGTTAACATTGTATTTCTCCATCCCTTTATTATTAATCCACTTGTGTCTGGAAAGTAGGTTTTTAAAAGACTGTACTATTTGAGGGGGGCAGGGTCTTATTTCTTAGGTCCCCTCTGATAGTCTCTGTCTTTTATTTCTTGCATTCAGTTTCATATTTAAAGTGTTTTTTGATTTAGTTGTATTGATACCAACCATATTTGGAACTGTTTTCTATAACTTGTTCTCTATTTTTTATTTTTTTTTGTCTTATATCATTTTTCTGCATTATCTGGGTTTAGTTGAGCATTTTGTATTATTTCATTTTTTCTCTCCTTAGCATATCATTTATACTTGGATTACTTTTTTTTTGCTTGTATGTATGTGTATTTGTGATTGTCCTGGAGTTTGTGACGTAAATTTACAGCTAATACAGTCCACCTTCAAATAACACTATACCACTCAGTGTGGTAGCTTATAACAATATTCCCAGTTCTTCTCTCCTGTCCCTTATAACACTGCTGTCATTCATTTCATTTATCCTTAATCTGTAGTTACCTAGTATATTACTGCTCTTCATACTTTGAACAAACTGTTATCTGTTAGATCAATTAAGAGTAAGAAAATAGAAGATTTTATTTTATTCCTTCTCTGTTGTTCCTTTATGTAGAGCTAAGTTTCTGACTTACATAATTTTCCTTCTTTCTGAAAGACTTATTTTAATATTTCTTGAAAGACAGGTCTACTGGTGACAGATTCCTGTTTATCTGAGAAGGTCTTTATTTCTCCTTTACTTTAAAGGATAATTTCATTGGATACAAACTTTTAGGTTGGTGATTTTTTTTCTCTCAACACTTTGTAAGTATTCCATTCCATTAGCTTCTTGCCTGCATCATTACTGAAGAGAAGTCCACTGTATTTACCTTGTTCCTATGTAGGTAAAGTTTTTCCCCCCTCTGTCTTCCTTCAAAATTTTATCTTTGATTTTCTGTATATGATTTTGAATATGATATGCCTAGGTGAGAATAGGAGGGGATTTTATCTTCACTCTGAGAACCTGCGGTGGGACTCCTGGAGATAAAGCACAAGGATTCCAATTTTTCCATATCCTTGGCAACATTTGTTTTGTTTTGTTGATAGCCATCTTCAGGGATATAAAGTAGTATCTCATCTAATTGATTTGCATTTTTTAATGATTAGTGATGTTGAGCATCTTTCATGTGTTTATTGTTCATTTGCTTATCTTCGGGAAAATATTCAGTTTCTTTACCCACTTTTAAAGTGGTGTTTTTTGGTTGCTGTTGAATTATGGGAACTCTTTATACATTTGGGATGTTAATCCCTTCCCAGATATGTATGTCAATATTTCCCCCTATTCTGTGGGTTGCCTTTTCATTCTCTTGATAGTGATAAGTTTTCAATTTTGAAATCCAGTTAATCTGTTTTCTCTTTGTTGCTTAGGATGTGACAGTAATATGCCCTACACCCATTTTTTAGTTTTATGTACTTTATTTACTTCTCTTACTTGCTCAGTATTTCCAACTTCTACCTGCCCCCCGCCCCCCCAAAAAAGGAAAAATCATGAGAGAGCCAATCTAGCTTTTATAAATAAGTTTTGAAGACAGAAAAACACTAAGAATAATCTAAATTGCCAGTACAATCCTTTCAAACAGAATGAGGAGAAAAATACCTTATTTTGCATTCTTTTGGAGTAATATTAAATTGAGAAGCAGTTTTTGATTTCTGACTCTCACTTTACATATTTATATAATGTCAGAACACATGCTTATTTGAAAGCATATATATTTTGAAGTAAGATCACCCTCAAGTTAAGATCTATCTGATATTATTGTGTTGAATTTGATTTAAAAATTAGTAAGCTCTTTTTGAAGTATAGAATGTACAAATGTAAATGTGGTTAAATTGGTTAATTAAAAATATATGATATTGGTTGATAATGATTTACAGTCAACATGTTAATATTATCAGATGTCATTTTCTTTTTTTCTTTAGGTATAATTGACAGAAAACCATATATTAGCTTCGGGTGTACATCATAGTTCAGTATTTGTAAGATGTCATTTTCAAATAACAGTTTCAGCTTTTTAACTTTTACTTTGTGAGAAGAAGTATAGTTATGATATAAAATGTTTTATCTCTCAGAAATTCTTACATTTTTATGTTGATCAATTTACAGGTGAATTATGTAACCTCATTACGCTGGATGTAGCTCACAATCAACTTGAACACCTTCCAAAGGAGATTGGAAACTGCACACAGATAACCAACCTTGACTTGCAGCACAATGAATTGTTAGACCTCCCAGATACTATTGGTATGAAAAGAGAAAGAAGATACTGTTAATCATTTATAGCTACTTGGACATTAAAATCTATTTCCATAATAAAGTTAAAAGATTAAAATTCAGCATTGTTGAAGTGATAAAACTTCTAAAAGATAGTATTTTAAAATCATTTTTATTTCCACTTCTCGGAAAGGAAAATAAATTTTAGGAAATGAGCTCAAGTTAAATTGTAAAGAAGATAGAATATTGAGTAATGTGTGTATGTTCTATAACTCTGTGCTTGAATTGCAAAATGGGTGCATTTTCTGTTTTTGCTTATTTGAGAAATGTTGCACGCTCTTGTATAGGGTGTGGTCCCTTCTGTGCTAAAATAGACCACACTGAAAAATAAGATCATTGCTGTTTAGTTTTTAAAACATGGCAAGTACGTTTTAAAGTTTACTCATCTGTAATATCGAGGGATAGAAGAAAAGATATCTCAAAATGCATAATGTGTTTTGAAGACATAGTCAAACTATAGAAAGTTGATGTGTTCCATATTTATAAATTCTTGTTTATATTTCTGAATGCCCCCAAATTTATACAAACAATAGAGGGAATTTAAAATTTTTTTGATGCTTTTAGTTTTCATTGTGGTATGAGGAAACTATTAGGTTTATTTAAAAAAAATTACTCTGTACTTAGTTTATATAATTTTAGTAATGAATATTTATAAGGTTCTATTACTAAATTGCATGAGGTCTATGATAATGTTATCTTTCTCCAGAAGAATTTTTATTTGCTTCTCTCAGGTATCTAGAGTGACTACTTTAATCCATCTGTGTTCTAAGGGTTGTGATTTTTCTGGTCCTCTGAAGTGATTCAGAGGCAAACTGCAGAGTAATTGGAGGGCCGTTTTAATTCTGATACACCCCTCATACTAGGGTGCAGCCCTGTAGGGTCCTCGTTGATGCTGATTACTAGACTCCTCGCCCTTGGCAGGCTCTAGATTTTGACTCTTGGCAAAACATGCCTTCACCTTTCAGTTACACCTTCTGTTTAGGATAGTGCTCTTAGGACAAAAATCTCCCATGCTTTGCGTGTTTCTGTGTTCCCAGCTGGTTTCCAGCCTGGTTACTGCTAGTCATTATCATACTCGTTTTCTGATTTTTGTTTTAGAAGTGTTCTTAGTTTTCTGAAATGGGAGGGTTTGCTTGAATTACCTTCTGCTTCGTTAGTTGAAGCAGAGGCAATTGTAATGGAATTTTTTTTTAATGTTACAGTAGACTTTGGGGCTCTAAAATCACTGCAGATGCTGATTGCAACCAGGAAATTAAAAGACGCTTACTCCTTGGAAGGAAAGTTATGACCAACCTGGATAGCATATTAAAAAGCAGAGATATTACTTTGCCAACCAAGGTCCGTCTAGTCAAGGCTATGGTTTTTCCCGTGGTCATGTATGGATGTGAGAGTTGGACTGTGAAGAAAGCTGATCGCCAAAGAATTGATGCTTTTGAACTGTGGTGTTGGAGAAGACTCTTGAGAGTCCCTTGGACTGCGAGGAGATCCAACCAGTCCATTCTAAAGGAGATCAATCCTGGGTGTTCTTTGGAAGGACTGATGCTAAAGCTGAAACTCCAATACTTTGGCCACCTCATGCGACGAGTTGACTCACTGGAAAAAAGTCTGATGCTAGGAGGGATTGGGGGTGGGAGGAGAAGGGGGCGACAGAGAATGAGATGGCTGGATGGCATCACCGACTCGATGGACATGAGTTTGAGTGAACTCCGGGAGTTGGTGATGGACAGAGAGGCCTGGCGTGCTGTGATTCATGGGGTTGCAAAGAGTTGGACACGACTGAGCGATTGAACTGAACTGAACTGAGACCATCTCTGGTAACATAACAACTATTCACAGAAAAGTTAATCTGCGACTTCTTCAGGTTATAATAGCTAGCCATTGGAACTTGTATCTTTCTGATTCTTATCCCCTAGAGTCTAAAACAAAAAGACAGAAAAACACAAAATAAGTGAAAAAAGTCATGGGAGACAGGACTAGAAGTTCTAGAAAGAGAATAGAGGTAAGACAATGAAGCTATAAAATATAATTTAATACTATTTCCCTGAACTTGAAAAAAACCCAGATAATAAGATTGAAATTTCTTACCAAGATGAAATAATGAAAAAAGATAAATTCTGGTAGGAGTTTTAAAAATTACTAATTTTTAATAAATGATATGGGCTTCCCTGATGACTCAGCAGTAAAGAATCTACCTGCCAGTGCAGGAGACGCAAGTTTGATCCTTGGGTTGGGAAGATCCCCTGGAGAAGGAAATGGCAACCCACTCCAGTATTCTTACATGGGAAGTCCAATGGACAGGGAACCCTGGAGAACTACAGTCTATGGGGTTGCAAAAGAGTTGATCACGACTTAGCAACTAAACAACAACAATAATAAACAATATATTCGTATGTAATGTTATAAAACCTTTGTCTAGTTTCAGTTATAGAGTAATGCTGACTATATATAGTAGATTGGGAAGTTTTCCCTACTCTTCAGTTTTTGGAAAAGTTTGTATAAAATTGGCATATTTCTTCCTTTAATATTTGATAAAGTTCATTGATGCAGTCACCTAGTCAGGATTTTTCTTTGTTGGGATTTTTTTTTAAAACAATTTCAATTTTTTTGATAAACATAGGGCTATTTAGATTATCAGTTTCTTCTTGAGAAAACTTGATCATTTATGTCTGTCATAGAATGTGTTCATTTGATTTGTCACATTTAATGGAGATAAAATTGTTCATAACATTTGCTTATTATTTCAATATCTATAGAATCTGTGGTAATGCCATTTCTCTCTTTTCTGATATTGGAAATTTATATCTTCTCTCTTTTCCTAATCAGTCTGGCTAAAGGTTTATTAATTTTATCAGTTTTATTGATTGTCTCAAAGTATTGATTTTAGTCTATTTTTCCCTTTTTTTTTTTTTTCATTAATCTGAATCTATATTTTATTTATTTCTTCATATTCATGTTATGGTTTACAATTTAAAAGACTAGAAAGAACTATTATTTTCCTTACATATTTGGATAATAGCATTATATTTGCCACACTGCTACAAGTAATTTGTTCTTAGCCTATTACATCTTTCATAGATTATTTCAGCTATGACTTTATTTTTAATTAAAAATTTTTTTTTTATATTTTAAGTTTATTTTAATTGGAGGCTAATTACTTTACATTATTGTATTGGTTTTGCAATACATTGACATGAATCTGCCCCCAGTGTACATATGTTCCCCATCTTGAACCCTCCCCCACTTCCCTCCCCATCCCATCCCTCTGGTTCATCCCAGTATACCAGCCCTGAGCATCCTGCATCATGCATTGAACTTGGACTGGTGATTCGTTTCACGTATGATAATGTACGTGTTTTAATGACATTCTCCCAAATCATCCCACCCTTGCCCTCTCCCACAGAGTCCAAAAGACTGTTCTATACATCTGTGTCTCTTTTGCTGTCTCGTATACAGGGTTATCGTTATCCTCTTTCTAAATTCCATATATGCATTAGTATATTGTATTGGTGTTTTTCTTTCTGGCTGACTTCACTCTGTATAATAGGCTCCAGTTTCATCCACCTCATTAGCACTGATTTCCCTTGGTTTTTATTTCATTGATTTCCACTTCGACCTTTCTCATTCCTGTTTGTCTGCTTGATTTTATTTGCCCTTTTTCTAGTTTCTTATAGTGGAAGATTGAGATTATTAAGACCTTTCTTCTCTTCTCATAGTCAGTTCAGTTCAGTTCAGTCACTGAATCACATCCGACTCTCTGAGACCCCATGGACTGCACCACGGCAGGCCTCCCTGTCCATCACCAACTCCCGGAGTTTGCTCAAATTCATGTCCATTGAGTCAGTGATGCCATCCAGTCGTTTCATCCTCTGTCGTCCCCTTCTCCTCCCACCCTCAATCTTTCCCAGCCATTTAGTGCTATAAAATTTCCCCTTACGTACCACTAACAACATCCCACAAATTGACATGTTTTGTTTTATTTTTTGTTTTCTTCAAAATACTTTCTAATTTGCCGTTTTGTTTTCTGTGATCTATATGTTACTGAAAAGTTTGTTATTTAGTTCCCAACATCTAACAGTTTTCCAGGGGTCTTTCTGATTTCTAATTTCTTTGTGGTTGAGAACATACTTTGTGTGACTTGAATCTTTTAAATATATTGAGACTTATTTTATGTCTCAGTGTATGGTCTATCTTGATAAGTATTCCATGTGCAATTGAGTATGTATTCTACTTTTGTTGAGTAATGTGGATGAGGCAATCAGTGAATTTATTCTACTGCTAGCCTTTTTGGTGATTTTTTCCTCCCAATTTTTATTGGTTTTATTGTTAGGACATGTAACATTTATGGTATATCTTGTTAAGCCAGTCTCTAGTTTAGTCTTAATTGTTCACCAACAGTGCTGTTGCCATAGTTGTTCGAGTTATTTCTTGGTTGGTTAAAGCCAGTCTTACAGCAGTTTTCTCAGAAATCGTTTGTGAACAGTGAAAGTGAAGTCACTCATTCATGTCCGACTCTTTGCGACCCCATGGACTGTAGCCTACCAGGCTCCTCCATTTCCAGGCAAGAGTACTGAAGTGGGTTGTCATTTCCTTCTCCAGGGGATCTTCCTGACCCAGGGATCAAACCAGGGTCTCCTGCATTGTAGGCAGATGCTCTACCATCTGAACTACCAGGGAAGACTTATTAACAGTAGTTTTCTAGTTTTTGTATGTTTGTAACCTTTATATTTAAAGAACTCTTTGATGGATATAAAAATCACTGGGTTCAACTTCCTTTCCTTGAGCATCTCAGGAGACCTAAAAGGTAGCTCTTTTGTCTCCTAGAATTGAATATGCAACAGAATGAGGCTGGTCTAATTGTTTTTTTCTCATTATAATAACTTAATCTTTGTCCCTGGCCACCCAAAAGGTTATTTCTTTATTTCTAAAGTTCAGGAACTCTGTTATATTTCTAAGTGTTAATCTTTCAGGTTCCCATTTCCTTGGGATACTCTGAACCAGTTCAGTAATAAAGGTTTAATTTTTACTTCAGTATAAATCACCTATTGACGTGTTTACTTTGTTGTATGTTATTATGTTGAAATGTGTAAGTTTGCTTATTTTAAACAAGAAACTGATTTTGATAGTAAAGGAGAAAAGAAAGAATAATGCATTCTAACATGATCACTTTTCAGTAAATGACACATAAAAGCACTTTAAAAAGAGACTTCTTTTACAAAATTAAAGGCTTCTCAGTCTTAGAAAAGTAAAGGTTGTTTACTCTAGCAAATCAGGGCAACTGAAATTAAAGATACTTGAAATGTTATAAAGTTATGGCCTTATCCCTCTCATTGAAGCTTAATTATTGTGTATTTTCTAAGATACTATGGATGCAGATACTTTATTGGTCCTTGAGCATATCAGGCAAGTTCTAGCCTCAGGGTCTTTGTACTTCTCAGTTTCTCTGCTTAGAACTTTTTTTTCCTAAATATACACATAATTTCCTCTGCTCTTTCAACTAATCAAATGGATGTATAGAGTTCTATAAAGGGCATGGTTATCAGTTAGTCCTTTTCTTCGGTTCAGTCGCTCAGTCATGTCTGACTCTTTACGACCTCATGGACTGCAGCATGCCAGGCTTCCCTTTCCATTATGAACTCCCAAAGCTTGCTCAAACTCTTGTCCATTGAGTCGGTGATGCCATTCAACCATCTCATCCTCTGTTGTCCCCTTCTCCTCCTGCCTTCAGTCTTTCCCAGCATCAGGGTCTTTTCCAAGGAGTCAGTTCTTCACATCAGTTGGCCAAAGTATTGGGGTTTCAGCTTCATCATCAGTCTTTCCAATGAATATTCAGGACTGATTTCCTTCAGGATGAACTGGTTTAATCTCCTTGCTGTCCAAGGGACTCTCAAGAGTCTTCTCCAACTTAGCATTTGTGAAACAACTCAGGAAATGTGCATCAGATACTGTTATCTGTGTACTTCGGCAGAGGATTTGAGGGAGGGGTCTGTTCCAGAAAGGCCCCTATAGGGTCCTGATCTTACTCTCAAATATTCTAACAGTATTTTGTTATTTAATATTTTATGCATGTGTTGGTTTCCCTATCTTGCTGAATAGCAATCAAAGTGGGGGTGCAGTTATAAAGTACTAAAATAGTGTTGGCAAATAGAGAAAGCATAGGTTGTAGAGGATGATAAAATCATCCAGTTAGTAAGACTAGGGTCCTTTGGATTCACTTCCTCTGACAGAGGATAGCGTCTCCATGTATTCTTTCTCCTGGCTTTCTTAATTTTGCATTTCTATCAGAAGTAATTCTTATGTATTTCAAGTGTGCTTGTTAATATGAAAACATTATTTGCTTCATTGTTCCGTTCCGTCGCTCAGTCGTGTCCAACTCTTTGCGACCCTGTGGACTGTAGCCTACCAGGCTTCTCCGTCCATGGGATTCTCCAGGCAAGAATACTGGAGTGGGCTACCGTTTCCTTCTCCAGGGGATATTCCCGACCCAGGGATCGAACCTGGGTCTCCCGCATTGGAGGCAGACGCTTTAACCTCTGAGCCACCAGGGAAGCCCATTTGCTTCATTGTTAATCTTGAGTAATTGTCATGTTATCTCAGAAGAACACAAGTGCCTCACTTCTAATACATTCTACATGGTCAGATTACAAATGTGTATTGGAAATCAATAAGAACTGAGACATTAATGATAATAAAAATTTATATATCTCATTTATAAATTTTTATAGTAAATATAAATAGGCTTTGATAGTTGTCAGCAAACTGAATACAGCTATTATCCCAAGTAATAGCAAAATGAGTTAAGTATTGTTTGTTGAAAGTTTTTATAATGTTATAGTCATTTATTATATACCATGTTTATTAAGATAGTTCTTTGCCTTTCTCCATCCTGCTCATCCCCCGTATTTTGATTGTATTGCAGAAGGTTGAGATTTAATGAGAAATCTGAACATGCAGGTCTTGATCTGTCACAAATCTCAACAGTCATAATTGACCTTTGAGATTCTGTCTCTCATTATTGGAGAAGAGCAGTTCACCCCAGTTCACCCCAAACCATCAGTGACAAACTTAGCTGGAGTATAATTTTGATACTTTCCTTTTTTTTTTTTTTTTCTCCCCTGGTTTACTACTTGAAAAGTATAACTTAAAATGAAAAACAAAAAACCCAACACCTGTCTTGGAGAGTTGATGCTAGTCCCACAGGAGTTGCCCTGTTCTCTTTTCCCTGGACCAAAGAGACTTGCACTGAATTTACAAATGAAAATCAAATCTTTTATCACCTTACAGTCACTTTTCCAAAAATCGCTTTAATTATTTGCCTTTTTTTTTTTTTCTCGCAAGTAGATCCAGATATTTTTAACTCTCTTTTTTGCTTAACATATAAATACTCCTAAAGTAGTTATCACTCTTTGGAATTAAGCAATGCCGTTTACTTTCAGGCTGAGCAGTGCCAAGATCACTGACAACTCAGGCTGTGGAGAAGAGGCAGAAGGAACTGGGGAGAGGGGCACAGCTGATTGCGGTTAAATGAAAGTGCTCAAAAACATATTTAGAGTCTAAAAGCCTTCTGAGGTCTCTAGTTTTATGAAATCAGGGAGAGGAGGGTCTGAAATAGGAAAAAAATCTTTTCAGAGTGAGAGAAATATACATGAAGACCTTGCTTTCAAGGCTAGAACACAGAATAATTCACAGAGGCCTTTTGTTACACTGGGCTCTGAAGAAATGTTACAGTAATTATGATTATTATCAACAAATAGAGTTTTAGTAATTGATTTTAGGTAATTACAGGTTCTACTTACATGTAACAACTTTTCTAGTTTTCTCTAATGGTGGCATTCTTTTGAGTTTTTGACTTTTAAGAATGTTTTTTATATTTTTAATTGGAGGATAATTGCTTTACACTATTGTGTTGGCTTTTACCACATAACAACATGCTGCTGCTGCTGCTGCTAAGTCACTTCAGTCGTGTCCGACTCTGTGTGATCCCATAGACGGAAGCCCACCAGGCTCCCCCGTCCCTGGGATTCTCCAGGCAAGAACACTGGAGTGGGTTGCCATTTCCTTCTCCAATGTGTGAAAGTGAAAAGTGAAAGTAAAGTTGCTCAGTCGTGTCCGACCCTTAGCGACCCCATGGACTGCAGCCTACCAGGCTGCTCCATCCACGGGATTTTCTAGGCAAGAGTACTGGAGTGGCTTGCCATTGCCTTCTCCGCATAACAACATGAGTTAGCCATAAATATGCATATGTCCCTTCCCTCTTGAACTCCCACCCCTCTAGGGTGTCACAGAATACTATGTTGAGCTCCCTGTGTTATACAACAACTTCCAATTAGTTTTCTGTTTTACATACGGTAATGTATACGTTTCAATGCTACTCTCTCAGTTCTGCCCACCTTCTCCTTACCCCGTTGTGTCCAAAGTCTGTTCTCTATATCTGCGTCTCCATTTCTGCCCTACAAATATGTTTATTGGTACTATTTTTCTAGATCCCATATATATATGTGTTCAATTCAGTTCAGTTCATTTTTCTGACTTACTTCACTCTGCATAATAGGCTCTAGGTTCATCCTCCACACTAGAACTGACTCAAATGCTTTTCTTTTTATGCCTAAGTAATATTCCATTCCATTTGTCATTTATCCATTCATTTGTCAGTGATATCTAGGTTGCTTCTATGTCCTAGTTATTATAAATAGTGCTGCAGTGAACATTGAGGTATATGTGCCTTTTTCAGTTATGCTTTTCTCAGTGTATATGCCCAGTTGGGATTGCTGGGTCATATGGTAGTTTTATTCCTAGTATTTTAAGAAATATCCACACTGTTCTCCATAGTGACTATATCAATTTACATTCCCACCAACAGTGCAAGAGGGTTCCCTTTTCTCCACACCTTCTCCAGCATTTATTGTTTGTAGATTTTTTTGATGACCATTCTGACCAGTGTAAGATAATACCTCATTGTAGTTTTGATTTGAATTTCTTTAATAATGAGCAATGTAGAGCATCTTTTCATGTGTTGGTTGGCCATCTGTATATCTTCGTTGGAGAAATGTGTGCTTAGGTCTTCTGCATACTTTTTGATTGGGTTGTTTGCTTTTCTGGCATAGAGCTGCATGAACTGCTTGTATATTTTGGAGATTAATCCTTTGTTAGTTGTTTCATTTATTATTATTTTCTCCCATTCTGAGGGTTGT
This sequence comes from Moschus berezovskii, assembly GCF_049115385.1. Lineage (NCBI taxonomy): Eukaryota > Metazoa > Chordata > Mammalia > Artiodactyla > Moschidae > Moschus > Moschus berezovskii. The sequence continues at coordinate 77,151,620 of NC_142471.1, forward strand.
CTTTTCATCTTGGTTATACTTTCCTTTGTTATGCAAAAGCTTTTAAGTTTAACTAGGTCCCACTTGTTTTTATTTCCATTCTCTAAGAGGTGGTCAAAGAGGATATTACAGATATTTATATCAGAATGTCTTGTCTATGTTTTCCTCTAAGGGTTTTAGAGATCCTGGCCTCACATTTTATATAACTTCTAAGTTTATTTTCAATTTCTCAGTTTAATGTTTCTGGAAAAAAGTTGTACCTTTAACATTATTTCATTGTTAGAACTTGTGTGCCTTTTCTACTGATTTTTTGCTACTTTGTTAAAATAAGATAAAGACTGAGTTAGATTCTTACTCAAGAGTTACACTAAATTAACCTAAAAATGCTGATTTCCTTTGCTGAAATTGAAAGCATTAATTTTAATTCATAGCCATTTAATATTTCCATATTTAAAAAATCTGACAGCTTAAGAAAGCAAACTGTCAGATTCAGAACACAGAGCAACTTACTGTCAAAGTTAAGCACTTAGAAAGCTAAATGCCAGTGATTGACAGTGATCAGCCTACATTTATAAGTGTTGGCAACATTGATTTTATTTCTTAGTCACAGTGGCTCAATATTAAGGCACGCTATGGCTTGGTTTCTAGGTTGCAGTTTACTTTGTGGTTAAAACCACTTATGAAAGAGGCTAGAGTTGAAACCACTGCAGGGGGTGAATCACAGTAAATGCCAGACTTCTGATGTCAAGTTTTTTTTTTTTTTCTGGCATAAGAGTGTTGTTATTTCATCATTATTTTTTTTTTTTTTACCTTTTTCATTTTGCTGAGAGTAGTGGATTTTGGCAAAATGTGGATGACTCTGAGCATATCATGCTCTCAAGAAAGTGACAAGTCCTTTTGCAGATGTTAATTGCTTCATCAGAGTAGCATATTCTCATAGAGTACAATTTTTAAAGTTCATCCTCTTCAGTCCCACTGGTGGAGGGGGGGAAGTTTAGGCATTTCATAGACCTTTTGGTGAATGCTTCAGCCATTTTATTACCATGGAACAGCTTTATTACATAGGGAAAGCAGTGGTATGAAGAGGAGAGACAGGGGATGAGCTTCTTCTATTTTTTTTTTAAGATTGAGTGCCTTTTTTATCTTCAACTTGGTATGGCAAATTAAAATTTTATCAGAAGATTTTTTAAATTCTTTGTACTCAGACATTATCACTGCTTATGGGAAAATTTCCATCTCTTTACCAGTCTTGTAGTGGCCATGGGCATGGGATAGGCAAGGAATAAAATATTGATACCCTCCGTCCTTCCCCATTTTGAATGGATGTGAGTTAATGGGGACTGCCCTTCAGTTTTGGTGGGAATGAAATTGATACAGCCTAATGGCACTGTCTCTTAAGATTTAAGATATTGCTATCTTTTGATACGTCTGAAATATTTTCACATGTACACACATATCTATTAGAATGTTCATTATAGAATTCCTTTTTAAATATTAGAAACAAGTGCTGTCCATTGGGAGATGATTAGATAATGGTATAATTACACATATCATAGAATACAATGGTTAAATAAAATGAAGTATATCCGTATTTACTCAACAAGAAGATATTTCTGTGACCTGTTATTTAGGAGGAAAAGTGTGCAAAATGATCCCATTTATATAAAGACAAATACAGAAACATTTTTAAAAATCCTGTATTTGTATATGTATAAGTAAAAGCTTAGAGAAGGATCTCAATAGGTACATATTGGATTGCACACCATGGTTTTCTGGGCAATAAAGTAAGTTACACTTACATATTTTGTAATGAAAATTTATTTGGTGGGATAGGAGTGCAATGGTTAGTTCATTCTCTGATATCTAAAAATGGGTTGCTTAGTCATTGGGTATCCCAGGAAAATTTAAAGTGAATATTTTTAGAAGAACTAATTTTTAGTCAGGTAGACCAGGCAAATCTGTTATGTACTTTAAAATCATGTCCAGTTAGCATCTGTGTTTTGGAGACATGCTATTTTATAAGTTGAGAATGGGTCAAAGTAAAAAGTTTTTAATGAGTCTCTCATATAATTTTGAGTTTTTGCATCTTGTTCCTAGTGGAAAGGAGGACAAATTGTGAAATATTTTAGTGTCTTTAATTAATAAGAAAGCATGAATGAAAGCCTGGTGTGTGCTCCTCACTGAAATTCTGTGCAAATTTCAGTAGAAATGCATAGCAAGCTCCCTTACTTAAAGGATATTCAGTCTATTGGGGGAAGTAACTAATCCATGAAACAACCGACTATGTAGACTGTAAGTAAAATGCTAATGTATAATGAAAACAGCATGTGGCCATGTGTCCAGTTTATAGGGAGATCAATAAGATCTTGATAGAATGGCTAGAGAAAACTTCTTGAACAAATATGCTGGACTTAGTATGGAATAAAAATGCATTCCATGAGCCGAACAGCAAGGACAGTCAAACAGCATGGAGGCAAGAATGAACATATTACGCTTCTGTGTCAGGAGGAAACAAGTTCACTGGATCAGGGTCGATGAAATTAACAAAAAACGATTACTTGATAAGGAGCCAGTTGAGTTTGATTCTAGCTCTGCCATTAAGTCATTTCACATGTCTTATGCTAAAGTCCATGCTGAGTACTCTCAGATGGCTCTTTTGGTGCTGCTTGGGTATCTTTTTTATCTCGTCTTTTTTTTTTTTGGTGGGGGGGAGTTGGTTATCTGAAACTTGAAACCACCATGTTCTGTTTTTCCACAGCTTAGCTCATATCCTCACTGTATGGAGAAAATGAGCCTCACAGTGTAAAGTGTCCAAACATCTTACCTCTGTGTTAATATAAAACTTCTCCGTAATGTAAACTTTTCATTCAATAAAAGGATGATATCAAGATATCACAATTTTTAAAATTAAACTGACTTCAGAATTACAGAATTTTTCTTTATCAAAAGAACATTTTAAAATTAAAAAATTATAGGTAATTAGGGAAATTCTAGACACGTTCAAAGAAAAAAATTTAATCTGTATTTCTGTCATGTAGAGATAACTTAAACTCTTTGAATGTGTATGTAATCATACAGATCATACAAAACCCATGATTTTGTTTTCTGACTTTTTTCATTTAATGTCGTAACAGTCTTTCATATCTTAAAAGATTTTTTGTAGAATAATTTTAATAGGTACAGAATATAGCAGACTATAGTAGTACCATAGCATAAAATTATCTTTTGAGTATCTATTTCGTATCAGTCTTTGTACCTAAGTATTTTACACACATTGTATTTAATTCTTAGAGCAACCCTGTCAGATATTTGACATTATCTTCTTTTTATGGGTGAGGAGATAGACTTAGTTAAGTAACTTACCCAGGGACACGTAGATATAGAATATCCTTTGTTTTTGCTATTACACTGTGATGCCTTCAATCTAAATAATTATGCATCAATTCTTGAACATACAGGTTGTCTCCATTTTTTGCTATTAGAAACTTGACTATAATTTCATTATAAAGCAGATTATTTCTTGCAAACCCAACTTCCAAGTAACATTTGTATCATTTTTAATGTCATAGTGGAGAAAGGAATGGCAGCCCATTCCAGTATTCTTGCATGGAGAATTCCATGGACAGAGGAGCCTGGTGGGCTACAGCCCATAGGGTCGCAGAGAGTTGGACACGACTGAGCAACTAACACTACAATGTCAAGAGTTCACTGATAGAAATAATAATGTTCTTGCACTTATTTTTAATCTCTGAATTCTCTGGAACCTGGAACTTTGGACAGTGATCCAGTTCTCTGCTTGTGTCCCCCCCACCTCCAGAATTGACATATATCCCTGGAGTGTCATTCGAAAGACACTAGTGAAGCATCCTTATTTAATTTAGGAAGCACTGTAAAGACAAAGTTAACTTGTCTTTTCTAAGTGGTTGTTTTTACTGTTGCTTTTTAATTCAGTTTTCTACCTGTTGGAAGGTTAATTAATCATAACTAGCAAACTCTTCGGAGAAGGCAATGGCAAGCCACTCCAGTACTCTTGCCTGAAAAATCCCATGGATGGAGGAGCCTGGTGGGCTGCAGTCCATGGGGTCGCTATGAGTCAGACATGACTGAGCGACTTCACTTTCACTTTTCACTTTCACACATTAGAGAAGGAAATGGCAACCCACTCCAGTGTTCTTGCCTGGAGAATCCCAGGGACGGGGGAGCCTGGTGGGCTGCCGTCTATGGGGTCACACAGAGTCGGACACGACTGAAGTGACTTAGCAGCAGCAGCAAACTCTTGACCCAGTTTCCAAACACTGTTATAAGAAAGTAATGAAAATGAGTATATCATGCCTCTTGTATAGTTCTAGTTGCAGGAATTGAAATGATTACTAAGGTTTTTTTGGACTGTAGTTGGCTAGACTTATGGTATATAGACTTATCAGAGTATTTTTGATATCAGTAACTAACTCTTAAAAATGTAAAGGGTAAAAATTAGCTCCATTTAGTCATTTCTTAGAACTTTGATCACTGTTTTCTTCAGCAAGAGGGAAAGATGCAAATAAATATAACTAGATGAGGAATATGAGACAAGGTGACTGCTCTGCTAGGTTTTAAGGCTTAACTTATTCTGTCGGCTAATACTTGTTTTCTGGAAGTATTGGAGTAATGTTGTATCTAAGAAAGTTATTCATACAAGCACTTTCTGAAAAATAGTCAAAGCAGAAATGCAAAAGAAATTGACAAACATCAGACAGTTGCTGAAAGTTGAAAGGCACCAAAATACTTACCTCCAAAATGTTGTGACAGGCATCCACTTTTATACAGGCCTACTTTGGAGATATTGTCGATTCCATCTCAGACCACTTCAACAAAGCAACTATCACAGTAAAGTGTCACACACATTTTTTTGTTTCCCAGTGTATATAAAAATTATGTTACACAGTACTGTAGTCTATTAAGTGTGCAGTACAATTTTGTCTAAAAATTATACATGCCTTAATTAAAAATACTTTATTGATAAAGTATCATTCAGGTTATAGAGTAGCTCTTTTGATTTCCTTCAGTTATTTCTGGCTTTTGATTTAAAGTGAAAGACACGCAATTCTAACTTTGACTTGGTTAGAAGTCACTGTAGGGTCATTATTGGCTTAATTTCAATATTGTTGTATTTCAGGGGAGAGGGAGGGAGATAGGGAAGCAACTGTTTGGTGGAGCATAAAGAATATACATAGCATTTATCAATTAAGTTCACCATCTTAAATAAGTGCAGTTCATGGCACTCCAAAACACTTATACTAGTAAATCCAAAATCACTGATCATAGATCTCTAAAACAAGCATAATAATAACATAAAAGTTTGAAATATAGCGAGAATTACTAAAATATGTCACAGAGACATTAAGTGAACAAATGCTTTTGTGAAAAATGGCACAAGAGGATTTGTTCAAAGTAGGGTTGTCACAAACCTTTGATATGTAAACATGCAATATCAGTGAAGCACAATAAAGAAAATATAATAAAATGAGGTATCTTTTTAATTTCTAATACTGGTAATACTGTTTAATTTAAAACTAGAGGCTAACATTTAACCTAGCCCAACTAAAAAGGTTGTAGCAACAATTGCATTGTTGAATCAGACATTAACCAGCCATGACAAAAAAATACATTGAACTAAATTCTCATTACTCTTTTTTGGTATCAAAGTGAATTTATACTGTTTTGAAAATTTTGATTTAAACCTGTGATAACAGGTATCATTATATTCATCCATGAGCTTATATGTAGCTTATCATGCGTCTTGGCTATAGAAGTATAAAATGTCTGTTTTTCTGCTCTGCTTATTTTAGGTATTCAGTAGTGACTAATATACTCAAGCTGGATATGCTTGGATAGACTATAGCTTTCACTTTTGTTCATAAAAAGTTATTTTGAGAAATTTTTAACCATCAAGTCATCTTTTTAGAGAAATTTTGGATTGTTCATATTTAAACTCATGAAAAATATTGAACCTTTCTGATCTCACAAAATAATTGTGCATCTTGTATTTTAAGTAATTATCATTTATTACTTTGATGTTATTAACCTTGTCTAAAGGTTAATATTTAAGTGTGCCAATACTTTCCAATAATTGATTTTAAAAATTGGCTTGTAGCTGTGTTTTTCATTATTTCTCTAAGATGGTGGGCACAAAAGTGGTTTCAGTTTCATCCTAATTGGTAGAGGGAGGGATTGGGGGTGGGAGGAGACAGGGACGACAGAGAATGAGATGGCTGGATGGCATCACCGACTCGATGGACATGAGTTTGAGTGAACTCCAGGAGTTGGTGATGTACAGGGAGGCCTGGCGTGCTGTGATTCATGGGGTCGCAAAGAGTCGGACTCGACTGAGCGACTGAACTGAACTGAACTGAGTGTGTAGTTTCTTGGTACAAAAAGTTAAGGATCTTTCTGAAATAGTACTTGAAAGTAATTCATAAATATTGCTTGATAGCCTGAGAGAGTGACAGGCTTATCAGATTTAAAAAAATTCCTTTTTTTTTTAATGTTCACAGGAAATCTGTCCAGTTTAAGTCGTCTTGGTCTGAGATACAACAGACTGTCAGCAATACCCAGATCGTTGGCAAAATGCAGTGCACTTGAAGAATTAAATTTAGAGAACAATAACATTTCTACTTTACCAGAGGTAAGAAGTGAATTACGGTAAACTCTTGAAACGAAGTCTGTAAGATAATGAAGGGAAGATTAATAAGTCTTTACAGCTTGGTAAATAATTTGATGATTGAGTTTGCTTAAATAATGGGTATACTGTGGATACATATCCCATCGCTGAGATAAAAAATTCCAAAAAAGAAAGAGTAGGTATAATTATAGGAACAAAAATCAAGGTGAAAAATTGGTGTGCTCCTTTCCACTTAAGCACCATATAAATCTTTCATATGTCATTTGGGACTTGACAATAAAAGCTATTAAGGAGTTGTAAGGCTGATTTAAAACTCAACTATCCTAGTACCCCAGTTCAGTTACTTAAAAAAAAAATATGGAAAGATAGTAAAAGAATGACTACTTAGATTGTACTGCTTATTATTGAAATTAGTATGAGCTGCAACATTCCTATGACCCAAATTATTGCTCTGCTTATACAGTAATACCCATTTAGCATATACCAGTCACCAGAATCTGTTATTTTTTACCACACTGTTTTTCATTTGGGTTTTGTTGGTTCCATTAGAAAAATATTTTCACTTATTTTGCTTAGAGATTAATTGGACAAGATGCAATATTCTTTTCTAAATTGTCTTTCTTAACTTTATTATTTTTTACTCTTGCCATTCCTTCCTTTGCTACCTACTATTTTAGCATACCCAGCAACTAGTAAGTTTGCTTGTAGTTATTAAAGCATATTTTACTGTAGTATTCTAACATGAGTGGAATTGTGGACTTAATGGATTGACTGAACTTTGCAAAGTCTTTTTTTTTTCTAATAGTTAAAAATACCTTGTATAGTTTCTAGCCTGGACCAGTTCACTATCTCACCTGTGGCAAAAGAGCACTATTGTTAGTAGTAATTTGGGATTAGGAATAGAATCCACAGATTGTAGATACAGCCCTGACAACTAGACTGGGTTTTTTAATTTCTGTGATAATGGTAATTCTTCATTTCAAAATAGGTGAAGTTCTACTGTTTAATGTCATCCTCTTTTCTAATAGTGATTCATATCCCATAAAAAGGCAAATAATTAACACATTAATTAGATCTTTTTGGCATTCTTTTACAGTGTTATTTATGAGTTTAAGTAAGACTAACCACTTTTACAATGTCATTATGTCTAAATGTAAAGACCAGGTATATACCAAGTTTCACCTATTGAGAAATTTTAATATTCTTTTATATATTCAGTCATATTGTCACTGAAAGGAAACATAATTATTGGGTATCTTAGGATAAAGACATGTACTGAGTACTTTCATATAACTTTGTGACTGAAATAAGTCAGGATTTATTTTTGATAGGAGAATTATAAAGAAGACAGCTCTCTTCTGTCTATGGAAGGAGGGGTGTGTGTGTATATTTAAACATACCCATTTTCAGATAGAGAAGTATGGATGAAATCCTTGATAGGCCATGTTTAAACACTGGAAAGCATTAAGTTTTATTTAAAAGTAGTCTATGTGCTTTGGAAGTAGCATATTCTTAATGCAAATGTGTAATTATCTGCATTATAATAACAAGAAAAACAATAAAAACCATTAAACAGCACTTAAATGTTCAAGATGGCAAGAAAAATCAGGAAAGTGGTTTTCAAAGGGGGCTCATTATATTGCTGAAATCGGAGCTGACAGAATTACTATATACTTTTCCATTTGAAGACTGAAAAATGGGCTAGTTTTAATGGACACCTAAAGACGAAAGGAGAAGGAACTTAATAAATTTAAGCACATATACTCAAGGCCTAAGGCTGGAAGCTTTACATGTATTATTTCATTTATATCTTCACTGTAATCCTACTGGTTATTGGAGTGGTCTCATCAAATAGGGAAATAAGACTTGAGAAGTCATGTTTTTGGCCAAATGTGTCACCCTGAAATATTTTTTTCTGGGAATATAGTGAGAGATATATTGATTAATTAATTCACTGAAGCTTACAAGGCTGGTAAGTAGAAGATCTGAGATGGGAACCCAGATATGTTTGACTCTGCAGCAATGGTCAGCAACCCCAGAGCTTCACAGTAAGACCTTAGAATGGAAAGGTTGGAGAGCCGCCTTACAGCAATCCAGAATGTTTTCTTCTGCTTCTCTGAGTATTTAAAATGGTTTTTCATCCTTTAAGATTTGACTCACTTTCAACTGTCTTTTGCCTTTCCAGTTATTCCAGTATTTCTCCTTTTCTTTGAATTTAAATAAAGAAGTGACTTATAAAGTTACTTATATATATTTATTTATTTAAAAAATCTTTACTACAACCCATAAAAGAAGACATCATCCTCTTACAAATGAATAGAACAAAGATTCAGAGAGATAACTTGCTCAATGTCACAAACTACTAAAATATGGGGCCAAGATTTAAAAATATTTTATAGCCTGAACCAGTGTTTCTCAAACATTAATGAGCATACAGATCACCTGGAAATCTTAAGATTCGTATTATGATTCTGTGGGGTGGGGCCTCAGAGTCCACATTTCTAACAAGCTCTCTGGGGATATGGATGTTGCTCTTTCTTGAGCCATACTTTGAATAGCAAGAGCCTATTCTGTATAATTTATTATTGATTATATAGAGTTGTGTATTATTTTCTTTTTCCTATCTGTGTGCTTTATTTCTCTAAATGGAATTTAGTCTTCCTGATGGTAGAGATCTTTTTATAATACTAAACACCTAGCACTGTGGTTACATGGTGGGAGACTGAAGTAAGAGGAAATATAGGGTTATGTGCTAAGTGAATACTTGTTTGATAGATGTATATTCCCTCAGAAATTTACAGTATTTAAAAGCAGTGTATTATATCAAAAAGTATTGTTATCTTCTGAATTTAATATTCCTAAAAGGAACATTTAAATTACTGAATGATACCTTACTCTGTGTCAGGTATTATATTAATCTTAATAATAAATTAGAGATAAATACTTAACCAAGACTTGGATAGCACTGCTTACACAGCAGGTGACAGAGTCAGAACTTAGACCCAGGCCTGTCTGATACCAGTCCTCTGTAAGATCCTGTATGAGAGGTCTCAAACTGGCCACTCATGAAACACCTCTTACCCACAGATATATTATCTTTACCCTGTAGAGTATTTTAAATAAAGCCAAAGAATAAAAGGAAATTTAATATAAGTAAATGAATTCCCTATTTCTTACTAAATTCTGAAAATCTGACTACATTGGCTGCACATCCCTGCAAGGTAACAATTATCTAGAGCTGAGTAGAGACTTTCTTTCTGGATGAGGCCTTACAGAACCGGCCCAGCCAGTCTCTGTCCTTTGTTACCTGCAAGACTCTCCCAGGCATTTGTTTGGTACTGCTGCTCTATGTTCTACAGGATAAGTCTTGTTATAGTTCTAATTCTTATGCTTATTTCATTCTTTGTTTTTAACAGAGTCTTTTATCAAGTCTTGTGAAACTGAATAGTTTGACCTTAGCTAGAAATTGCTTCCAGTTATATCCAGTAGGTGGTCCATCTCAATTTTCCACTATCTATTCCCTCAACATGGAACACAATCGAATCAACAAAATCCCATTTGGAATTTTCTCCAGAGCAAAAGTATTAAGTAAGCTGAATATGAAGGTAAGCCTCTACTTGTATTAGGGGAGAATCACTACTTTAACTAGTACTTTTAGTGTATTTATGATTTATCAGAATGGGCAATTGTTTCTTCCTGATGCCGTGCACATTTTTTAATTGGATTCTTTGGGTTTTTCTTTTTTACTGTTGAGTTGCAGGAGTTCTTTATATATTCTGGATGTTAATGCTTTGTCAGTTATATGATTTGCAAATATTTTCTCCCAGTGGGTGATTTTTAGTTTCTTGTTGCTTGTCTATATTCTCTACAATGAATGAATCACATTTGTAGTAAGGAAAATAAATTTTATTGCAGAAGGAAGAAAGAAATGAAAAATGATTTGTCCAGCAATTAAATTTGTAGTGAAGAAACTTTTTTTTCTTGACTTCCTACTTTTGCATTCCAGTCCCCTATAATGAAAAGGACATCTTTTTTAGGGTGTTAGTTCTAAAAGGTCTTGTAGGACTTCATAAAACCGTTCACCTTCAGCTTCTTCAGCGTTACTGGTTGGGGCATAGACTTGGAATGCAGAAGTAGAAAGTCAAGAAACACCTGGAGTAACAGGCAAATTTGACCTTGGAGTACAGAATGAAGCAGGACAAAGGCTAATAGAGTTTTGTCAAGAGAACGCACTGGTCATAGCAAACACCCTCTTCCAGCAACACAAGAGAAGACTCTACACATGGACATCACCAGATGGTCAATACCAGTATCAGATTGATTATATTCTTTGCAGCCAAAGATGGAGAAGCTCTATACAGTCAGCAAAAATAAGATCAGGAGCGGACTGTGGCTCAGATCATGACTCCTCATTGCCAAATTCAGACTTAAATTGAAGAAAGTAGGGAAAACCACTAGACCATTCAGGTATAACTGAAATCAAATCCCTTATGACTATACATTGGAAGTGAGAAATAGATTTAAGGGACTAGATCTGATAGACAGAGTGCCTGATGAGCTATGGACGGAGGTTTGTGACGTTGTACAGGAGCCAGGGATCAAGACCATCCCCAAGAAAAAGAAATGCAAAAAAGCAAAATGGCTGTCTGAGGAGGCATTACAAATAGCTGTAAAAAGAAGAGAAGTGAAAAGCAAAGGAGAAAAGGAAATATATACACATTTGAATGCAGAGTTCCAAAGAATAGCAAGGAGAGATAAGAAAGCCTTCTTCAGCAATCAGTGCAAAGAAATAGAGGAAAACAACAGAATGGGAAAGACTAGAGATCTCTTCAAGAAAATTAGACATACCAAGGGAACATTTCATGCAAAGATAGTCTCAGTAAAGGACAAATGGTAGGGACCTAACAGAAGCAGAAGATATTAAGAACAGGTGGCAAGAATACACAGAAGAACTGTACAAAAAGATCTTCACGACCCAGATAATCACAATGGTGTGATCACTCACATTCAGCTAGAGCCAGACATCCTGGAATGTAAAGTCAAGTGGGCCTTTAGGAAGCATCACTACGAATAAAGCTAGTGGAGGTGATATGAATTCCAGTTAAGCTATTTCAAATTCTGAAAGATGATGCTGTGAAAGTGCTGAACTCAATATGCCAGCAATGGAAAACTCAGCAGTGGCCACAGGATTGGAAAAGGTCAGTTTTCATTCCAGTCCCAAAGAAAGGCAATGCCAAAGAATACTCAAACTACCACACAATTGCACTCATCTCACACGCTAGTAAAGTCATGCTCAGAATTCTCCAAGCCAGGCTTCAGCAATATGTGAACTTCCAGATGTTCAAGCTGGTTTTAGAAAAGGCAGAGGCACCAGAAATCAAATTGCCAACATCCGCTGGATCATCAAAAAAGCAAGAGAGTTCCAGAAAAACATCTATTTCTGCTTTATTGACTCTGCCAAAGCCTTTGAGTGTGTGGATCACAATAAACTGTGGAAAATTCTTCAAGAGATGGGCATACCAGACCACCTGACCTGCCTCTTGAGAAACCTGTATGCAGGTCAGGAAGCAACAGTTAGAACTAGGTATGGAACAACAGACTTGTTCCAAATAGGAAAAGGAGTACGTCAAGGTTGTATACTGTCACCCTGCTAAGTTAACTTATATGCAGAGTACATCATGAGAAACACTGGGCTGGAGGAAGCACAAGCTGGAATCAAGATTGCCAGGAGAAATATTAAGAACCTCAGATAGGCAGATGACACTACCCTTACGGCAGAAAATGAAGAAGAACTAAAGAGCCTCTTGATGAAAGTAAAGAGGAGAGTGAAAAAGTTGGCTTAACGCTCAACATTCAGACAACTAAGATCATGGCATCCGGTCATGGCATCTATTTGCCACTTCATGGCAAATAGATAGGGAAGCAGTGGAAACAGTGGCTATTTTTCTGGGCTCCAAAATCACAGCAGATGGTGATTGCAGCCATGAAATTAAAAGACACTTACTCAAAACTTGGAAGTTATGACCAACCTAGACAGCGTATTAAAAAGCAGAGACATTACTTTGTCAACAAAGGTCCATCTAGTCAAGGCTATGGTTTTTCCAGTGGTCATGTATGGATGTGAGAGTTGGTCCATAAAAAAACTGAGTGCCGAAGAATTGATTCTTTTGAACTGTGGTGTTGGAGAAGACTTGAGAGTCTCTTGGACTGCAAGGAGATCCAACCAGTCCATCCTAAAGGAGATCAGTCCTGGGTGTTCACTGGAAGGACTAATGTTGAAACTGAAACTCCAGTACTTTGGCCACCTGATGCGGAGAGCTGATTCATTGGAAAAGACCCTGATGCTGGGAAACATTTAAGGCAGGAGGAGACGGGGACAACAGAAGATGAGATGGTTAGATGGCATCACCAACTCAATTGACATGGGTTTGGGTGGACTCTGGGAGTTGGTGATGGACAGGGAGGCCTGGCGTGCTGTGGTTCATGGGGTGGCAAAGAATAGGACACGACTGAGCAACAGAACTGAACTGAACAAACTTTAGGCCTGGAGGTGATAGTGGTCACATAGCTAATTCATGGCTGAGGTAGGAGTCCAGGAAATCTAGATTTCCTGCTTCCAGGTATGGCGTTCTTCATATTGTATATCCTTTTTTCTTCAGTGAACCATTTCAGCAAAATTGTGGTTCTTTAAACTGTCTAAATGCATAATTTCTAATTCTGCCTATACCTTTTATAATTGTTTGGAAGTATATAATAAATGAACTAGTGGAAATTCAAGATAGTCATATAATCTTAAACAAGCATTAATGTATTGGTTAACTAGTCTCAGTGTATGAGGTTTAACAGTGGTTATGGCATTAGTTCTGAATGTTTAATTTGTAATATAAGGCTTAGCAGTCTAGGTTTTCTTTGGTTAAATATTTTTATGAATATGTTATTGTAATGTGTTACCTTAGAAAAGCTTGCTTTATTTTTAGTGAAATGATAAAACTTTGCATAGAACTTTGAAATTAATTTTTCTTCAAAATCATGACAAATGGTTAATAGAATTTTTTCTTAAAAGAAGTGAAAATGATGTCTGACATTTTCCTTCTCATATAAACATCAGTAGTAAATTTCTTTTAAATGAAAATACTCTGTCATACTATTAACTATGAGTAGTTTGGGCAAAGGTGGGTAAGTTTAAATAGGTAATAAGTTTAAATATTATAATAAAAGAAAAACTTGACTTTAAATGGATGTTTGCTACTTGGAATTTCTCTTACAGGTGATTTTGTGTAAAGTGAGGTCAGTAATTAATGAACATTGCAGAAAAAAATTAAATACAGATGAATAAAGAGGATAAAAAATTTAAAAATTCCATCACTGTTAATAAAATGGTATATATCATTGATATCCAGCTGGGACAGGGGTACCAATGTGTGTTCAGTCATGTCCGACTCTCTGTGACCCTATGGACTGTAGCCCATCAGGTTACATGGGGTTTTCCAGGCAAGAACACTGAGTTGCCATGCCCTCCTTCAGGGGATCTTCCTGACCCAGGGATCGAACCCACATCTCTTAATAGCAAAATACCCTCAAAACACAATACTGTGGTAAGAGTTGTTTTATAAGTGAATATGAGGAAGTGGGGGAAAAGCTCATGAATCACTGGCATGTATTTTGCTATTTTTCTGTGTATAGCTTTGTCTAACTTTTAAATAAAGTTAGGATCATAGTGTTTCATCATTTGATTTTATTATTTAGTGATAAATGTGTTTTTACCATCTTATGTAATTTTAAAGTTAGATCATGGATAATTACTGTTATATAATGCTGTCTTATTACAACTCTTTTCCTTTCCTACTTTATTGTTCAGCATCTCTAGAATTGCTGAACTTATCTGGCTTCCTGTGGGCTATAATCAGATATTTCTCCTTCCATTGTGCTTATGAACATCCACATTTTATTCAGTGATTCCTATACATTATTGTGAAATGAGGAAACCATATTTATGACTGGAACCTTTGAAATCTCAAGTGTTCATCTGTATAGTGTATTTTTCCATATCCAGTACAGATAATCATGGAGGCAACAAACTTCTAGTTTAGCCTTAAAAATAAAAACCTAATTACTTTATGGAATGTTAGGTCCATGATTCAAGGTCCACAGGTACGACCTAAATCACATTCCTTACAGTTATACAGTGGAAGTGACAAATAGATTCAAAGGATTAAATCTGATAGAATTTCTGAACTATGGATGGAGGTGTGTGACATTGAATAGGAGGCAGTGATCAAGACCATCCCCAAGAAAAAGAAATGCAAAAAGGCAAAATGGTTGTCTGAGGAGGCCTTATAAATATCTCAGAAAAGAAGAGAAGCTAAAGGCAAAGGAGAAAAGGAAAGATACACCCACTTGAATGCAGAGTTCCAAAGAATAGCAAGGAGAGATAAGAAAGCCTTCCTCAGTGATCAATGGAGAGACATAGAGGAAAACAATAGAATAGGAAAGACTAGAGATCACTTCAAGAAAATTAGAGATACCAAGGGAACATTTCATGCAAAAATGGGCTCAATAAAGGACAGAAATGGTATGGACCCAACAGAAACAGAAGATACTAAGAAGAGGTGGCAAGAATACACAGAAGAACTGTACAAAAAAATAGCTTCATGACCCAGATAACTATGATGGTGTGATCACTCACCTAGAGCCAGGCATCCTGGAATGCAAAGTCAAGTGGGAACAAAGCTAGTGGAGGTGATGGAATTCTAGCTGAGCTGTTCTAAATTCTAAAAGATGATGCTATTAAAGTTCTGCACTCAGTATGTCAGCAAATTTGGAAAACTCATCAGTGACCACAGGACTGGAAAGGTCAGTTTTCTTTCCAATCCCAAAGAAAGGCAGTGCCAAAGAATGTTCAAACTACCACACAGTTGGACTCATCTCACATGCTAACAAAGTGATGCCCAAAATTCTCCAAGCCAGGTTTCAACAGTAAGTGAACCGTGGACTTCCAGATGTTCAAGCTGGATTTAGAAAAGGCAGAGGAACCAATCAGAGATCAAATTTCCAACATCTGTTGGATCATCAAAAAATCAAGAGAATACCAGAAAAATATCTACTTCTGCTTGATTGATTACACCAGAGCCTTTGACGTAAGCCTTTGTGTGGATCACAACAAACTATGGAAAATTCTTCTAGAGATGGGAATACTAGACCACCTAACCTGCCTTCTGAGAAATCTGTATGCAGGTCAAGAAGCAACAGTTAGAACCGGCATGGAATAACAGACTGGTTGCAAATTGGGAAAGGAGTATGTCAAGGCTGTGTATTGTCACCCTGCTTATTTAACTTATATGCAGAGTACATCATGTGAAATGCCAGGCTGGATGAAGCACAAACTGGAATCAAGATTGCCAAGAGAAATATCAATAGCATCAGATATGCAGATGACACTGCCTCTATGTCAGAAAGTGAAGAACTAAAGAGCCTCTTGATGAAAGTGAGAGTGAAAAAGCTGCCTTAAAACTCCACATTCAAAAAACGAAGATCATGGCATCCGGTTGCATTACTTCATGGCAAATAGATGGGGAAACAATGGAAATAGTGAGAGACTTCATTACTTTGGGCTCCAAAATTACCCCAGATGGTGACTGCAGCCATGAAATTAGGAGACGCTTGCTCCTTGGAAGAAAAGCTATAACCAACATAGACAGCATATTAACAAGCAGAGACATTACTTGGCCGACAAAGGTCTGTTTAGTCAAATCTATGTTTTTCCTGTATGGATGTGAGAGTTGGACTATAAAGAAAGCTGAATGCCGAGGAATTGATGCTTTTGAGCTGTGGTGTTGGAGAAGACTGTTGAGAGTCCCTTGGACTGCAAGGAGATCCAACCAGTCCATCCTAAAGGAAATGAGTGCTGAATATTCATTGGAAGGATTGATGCTGAAGCTGAAATGCCAATACTTTGGCCACCTGATGTGAAGAACTGACTCCATGGAAAAGACCCTGAAACTGGGAACGATTGAAGGCAGGAGGAGAAGGAGACAACAGATAATGAAATGGTTGGATGGCATCACCTGCTTGATGGACATTATTTTGAGCAAGCTCTGCGGTTGGTGATGGACAGGGAAGGCTCCTGTGCTCGTAGCCCATGGCGTCATGAAGAGTCGGACACAACTTAGCGACTGAACTTAACTATATGGAAAACTTTGGAGGCTGAGCATTTTTGTTCCTTTTTTTTTCTTTCTATATTTAGATATTTTTTAAAAAGGAATGTCTTTTTCTGTTTAAGAATTCTGTTTCTATAGGGAGTTACATATGGAGCTTTGTTTTTGTGGTTTTACCTTGAATGCTTCATTTTGTCTCTGTCAGGACAATCAGTTGACATCACTTCCCTTGGACTTTGGAACTTGGACCA
The DNA here is from genome assembly GCF_049115385.1 of Moschus berezovskii. Taxonomy (NCBI): domain Eukaryota; kingdom Metazoa; phylum Chordata; class Mammalia; order Artiodactyla; family Moschidae; genus Moschus; species Moschus berezovskii. The sequence continues at coordinate 77,168,665 of NC_142471.1, forward strand.
GTATGGTAGAATTGAATTTAGCTACTAATCAGCTCACAAAGATCCCTGAGGATGTGTCTGGTCTTGTTTCTCTTGAGGTGAGTATAAAAGAGCATTTTGAACTCAGACTTCCCTGCAGTTACCTCATGAAGTTTTCAATTAAGAAGTTTCATAATTGAAGATCATAATTAGAAATGTTAGTGCTCTCAGGACTTCCCTAGCAGTCTAGTGGTTCAGACTCCTCGCTCCCAGTGCAGAGGGTGTGGACTTGATCCCTGGTTGGAGAACTAGGTCCTGTATGCCACATGAAGTGGTCATAAATAAGTAAATAGTCAAGATTCAGTCAATAAAAAAAAAAAGAAGTGTAGTGCTCTCTTAAACATGCAGCTGTATTAGGATGATGAGGTGTTGACTTAATCTGGGCTCAATGCTTTTGAATTACTTTTGCCCACTACAGTTGGTCAGTTTGAATACTATAAAGTATCTTTGAAAGAAAGAGTCTCTAAAGCGCAGCATCTTTTGTATTTTTTTCTTAACTCTGTTTCTAAGAATGCTATACCATTGTCCTCTAAAATAATTCTGGGTTCCTCATATTGGCATTCAGCACCCTTTATATAATTCTGACCTACTTTTCCATCCTAATTACCCACCTCCTCTTTTATTTACTAACTGAATTGATTAGTTTCTTTGTTGGCAACGTCTGCATATTTCTAGCTCTGTACTTTTATTGTTCCCAATATCTAGAATGCGCTTTTCTCATCCCCTTAAATTTTTCTTTTAAAATTATTAAAGATCCGTGAAGTCCATGGAGTTGCAAAGACTCACACACAATTTAGCTACTGAACAACAACAAAATCTATCTTCCTGTTACTTCCTCAGTCAAAGATTTCTCCTGCCTCTGAATCCCTAGCATTTTCACTCTTTTGATGAAAAAACTTACTAATAGTAAATATTTCTAAAATTGTCCTCACGTTTTTTTTTAATTATAATTTTTCTATTCTTTTATTATTGTATTTAATAAGGTGAAAAAGTATGGTGTAGTGGCTAATAGCAGGAACTTTGAAGCCAAATAGATCTGGGTACAATTCCACTTTTAACTCTCTTTATGGATTTAATGTACCCAAACTTCAGTTTCCTCAGCTGTGAAATGGGGATAGTAATATATTCCTCATAGAATTGTGCTAGTGCTAATGAAGTCGCTGAGTTGTCTCTGACTCTTTGTGACCCCATGGACTGTAGCCTGGCAGGTTCCTCCATCCATGGGATTTTCTAGGCAAGAATATTGGAGTGGGTTGCCATTTCCTTCTCCACATAGAATTGTAATTAGGACTAAATGCAATAATGCACATTTTTCATTTAGTATGTGGCGTTAGTGGTAAAGAATCCATCTGCCAGTGCAAGAGACATAGGGGACACGGGTTTGATCCCTGGATTGGGAAGATCCCCTGGAGGAGGGCATGGCAACCCATTCCAGTATTTTTGCCTGGAGACTCCCATGGACAAAGGAGCTTCAGGGGATGCAGTCCAGTGGGTCACAAAGAGTCTGATATAACTGAAGCAACTTAGCATGCAAGCATGCATGCAAATAGTAGTAAACTCAGTGATAGCTACTAATGTCATTTTCTTGGTCTTATTGAATATGTTTACTTCATTGTGTGTAGTATAACTTTGGAAGAAATAAGTGGGCCTAAAAATTTAGCTAGAACCTTACATAGATCTTTCCATTTAGTGCTCTTCTCACTATCCCCATACTCAGTATTGTATCCCTACCTAACCCCCCTCCACTGTAACTTCTCTGAGAATGAAGACTTGTATCTTCTTCAACCTTTTTTCCCTTCCTTATTCAAGATACTGCAGGATGCCCTGCAATGTAATAAATTTACTACAAATAATAACTAGTGTATTGATACAGGCAGTTTAGAAGTCAGTTGTTATCTACCTTAAATAATGGCTTGCTTGTAAGGAGTTTTGAATAAATAATTGGTTTCCTATTAGATAGGTATTTGTAACTATTCAGTATCAAAATACCATTACCTGTATGAATCTTAGTGCATGTAGTTAATAATTTTTGTATTTTTTGTAATTTAAATTCTTTCCTTTTGCTTTTATTGGTTTTGACTTAATCAGACTATTTTGTTTCCAGTAACTGGTAATTTTTTTTTTTTAGAATAGTAAGTTTAATGGCTTGTTATATAATTAGACATTACTCTTAATATTCACTGTTTAGAAAATTAACATTGCTTAATTTTAAGGCACACGATGATAGTATATTTCTGTTTTGTGAGTTGTCAAACATTATCAATAATTTCTCTTTAGGTTCTAATATTATCAAACAATCTTCTAAAGAAGCTTCCTCATGGCCTTGGAAATCTTAGGAAGTTAAGAGAATTGGATCTAGAGGAGAACAAATTGGAATCCTTGCCCAATGAAATTGCTTATCTTAAGGATTTGCAGGTAGAACATTCTGATGATTTTATAGGTATATAATTAAAGTTTTGGGGATGCATTCCAAATCGTACATTTTTTTATTCTCGGACCAAATAGATTTTCCTAGTAAAGCTGAATTTTATGTTCATGTAAGCTAGCTGCTTTTGTCTTCCTAACAAATGATAGTGTTTGAAAGAAAAACTTATTTAGTGATTTTTATATAATATGTGGCTCAGACGGTAAAGAATCTGCCTACCATTCAGGAGACCCAGGTTCAATATCTGGGTTGGGAAGATCCTCTGGAGAAGGGAATACAACCCACTCCAGTATTCTTGCCTGGAGAATCCCATGGACAGAGAATCCTGGAGGGCTACAGTCTGTGGGGTCGCAGAGAGTCAGACACGACTGAGGGACTAATTTTACACTACTACTATATAATATTAGTCAATTTAATTTCCCTGTAAATTTATCTTGCTGGTTTAGTAGATGTAGTTTTAAAAAATTTACATCAGTTTTAGGAAACATACATGTAACCATCTTTTATTTTGTTAACCTTTTAGAAATTAGTCTTGACAAACAACCAACTGACCACTCTTCCCAGAGGCATTGGTCACCTTACCAATCTTACACATCTAGGCCTTGGAGAGAACCTACTTACTCATCTTCCTGAGGAAATTGGTATGAACCCTTTGGATATTTGACTCTGTACTAATAACATGCTTTTATTAGTTACTAGAACATGTGTTCAAGCAGTGTTTCAGGTAAATATAATAAATCTACTATTTTTGTCAACTTACTCAAATTACATCAAGCCAAAGATTTTTTTTTTATAGAGCACTAGTGGTAGTAGTTGGAGAAGGAAATGGCAACCCACTCCAGTGTTCTTGCCTGGAGAATCCCAGGGACGGTGGAGCATGGTCAGCTGCCATCTATGGGGTCGCACAGAGTCGGACACGACTGAAGCAACTTAGCAGCAGCAGTAGCAGCCGTAGTAGTAGTTGGTTAGTTTTTATTATGTTTCCTCATGGGGAATTGAGTTTAACATAATATTTAAGAATCTTTTAGCATACTTGTATTTCAGTAGATTTAACGTTAATTTGGAGGAGTTCTTTTTCTTCCAAAAATAAAAATTACACAAGCTTGAATAAATTAGTTTCTTCTGACCAAAGAACTTTCCCTTGTGAGGTTTTAGGATTGACATTAATATTTGATTAATGTTAATTTTTGACAGTTACTTTAGAATTTTCCAAGTGTTTTCATATCCATTATTTCATACTGTCAATATGAACACCTTGAATTTTACGCAGTGCAAGTTGCTTCATGTTACAGTGATTTTTAATCAGTTACAGTCACATAGTACTAAAATTAGTAATCCCATTTGTTTTTCTCTCATCTATACCATGCTGTTTCAGAGGCACTATAGATTAGTGGTTAAGAGTGGTTTTGGAGTACAATAGACAATTCAAAATCTGGCTCTACTGCTTCTGGGTTGTGGCATTGAAGAACCTCCTTAAGCTTCAAGTTCCTATCTATAAAATATGGATTCTAATAACTTTCCATAAGGTTGCTCTGAATAATACATAAAATCTTAAATGTAAACAAATCCAATATCTAGTAACTTTTTAAATTAGTTTTATTACATACCACTATCAAATATTACAGATTTTGAAATTTAAAAATTGGAAACACATAAAGCAACTTTATATACTTACTTCTAGTGTGTTTATCCAGCTGGCCATATGCAATTGCTTGAGACTGTTTGCCTAGAAAGTATGAGTATCCTAAGATGGTCTAAGGAAAAATTTTAAAGATTACATAAATTGACTTTTGCCTTACTGGCAAATATATAATAACTCTTAGCAAAAGATTTATACAAAGTAACAAAACCTTTCACTTGAGAAATTTATTGCTAAGAGAGATTATCACATTTTCTTCAACATGAAAGTAATTATAGGTACTTACTATGTAAGTTGATTATATAACTTTTGGAATTAAAAAAAAAATACACATGAATGCCAGGCTATCCCGAACAGAGTCTCTGGAGATATATATTTTTTCAAAGAAACTGAGCTTGAAAACCAAACATAAAGGAAGAGATTTTTATTGGTATATCATGTGACCTGGACATCACTTTAAAAAAATCTCCCTTGTTTGAATAAGCAGGAAAGTTTGAGATCCATAGTCGTAGAGAGTTTTAAAACTAAGAGAAGAGAGTAAAAGGCACTGTGTGTATGCATGATACCCAGGATAAGGATCATGCTCAGTTGAGCTTTTTAAATGATAACTATTTTTTTTAAATTATTTTTTATAACAGGTACACTGGAGAATCTAGAAGAACTGTATTTGAATGACAACCCCAACCTGCATAGCCTTCCCTTTGAGCTGGCTCTTTGCAGCAAGCTTTCAATCATGAGTATTGAGAACTGTCCACTCAGCCATCTTCCACCTCAGATTGTTGCTGGGGGTCCTTCTTTCATCATTCAGTTCCTAAAGATGCAGGGTCCATATCGTGCCATGGTCTGATACAAATCTGCTGGTCCCACACACTGTTCAAAAATAGACTGCCATTAATGTTTCATATCTATATCTGTATCTATTTATGTAGATATTGATATATTTGGCAGGTTTATAAAGACTATGTTTATGTGTTTCTGCTAATAGAGGAATCATAGCCATTTAGATTTTTTTAAATTCTGTACAAAAAGCTTATATAAGTTTTCTTTGCTGAACTTGATGGATGTTTTTCTGTTGTGTAATAATGATATGCCAGTTTGCTTAAAACATTTGCCAACAAATTATGAAATTATTAAATTTAAGGGCCAGAGGTAGTATAGTTAGATATACTTTTTCTTAGCAAAAATTCTGGGCAAGCAATTTTGTTGCAACTTTTCATATATATTTCCCCCTTACCAATTGTCAGATCTTTATAGTATTATAGGCCCTGAAGGTAGAATTTTTCTTTTAACTTATTTTGAAATTTGAGATTTGAATTTTATATATTGTTTACAGTCAGAGTAAATCACTGGATTTTATTTTATTTTTTTGGTTTTGATTTGCTCTGTTTTGATCAGCAAAATCTTGTTTATATCCTCTGCTAAAGAATTTGCATTAGCTGATTTAAATATTAAAAGATATCTGCTTGTTGAAACAACTGGCAAAGTGAAAAGATACAGTCAAAAATTTTTGAATTCCTTTAATTGTGTTTCTCTGATCAATTGTGAAGCAAAATATCTGAAATAAGTCTTTGGGTTCGGGGAAAGTATTGATGCCTTTTCTAGTATAAATATCTTTTCTGAAGTTTGGGGGAACAGAAACTTGTAGTGCAAAGGAGTTTTCATTCCTGAAAGTTGCAGATCCACAGAAACTTAACAGAATAATTTGGCAAAAAAAAGAAAAAGATACACATAAACACATTCTATATATGTATATACAATGCTATATAGATATGTATTTATTATATCATAAACTACGATAGGTAACTTTAAGGATTTCTCCCTAGCCTTGTCCATTGAAATGAATGTTTTTCTTTGAACACTGCAATATATGTATGTTTCAAGGTTATTTAACAGTGTACTATGGTTTTATATCTTGACTTGCCTTGTACATCTTTCAGTTCTGGAATCTGCGTCTAAGCACAATATCTTCACACTGTGCTATATTGCTGCTGAATTAAATGCACTTTTCCCCACAAATGGGGCACTGGCTTCAAACAATTCAGTTCAGTACCATTGATTTCAATCTCATCTTTCTTTTTTTGGTAGTTGTTAATACAGTTACAGAAAAGAGCACATTGCATAAAAGTCATTGATAGTTCAGTGAAAGTTCTGTGAGATATGCATGTGCTATTTGGTGTATTTTCTTTTGCTTTACTGCTTTTAAGGCTAGCAGTATTGTAAATGTGTGCCCCTTATTACAGTACTCTTACTTTTGATAGTGTTGGTCTAAGTCAATTACTGAAGAGACTCACAGAGCAAGTGCATTCTAGATACGTCATCCTAAAAATCACTTCCCATATAATGAATAACTATTATGTATAATTACATGTTGCTGCTTGGTTTTCTTTTTTTTTTTTCTATTTAGATGGGCATTGTAATTTAAATAAAACCATTTTTGAAGTGAGGTTATAACATTAAGATGGAAATTTGGAATGTTGTTTTGCTTTTCCTGGCACTCAAAATCAGGACTAAGTTTGAAGTTGAACCTATAGTCGTAATTGGCAATTTTTTAAGGAGCAACTAAGAAATGGAAGGCAGGTAAAGATATAAAACCGTAGAATGCTTAAATGTGCTGTAAAACTATTGTAGATGTCACTGGATTTTACCAGGTAATATCCTTTCTTCTTTTTTTTTCCATCTACTGTGGCTTTTCAGTTAAAATTGTGTTTATAAAAGGAATTTGTTTATTACAGCTCTACCTGAAGCTTGTGTGTATGTGTGGTTTTTAAAAATCTTATATCAAGGTGTGTTTATATCTTAAGATAATGGAACTTGAACTTTAAAGGCAGTAACCTAATGTCTCTTTTTTTTAAAATGAGTATTGTTTCTTAAAAATGAAAATAGATAGTTTTTGAAATATTTTTGTTCCCCTACATTCATTTATGTTAGTTTATAATAGAAATGCAAGGTGATCACAACCCTACATGTCGAAGTTACAGACAAACCATCTATAGCTGAGGAATTACAATTTTTTTAAGGTGCATAAAATATGTCACATGTATGGCTGTCACCTTGGAGAGCTTGTGGATTTCATTACTTCTAATATGAAGCTAAAATGGACTCTTAATTTCCCAATTATCCTTGTGCATTCAGGATATTTAATATTTAAATAGTTTGAATATAATAAGAGATATTATTGAATGACTACATATGAGCTGATAATTTCCTAAACTGTAGTGGGACTAATTGCCATGTCCAACAGTGGTCCTTTCTTTTAAAGAAATTAGGTTTGATCTCTCTGTGAGGCTCAGTAGATAAAAAAAGAATGTCATAGAATGTTACATTTTAAAAATATTGCTCTAAACTTTGCTTTTTTGTTAATATATTTAGTAGCACCGTGGCAATGTCAAAAATTCTTTTGTGGTAGTTTAATACTTTTAAAATCGCAAATGATTATTTCATACAGAAAGAAGGGAGAGATGCTAAGTAATTTATGGATTTGATGGATACAATTGAAAACAATAGATGATAGAAATTCTTGCAGGAGGAAAAACACATAAAATATTTATTTGTACTTTTACTGAAAGGTGGATGATGCAATTGGATGCAATTGGAATGAGCTCTATAAATAATATTTGCATATTTCTAATTTATCTCATTGTAAAGCCTGAATTTAAAACTTTTAATTTTGTATTGAGGTATAGCCAGTTAACACTGTTGTGACAGTTTCAGATGAATGAATCATTTAAAATAGATAAACTGTTATACATCATAATTTATTAGTCTTTCTCTGATAACTTTTGTGGTAACTTTTGCTTTTCATCTCAGTTATTCCTAAGCCATTTATACGTATTGAGTTCAGATTTCAGCTTGCAGAATTTGTCATTTTGCATGAGTAAGAAGGGGTCATGGTTAAAGGGTATAAAGTGGGACACTTTGAAATGGAAAGGGGGCACTGTCAGTAACCATACATCAGAAATGTCTCTGGAAAACCAGGATATATGGTTATTCTTGCATGATTAAAAATTAGATGAACGCAAATGACATAACCCATAAAAGCAGAAGAATACATTCCTACAATTTTCAAATTTAACTAAATAACTTGTGGAGAAAGATTTCATTTTGCTTATACCCGAAGATGGTATAAGATGATATACCACATCCAATCCATGTATTATCACTCAGTTGTGTCCAGCTGTTTGTGACCCTTTGTATGTAGAACAAAGGCTCTCTGCCCATGAGGTTTTCCAGGCAAGAATACTGGAGTGGGTTGCCATTTTCTCCTCCAGAGAATCTTCACAGCCCAGGAATTTGAGCCCACATCTCTTGTGTCTCCTGCATTGACAGGCGAATTCTTTACCTGCTGAGCCATCAGGGAAGATATACCACATATCTTTACCAAAAACTTTTGCCTTATTCTTTTGGTTAGTTTAGCCTTTAAGAGCCAATTTGGGTAACTGGAATACACTTGACAATCTTTGGTTAATTATCAAATCTCTGAGAATTTAAATATGTAAGAGTTGTGATACTGATTTGATATCTAAGAGAGTATTTTGAACGCTATTTATTAAAGTATTATAAGAATTTTATAAAACAGATATCAGTACTTGTTATTGAATAGAATGCCTTCTTAAATCTGCCAACAGTAATTCTAAGGAGACATTTGTGAGTTTAATTTTTAACTTTGAAATATAAGTTAAAATATAAAAAAGGTTTAAACTGTAGTTGGTCCTTAGTACCTTTTAAAACACTTTTTCTTTACACACTTGGTATTATCCTGTTGATAGCATACATTCTAAATATAAACTGTTTTGAATATAAATACCTGTTTGTGGTCAAGACTTCAACTGGTTAGTAGTTTCTAGTGTTTCAGACTGGGGACTTTTTGGTAGGAGGAATAGTGTCCACTATTGAAAGTAGTATGAATTTTGCATGTTGTGCAGCATGCAACACTGCTGCATGTTAGGGGGAATTTAGTCATGTCATAATCTGTATATTTATTATGACAGTTTTTCAGCAGATGGCAGTAAAGTGTCTTGTTCTAACAATCATGATACTACGTCAAATTTCTGACAGATGGAAGTAAAGAGTCTTGAGGAAGGGGCATTCCCCCCCCACCTTTGTACAAGGCACTAGGTGAGAGAGTGGAGAGGTTTGATCTCTTCATGCAAATTATTAGAGCTCCATCCTGACAATCCTAACAAATGATGTTTTAATGACAATAAAATCAGTTTGTTACAGGTACTTCTAAAAAGGATCTTACTCTAAAAAATCTAATCAGCATCTGTAGGTGCTTCATCAGTTACCATTATTATTTAGATTGCATGTATTATTTACCTTTTATCATTCTGGCATTATATATATGGTGAATTTAACCTTCCGTTAGTCTGATCAGGCTTAATATACAAATAACGTTTGCACTAGTCATCTATATCACTTTTTTTCACTATTTTTTAGGAATTATTTTTCAATAAGTCTAGCTAGCTAGGTAGCACATAAAACTACTTTCCAATACCAAAGGGAATGTTTCATATATGGCTCAAAATATTTATTTTAATATTTATCTTTATAGTTTTCTTCATATCTCACCTCAAAACTCATTTTTAACAGTTCAGAAAAAGTTATGAAAAAGTATTTTATATGATGATGGTCTCTTTTGATTCTATTTTAATCTGTACATCAGAACTTGTTTTTAATTAGATACATGATAATTTGAATAGTACATAGTTTACAAGGAATACAACACCACAAAAAGGATACCAGAAAACAATATTTAACCATTTTGACTTTTCTCCTCATAAAGGTCAGGCTTTCACGGATATTTAACATGGCTTGTACTGTGATAAATACATAGCTATTCTGAGTTATAATTCTAGGCTAAAAGGCATCAACAGTCTTCAGAAAATGTACTTTTCAACCTGGATTATATTGTTTATTTTGACTACATAAAAATTCTGACTTTTTTAGTTATTATGTAGTAAGATATTCAATATAAATAATGTACTTTTAAATGTTTTACCATTGAATCTTTTAAGTTCCAATCCTATGTTTAACTGAAGTTGGACATGAAATCAGCCTTTGCAATGTCCTTGAACCACAAAAATGTGCAACTAAGAGAAATGACTCTCACCACCATTGAATCTTCTGGAAAACTTTAGTAAAGCATATGGCATGCATAAGGTATAAAAAAATAGCTGCACAAAAATGCAACAAATTATTTTGTATGGTAATAGTGACCTTCAATATAGTTATTTAATTGTTCATATTTACTATTTATAAAATCCCAAACTACAGGATTTGGGGAATTTTTTAAAAAACAAAGCAATTAGAGTATATAATGAATATATCTTGTAAAAACTGGCTTGTGGTGAAGACGTTGACCGACTGGAGGTAATTCCCCCATTCCCTGAGCCTTTGTAAAGAAAATGCTTTTTGTTCTGTTTTGTAACCTTTCATAAAAATTGTGCTGTTTAAGGTATCTTGGTAATTAAGAGGTAGAAACTGAGTATAGGATTCCTAGAAGAAGTTTTAACACTGGCTATTAAAGAACATTAAATTATGTTTTCAAATGTTCATGAAAAGAAAAATGCTAAGGGTAAAAGAGACCTTACCCAGTGGGAACTATTTAACTGGCTGAAGAAAACTTAATCAGGGAAGGCAACAAATATTAGTCCCATGTACCATGTGATTAACTGTCATCTTTTAACATTCTCTGATACATGTTTTTAAAACATCACTGACTACCTTGAGAAGAATGGTTTTGGAGGGAATCAAAACTAGGAGCCAAGTGGCCATATGGGAGGCTGGAGGAGTAATCTGGGTGAGATGACAGTGGCTTTGATTGGGATTGTAGCATTGGGGATGGAAAGAAAGAAACATTTAAGGGAATCTAAAGAAGCAGAGACATTACTTTGCCAACAAAGGTCCGTCTAGTCAAGGCTATGGTTTTTCCCGTGGTCATGTGTGGATGTGAGAGTTGGACTGTGAAGAAAGCTGATCGCCGAAGAACTGATGCTTTTGAACTGTGGTGTTGGAGAAGACTCTTGAGAGTCCCTTGGACTGCAAGGAGATCCAACCAGTCCATTCTAAAGGAGATCAATCCTGGGTGTTCATTGGAAGGACTGATGCTAAAGCTGAAACTCCAATACTTTGGCCACCTCATGCGACGAGTTGACTCACTGGAAAAGAGTCTGATGCTAGGAGGGATTGGAGGTGGGAGGAGACAGGGACGACAGAGAATGAGATGGCTGGATGGCATCACCGACTCAATGGACATGAGTTTGAGTGAACTCCGGGAGTTGGTGATGGACAGGGAGGCCTGGCGTGCTGTGATTCATGGGGTCGCAAAGAGTCAGACACGACTGAGCAACTGAACTGAACTGAAGGAAGAAAGGTTAGTAAGACTTGATGATTGGTTGGAAAAAGTGGGTTAGAGAATCACAAGTTACTTCCAGGATTTTTACTTAAGCACCTGAATGTATTTACTAAACTATGGAACTTTGCAGGAGGGCTAATTTCTTTTAGTTTGTTTGGATGTAAGGGTAAGATATGTTTTAGTACCTGTGGGATGTTAAGTGGAGATGTCAAGTAAGCAGTTAGATAAATCTAGTGCTTAGAAGTTAGGCCTGGAAACAGATGATCCAGCATGTAAGTGGTAATTACTTTTGCACAGATAGGAAGGAACTTGCAGAAATTGAAAAGTAGCTGTAGTGAAGGTGTTAAGGAAACAGAATATGGTATTTTTGAAATACAATTGTCAGTTTCACTCAGTTTTTCTAACCTCAGTGTATTCTGTTCCAGTGTCATTTTACTTACTATGCTTATTTTTCTAGGACCCTGCACTGTCCAAAATAGGTGCCACTAACTAACCACATGTGGTTATTTAAATTTAGATTAAAATACAAATTTAACTCCTCAGTCACACTTGTCACATATCATATGTGTATGTGAGTATATATTTATGAATATGAGAAAGAGCACAATGGTGCAAACATAAACGGAGTGAACTTCATGTTTACTTTTAACTCAGGCAGGTGACTGATATGTAAAGAAGTTCTCTGGTTTTTCTTGGTTTGGAAGGTTGTTTTACTCAACCCTGTTATGTTTTTATTTATTATAGGTTCCATGCCTTTTAATTAGCACTATTTCTTGACACAAAGCAATGTTTATCATATATCTTGTCAAACACACACTACAGACACAAATTTTTGCCTTTGTGATTGCAGTCTAAGGAATTTCACATCTATTTGAGTAATCTACTTAAAAAAAATTAATAGCTGATTTCATTGAGAGTTCAATTTTTCCAACCTCCAGAGCACCTCCTGTTACTGCTTAAATAAAGGCTATCCTGAGGCAATTGAGAACACAAATTGCATTTTTAAAAAGTACTGATAGGCTGCTTTAGAGAAAATAAAATATTAACATTAGAGTTATGAATGAACCTAGATTTGGAATGATTACTATTTCCCCCCAAAAATGTTCGATGATTTCTTTTTCCTTCCATGAACATCAGTGTAGATGTAAGTAATCTACACATTTTGATATTTGATGTCAACTTGAACCCTGTACGGTCAAGAGCTCTTAACTCCTAATTTGGATTGCAGATGAAAACAAAAAGCAAAATTTTTCTACTTTTGTGGTTTTCTACAGTAACAGCCTACGTTACTTTTCCCAATTATGTCTTATGAAAGACATCATTCATCTTACTACATTCATTAGATGCTATCATAGGTGAGATATAGGAGTATTAGGGTTTACTTTTAAAATTTTATAAGCATACCACACGTGCACTTACACACACGTGTACACAGCCCACTCTCTTCATCAAGATTACATTTCTCCAGCTTGAATACCAGGTAGCAAACACCAGCTTTTTAAAAATATTTTAAAACATACAAATAATTCTTTCAAGGGAAATCTTTAAAACGAGTTTTAACGTTAAAAAGATTTTACTTACGCCAAACTGCCATGGCTGTTATTTTATAATTTTTCTCTGCTGTTATTTATCCAGCAGTGAATCTTGAAATAATTTGAATTACTACAGTTCCATGGGCTATGAATTTTATTGAGGATTCAATTTTATTAAGGATTCAGCTTCTGTATCTTAATAACATTGGTAATCATGTTTCCCACTTTCTTGGTTGTGGTTATCCTTAGGTGTAAGGATCAGTTTGTTGTCACTTTAAGTAAGCTAATTTCATTATTCCCTTTCTGCTCTTTGGCTTTTATGTAAATCTGACTCCATTATCTTTATTTTCAAGATGAAGGAATATCCAAGGTAATTAACTAAATGAGTTATACATTGTGAGTGTCAGGTCAACATTGAAATTAGGGCCCGGATATTCTAACTTAGTTGGTATTTTTCCTAGTCAGCTCCCCATTAACTGCATTATCTGCACCGCCCCAGTTGAAATTGGTTACTCAAGTGAAAGCTGGTAAAGTGAGACCTTGATTTACACAGATTAAGCAGGTGAAAGCCAAGTCAAACTTTTTTTTCCTCCACTAAGAATTTGCTAATTTGAAAAATCATGCATTATAACAGAATTTTAAATGGTTTAGATTGAGTTCCTTTTCTTCTTATCTTTTTAAACCAAATGCAGGATACAAGCCACAAACAGAGTGCCAGACTTTAAGTCTATAATATGTAAGAAAGCCAAATCAAACATGTTTTTTCTCCATTCGAACCTACTAATCTGAAAAATCATACATTGTAAGTCAGAATTTTGAACAATTTAGATTGAGTCCCACATTTCTCATCCTTTTAAACCAAATGTAGGATACCAACCACAAGCAAAGTGCCAGACTTAAGTCTGTAATGTGTAATTTATATACTTAACTGATACTGTTTTTGTGTAGGTAATGGAAGGAAATGGCAACCCACTCCAGGGTTCTTGCCTGGAGAATCCCAGGGATTCTGTCTATGGGGTCACACAGAGTCGGACACGACTGAAGTGACGCAGCAGCCGCAGCAATCTTTCATATTGATCGTAGGTTCAGTTCAGTCGCTCAGTCGTGTCCCACTCTCTGCGACCCCATGAATCGCAGCACGCGAGGCCTCCCTGTCCATCACCAACTCCCGGAATTCACTCAAACTCATGTCCATCGAGTTGGTGATGCCATCCAGCCATCTCATCCTCTGTCGTCCCCTTCTCCTGCCCCCAATCCCTCCCAGCATCAGAGTTGTTTCCAGTGAGTCAATTCTTCACATGAGGTGGCCAAAGTATTGGAGTTTCAGCTTTAGCATCAGTCCTTCCAATGAACACCCAGGACTGATCTCCTTTAGAATGGACTGGTTGGATCTCCTTGCAGGCCAAGGGACTCTCAAGAGTCTTCTCCAACACCACAGTTCAAAAGCATCAATTCTTCGGCGCTCAGCCTTCTTCACAGTCAAACTCTCATATCCATACATGACCACTGGGAAAACCATAGCCTTGACTAGATGGACCTTTGTTGGCAAAGTAATGTCTCTGCTTTTTAATATGCTATCTAGGTTGGTCATATCTTTCCTTCCAAGGAGTAAGCATCTTTTAATTTCATGGCTGCAATCAGCATCTGATTTTGGAGCCCAAAAAAATAAAGTCTGACACTGTTTCCACTGTTTCCCCATCTTTTTCCCATGAAGTGATGGGACCAGATGCCATGATCTTAGTTTTCTGAATGTTGAGCTTTAATCCAACTTTTTCACTCTCCTCTTTCACTTTCATCAAGAGGCTTTTGAGTTCCTCTGGCTTCCCTGGTGGCTCAGAGGTTAAAGCATCTGCCTGCAATGCGGGAGACCTGGGTTCGATCCCTGGGTCGGGAAGATCCCCTGGAGAAGGAAAAGGCAACCCACTCCAGTATTCTTCCTGGAGAATCCCATGGATGGAGGAGCCTGGTGGGCTACAGTCCACGGGGTCGCAGAGAGTCGGACACGACTGAGCGACTTCACTTTCACTTTCTGCCATAAGAGTGGTGTCATCTGCATATCTGAGGTTCTTGATATTTCTCCCGGCAATCTTGATTCCAGCTTGTGCTTCCTCCAGCCCAGCGTTTTCATGATGTACTCTGAATAGAAGTTAAATAAGCAGGGTGACGATATACAGCCTTGACGTACTCCTTTTCCTGTTTGGAACCAGTCTGTTCCATGTCCAGTTCTAACTTGCTTCCTGACCTGCATATAAGTTTCTCAAGAGGCAGGTCAGGTAGTGTGATATTCCCATCTCTTTCAGAATTTTCCACAGTTTGTTGTGATCCACACAATATATTGATCAATATATTGATCTTAGGTGAATATTAAAAAATATTTTTTGGACAAAGTAAAGGATTAATGGCTTTAGAGTTGGGGGTTCAAAGAAATTACATGGACCATTCCCTTTCAGGTAGGTAAGACATTACCTATTTAAAAAATAAACCAAACCCAAAGAGGTTGTTAAGTCAACTAATATGTACTGCAGTGGAACTAGGGACTACCTCTACTAATACAGTGTTCTTTTGACTCTTAATCATGTTGACTTTATGATGTATGCTTATCTGTGAACACATTATCCTTTCTAGATTTAGCTTTCTGAGAGCTGAATGTTTGGAGCTCTGTGAGTAATAACTAAGAAAGTTGACTTCCTGGCTAGGCATTCTGTTAAGTTTAAATGAATCCAAGGCAACAGTGGAGTGACAGGTGTTGCAACCACATTTCATTTGCTTCCAAGACCACTTGGAATCCAGGTAGCCTGCAAGGTATAAACCCAAATTAAAGTTTTTACAGTTATTTTTTGTGGTGCGATTGATGGAAGATTCTGCATTCAAGTTCCTTTGTTTTTCTATACCCTAGACTTGGATTTGAAGAAATGGTGGGCATTCAGTCAGTAAATGTTTGAGTACTCACTAACATGCCAGTCACTGATGTAGGTGCAGGATATATTAGTGAAAAAAACCCACAGTAAATGAAACACATTCTAGTGGAGTAAGGCAAGTGGTGAACATAGTAAAACTTCTATTTATTAGAGGTTGATATATGCCATAAAACACACACACACAAACACACAAAAAACAACCAAAATTCTGTTTTCTGGTCCCGCATGTAAGGAACTTGGAAGTTTTCACTATGTCCTAACAACAAATGCAAAACGAAACCGAAACAACTCTTAGAAGATTTGTCTCAGAGTATTGAGATCACAGGGAAATTTGCTGCCCCCCAAATTGGAGAGCTGAGTGGATACAGTTAATCACAGTTACCAGAGCAGAAATCTATGAGCATAAATTTTCATGGAAACCAGTGCAAACTGTAATTGATGAATTGCTGATGGCTCAGCATGGGCAAGCCTTGAGAATTAAAAATCTTGATGTGGTCCAGTCTAAAGGGGTTCCCACACTTGAGTTTCTTCCTTGAGAAGCTCTAACAGGTTCTCACAGTGAAGACTGGGGAAGAATCTCTTCATACTTCTAACATGGGGAGATTAAAAACGAAGCCATTTTGAAATATACTGAGCATTTCTGTTCCTAACAAGCCCAGCCCTCAAGAAAAACTGTTTACCAGAGGCTAATCTCTGGGGTTTTATAAGGGCCTGACTGTTCTTGGGGAAGAGAAATAGCCAACTGTAGGTCCCTCTAGCTCTTCTCATGTGGGAAAGGAAATAGCTTACTCTAACCTTCCTGTCCCACTGGAGTTGGTGGAGGGGGTAGTGGGCAGAGTAGAACTAAGTATTTATTGGTCATTCCCTAGGATCACAAGCTCACTCAAAGATGGGCCTATGCACAGGGCAGTGGGAGCACTTCCCTTCCCCTTGTCTTAGCACCACATTACTGAAGGCACATTTACATCTGTTCCTTTTACCCAATACATCATGTCTAGCTTTCAACAAAATGACAAGGCATACTAAAAGATTCTTGAAGAGCCAGAGCAACCATCAGAACCAGATTCAGATATCATTCCAGGGATGCTGGAATCATCAGACCAGGAATTTAAAATAATTATTAATATGCTAAAGACATGGAAAAAATAAACTGTGCAGGAAATAGGGGTAATATAAGCAGTCTTCATTCCAATCCCAAAGAAAGGCGATGGCAAAGAATGCTCAAACTACTGCATAATTGCACTCATCTCACATGCTAGTAAAGTCATGCTCAAAATTCTCCAAGCCAGGCTTCAGCAATATGTGAACCGTGAACTTCCAGGTGTTTAAGCAGGTTTTAGAAAAGGCAGAGGCACCAGAGATCAAATTGCCAATATCCGCTGGATCAAGGAGAAAGCAAGAGAGTTCCAGAAAAACATCTATTTCTGCTTCATTGACTATGCCAAAGCGTTTGACTGTGTGGATCACAATAAACTGTGGAACATTCTGAAAGAGATGGGCATACCAGACCACCTGACCTGCCTCTTGAAAAACCTGTATGCAGGTCAGGAAGCAACAGTTAGAACTGGACATGGAACAACAGACTGGTTCCAAATAGGACAAGGAGTACGTCAAGGTTGTATATTGTCACCCTGCTTATTTAACTTCTATGCAGAGTACATCATGAGGAACACTGGGCTGGAAGAAGCACAAGCTGGAATCAAGATTGCCAGGAGAAATACCAATAACCTCAGATATGCAGATGACACCACCCTTATGGCAGAAAGTGAAGAGGAACTCAAAAGCCTCTTGATGAAAGTGAAAGAGGAGAGTGAAAAGGTTGGCTTGAAGCTCAACATTCAGAAAACGAAGATCATGGCATCTGGTCCCATCACTTCATGGGAAATAGATGGGGAAAAAGTGGAAGCAGTGTCAGACTTTATTTTTGGGGGGCTCCAAAATCACTGCAGATGCTGATTGCAGCCAGGAAATTAAAAGACACTTACTCCTTGGAAGGAAAGTTATGACCAACCTAGATAGCATATTAAAAAGCAGAGACATTACTTTGCCAACCAAGGTCCGTCTAGTCAAGGCTATGGTTTTTCCCGTGGTCATGTATGGATGTGAGAGTTGGACTGTGAAGAAAGCTAATTGCCGAAGAATTGATGCTTTTGAACTGTGGTGCTGGAGAAGACTCTTGAGAGTCCCTTGGACTGCAAGGAGATCCAACCAGTCCATTCTGGAGATCAATCCTGGGTGTTCATTGGAAGGACTGATGCTAAAGCTGAAACTCCAATACTTTGGCCACCTCATGTGACGAGTTGACTCACTGGAAAAGACTGATGCTGGGAGGGATTGGGGGTGGGAGGAGACGGGGACGAAGAGGATGAGATGGCTGGATGGCATCACCAACTCGATGGACATGAGTTTGAGTGAACTCCGGGAGTTGGTGATGGACAGGGAGGCCTGGCGTGCTGTGATTCATGGGGTCGCAAAGAGTCGGACACGACTGAGCGACTGAACTGAAGTGAAGCAGAGATGGAAATTTTAAGAATTTTTAAAATGCTAGAAATGAAAAACAATAAGTGAAGAATGCCTTTGGTAGACTCAGCAGATGACACCATTGAAATAATCAGTGAGCTTGCAGATATGCCATTAAAAATATTTCAAGTGAAAAGAGAAAGACGATCAGACTACAAAAAGTATGATACACATATAATAGGAATATCAGAAGGAGAAGGAAAGAAACACGATTAAGCAATAATGACTGAGAATTTCCCAAATTTAATGTCAGGCACTGAAGTACAGATCCAGGAAGCTGAAAGAACACCAAACAGGATGCATGAATGCTCAGTTGCTCAGTCATGTCTGATTCTTTGAACCCCAAGGACTGTGTAGCCTGCCAGGCTCCTGTGTCCATGGGATTATCCCAGCAAGAAGACTGGAATGGGTTGCCATTTGACAGGAAGAGCCCCTGGAGGAAATGAACTAAACCATCTCCTGCAGTTCCTGCATTACCACTTGGGAAGCCCCACCAAACAGGATAAATATCCTCAAATTTATACCTATTTGGTATATGCATAGCATATTCAAATTACAGGAAAATCAAAAGTAAAGAAAAAAGTTTTGAAAGAAGCCAAAGGGAAAAAAACGCTTTAGCCCTGGAAGAGCAAGGAGAATTGCATCAGACTTGTTTTCAAAACCATGCAAAAGAGAGTAGAATAATTTCTGTGTTGAGAGGAAGAAAAAAAAAAAAAAAAAAGCACTGAGAATTCTGTAGTATCTGAATTATCCTTCAAAAGAAGAAATAATTTTATACAAACTAAAATTTAGGGAATTTGTCACCAATGGACTTCACTTGCAAGAATTACTAAAAAATTCTTAAGGGAGAAGGAAAGTAATATAGGTCAGAAACAATCTACATAAAGGAAGAGCATTAAGGAATAAAATCTTTCATTTTTCTTCACTGATTTAACAGTTGTTCCAATAATAATGTATTTGGAGACTATAGATTATGGATAAGAGAAATGGCAGCTATAATATATAGGGTGAGAAAGAGGAATTGGAAATACTCTACTATAAAGCACTTGCCTTTCCCACTGAGTGATATGTGTTATTTGAAAGGGAACTTGGATTAGTTGTAAATAAATATTGCAAACAGTAGGTCAACAGCTAAAAAATGTTAAATATATACTTAGTATGTTAAGAGAATATGGAATCATAAAATGCTCCAAAGCATAAAAGGCATGGAAGACAAAAAAAGAAAAATGGTAATGAAGTTAGATACTAATCCAGCTATATCAGTGATCATTTCAACTGCCAAAGAAAAGCGATTGTCACAGATTTAAAAAAGACCAAATATATGTTGCCTACAAGAAACACACTCTAAATATCAAGATACATAAAGATTAAAGGCAAAAGATGGAGAAAGATACACCATGCTAATACTAATCAAAGTTGGAGTAGCTGTATTAATTTCATACAAAACAAACTTTGAGAGCAAGGAAAATTATCAGAGGTAAAGAAGCATTGTTGAGTTATCAAGTCGTGTGACTCTCTTGCGATCCCATGGACTATAGCATGCCAGGCTTCCCTGTCCTTCGCTATCTCCCAGAGTTTACTCAAATTCATGTCTATTGAGTTGATGATGCCATCCAAATATCTCATCCTCTGTCGTCCCCTTCTGACCTCAATCTTTCCCAGCATCAGGGTCTTTTCCAATGAGTCAGCTCTTCTCATCAGGTGGCCAAAGTATTGGAGCTTCAGCGTCAGCATCAGTCCTTCCAATGAATATTCAGGACTGTTTTCCTTTAGGATTGACTGGTTTGATCTCCGTGCTGTCCAAGGGACTCTCAAGAGTCTTCTCCAGCATCACAGTTCAAAAGCATCAATTCTTCGGTACTTAGCCTTCTTTATGGTCCAACTCTCACATCCACTGGAGAAGGAAATGGCAACTCACTCCAGTATTCTTGCCCAGAGAATGCCAAGGACAGAGGAGCCTGATGGGCTGTCGTCTATAGGGCCACACAGAGTCGGACATGACTGAAGCTACTTAGAAGCAGCAGCAGCAGCAGGAGCTCACATCTATCCATGACCACTAGAAAATCCATAGCTTTGTATGGACCTTTGTTGGCAAAGAGATATCTCTGCTTTTTAATACATTGTCTAGATTTGTCATAGGTTTTTTTCCAAGGAGCAAGCATCTTTTAATTTTATGGCTGCAGTCATCATCTACAGTTATCTTGGAGCTTAAGATAATAAAATCTGACACTGTTTCCATTTTTATTTGCCATGAAGTGATGGGACCAGATGCCATGATCTTAGTTTTTTGAATGTTGAGTTTTAGGCCAACTCTTTCACTCTCCTCTTTGATCTTCATCAGGAAACTCTTTAGTTCCTCTTCACTTTCTGCCATTAGGGTGGTGTCATCCGCATATCTGAGGTTATTAACATTTCTCCTGGCAATCTTCATTCCAGTTTGTGCTTCATCTAGCCAGGCATGTCACATGATGTACTCTGCATATAAGTTAAATAAGCAGGGTGACAATATACAGCCTTGATGTACTCCTTTACCAATTTTCAACCTGTCTGTTGTTCCATGTCTGGTTCTGACTGTTGCTTCATGACCTGCATACAGGTCTCTCAGAAGGCAGGTAAGATGGTCTGGTATTCCCATCTCTAAGAATTTTCACAGTTTGTTGGAAAAGTAAAAAGGCTTTAGCGTAGTCAATGAAACAGAATAGATGCTTTTCTGGAATTCCCTTGCTTTTTCTATGATCCAACAGATATTGGCAATTTGATCTCTGGTTCCTCTGCCTTTTCTAAATCCATCTTGACCATCTGGAAGTTCTCAGTTCACCACATATTGCTGAAACCTGGGTTGAAGGATTTTGAGCATTACCTTGCGTGTGAAGTGAGCTAAGCATCTTGAGCTGTTTGTAAATTTTGGAGACGAATCCCTCATATGTCACATCATTTTCTCCCAACCTATCAGTTGTCATTTCATTTTGTTTATTATTTCTTTGCTGTGCAAAAGCTTTTAAGTAGGCCCCGTTTGTTTATTTTTATTTCTATTTTTCTGGGCGACAGATTGAAAAAAAATATTGCTCTGATTTATATCAGAGTGTTCTGCGTATGTTTTCCTCTAGGAATTTTATAGTGTTCAGTGTCACATTTAGGTCTTTCATCCATTTTGAGCTTGTTTTTATGTATGATAAAGAATGATCTAATTTCTTTTTTTTTTTTCACATGTAGCTGTCCAGTTTTCCCAGCATTGTTTGTTGAAAAGACTGTCTTTTCATCATTGTGTAGTCCTGCCTTTGTCACAGATTAACTGACCATAGGTGTGTTTTTTTCTGGGTTTTCTATCCTGCTCCATTGATCTACATTTCTATTTTTGTGCCAGTTCTATATCATGACTGACTTACTCTATAACTGAAAGTTTGTACCCTTTGCCATTCACCCATTTTGTTCACCCCTTATTCCTCACATCTGGCAACCACCAATCTGTTCTCTGTATCTGTGCACTTGGTTTTTGTTTGTTTGCTTGAATTTTCTTTAGATTCCGCATCAATATGTGAGATCATATGGTATTTGCCTTTCTCTGTCTGACATTTTTTACTTAGTGTAATGGTGTAAGGGTCCATCCATGCTGTCACAAATGGCAAGATTTCTTTCGTTTTTTATGACTGAGTAGTATTCCATTGTATATACATACCACTTTTTTTTTAATCCATTGATCTATTGATGGACACAGATTGTTTTCATATCTTGCTTTTGTAAATAATGCTGCAGTGAATATGAGGGTGCATCTATCTTTTTGAGTTAGTGTTTTACTCAGAAGCAGCATTGTTGAATCATATGCAGTTCGGTTTTTCATATTTTGAGGAACCTTCATACTTTTTTCCATCGTGGCTGCACTAATTTACATTCCCATCAGCAGTGCACAAGCGTTCCCTTTCTTTTCTTTTTGAAAACAGTCATTATAACAGGTGTGAGGTGGTACCTCATTGTAGTTTTGATTTGCATTTCCCTGATGACTAGTGATTTTGAGCACCTTTTCTCATACTTGTTGGTCATCTGCATGTTTTCTTTGGAAAGATGTCTGTTTATCCCCTCTGTACATTTAAAAAAATTGGATTGTTTATTTAAATTTTTGTGCTTGAGTTGTATGGATTCTTTATATATTTTGCATATTAGCCCCTTATCAGATATATGATTTGCAAATATATTCTTCCATTCTGTAGGTTGCCTTTTCATTTTGTTGATGGCTTTCTTTGCTGTGCAGAAGCTTTTCAGTTTGGTATAGTCTTAAGGCAAGGGACTTTCTCCCCATTTCTGGCTGTTCACATACACAAAAAGGAATAAATACCTGTTAAAATGTGAAGTCACATTTTCCTACTTTTATTTAGTTTTTAATTCTTATTTTTCACACCAGTTTATTAACTATCAAACTTTAAGTGGCAGATCTTCAAATATCTTTGCATCTGTCTGAGGAAGAATGAGGTTAATAAAGGAGAAAGTTTTGCCAAATAAACAAATACACTTAATGTATGTCAAGCATCTAGGGAAGTTTGGTGTGCTGCAGTCCATGGGGTCACAAAGAGTCAGACACGACTTAGTGACTGAACAACAGCAAAGCATCTATTAAATACTGAACATTGTGTTATATATTTTCCAGGTATTCATTTATTAACCATTCACTTAAGAGCATGCCTGAGATGCTTATTACTATTTTCCCCATTTCTGTATGAGAAAACCAAGGTCCAGAAAGTTAAGTAAGTTAATACAGTTATTAAGTGACAGAAGTAGGACCAGAGCCCAGATTTATCTTACTCCAAAGCCTGAATTCCTAATGACTTCACTCCCCGGAGCTGGCAGGCAGGGGCCCCTTTAGGAGGGAAAAGCTTGTGCTTTGCTGGTATCATTAACTAGGGAGAATGGAAAAAAGAAATCATTTCCAGGGAGCAGAATGACCAGATTACCTTTTAAACTGTGTGTGTGTGTGTGGTGTATGTGTGTGTTCATGGGGTTTCCATGGTTTCTTTGTGAAAATGTGAAAGGTGATTCACTTTACTTAATTAGGTTAATGAATGTTAGTTTAAAAGTTATTAAGGTTGGTCACAAATATCTCCATTATCCCCAAGGGCCAGAGGCTCTAGCTCACCTGCTGTGCCATAAATAGCCATGTGCCATAAATAGCCATCACTCGCCATAACTGATTCAAGTGTACTTTTTCTTATGCTTCGGAACAAAGCGGGCAAGAAAATTCACCTGAATGTGGTGGGAAAGAGCCCTTATTTGCAAGGACTGACCTGGAAAACTCAGGAGGTAACAGTAAGTTTCATGTGTGTGCACAACCCTCAGCAGTCAAGTTTTAGTGGAAACGCACATATATCTTGCAAGGTTGGCAGCAGCAAAGATCCAGATGAGAGCCCAACCTTTCTGGGCATTCTTAAGATAGAGGTGATCCTGGCACACACTATTATCTTGGGTCTTGGCCAGAGGGCCCAGTGGGGGCAGAAATCACTTGGCTTCATCTTCCAGGTGGAGGCAGGATGGGCTAGCACCTTAGGGGGAAAAGAAAAGATGAAGGTGATGCTCAGACTTCGTACTTGTTTCCATGGGAATCGCAGGATGGATCTAACAGTCAGTGATGAGAAACACGGAAGGTGGTAAATAAGGCCACTCCTTCCAACAACACTCTTGGAGGTGATGCTTTTCTTTTGGCTTCCATTCACCTTCAGGAACAATGTGCTTGCAAAGAGCTCCAGCACTGGCAGCAAGAAAGTGGAAGAATTAGCTAATAGCTCAGAGGCAGCGATAGATTTTTTCTAGTGACTGCCAGCCCCTCCTCCCCGCCGCCATGTCAGCAATGCGGACTTGACAGATGTTAGCATTTGGTTCCCGTTGTGTGTGGGGCATGGGCGGCAATGGGGACACTGTGTTCCCCACCTGCTCATCACATTCTGATGGGTGAGTGTGTGTGCCCATATGGTCTATAGGCATGGGTGTGTGGCCTGTGTTCATGTGTCTGAACTTCGATTTGTGAGAGCCTAGGAGTCGAAGCTAATGAGGATGTAGTTTTCTCTTAGTCTTCAAAAAATAGTGATAAGCTATTAATATCATCTCCAATCCAGTTTTCTGGCTCTTTTTAGATGAGGTCTCCATGGCTCAGTGGTAAAGAATCTGTCTGCAATACAGGAGACATGGGAGATACAGGTTCGATCCCTGGGTTGGAAACATCCCCTGGAGGAGGAAATGGCAACCCACTCCAATATTCATGCCTGGAGAATCCCATGGACAGAGGAGCCTGGTGGGCAACAGTCCACGGGGTCGCAAAGAGTCAGATGTGACTAAACACACATGCACACACACAAGAGAATTTTAATGTTACCTGACACTTTAATTATAGATGTAATTCCAGGACAAACATAATTTAATATAAGCTAAATTACATGTATTGGTAATTTGCCTGGCTGGTAGTCATAAATAGATCATCTTCCACTACTTATGTGTTCCTTTTCAGAAAAAAATACAGATAGAAAGGGAGGGAGAGCTAGAGCGAGAAAATGAGAGCATCTATGTTTTTTATCTCAAACTAGTTAAGATAACTAAATCCTAATTTTGGAATCTAGCCACCGTCTTTTGGACCTCTTATATTTTGGGTAACTTAGTTTTAAATTGTATCCATTCATTCACAACTTCTTTCCTTCATCCATCATACAAATACTTATCAAATATCTATGCTAATGCATCTTACATTTTAGTATTTATTGGATTACTCGGGTATTTGTTAAAACTACAAGTAAATGCCTAGGTCCTTCCTGAGTCCTGTTGGATCCCCAAGGGGTGGGTTGTGTAAATTTGATGGTTAAAAAGCCTATTTTAGGTATCCTATGGGAATGCCAAGATGAATAGCACAGTACTTTCCCCTTAACTAGATAGGTAGGTTTGGTCCCTCAGTTGTGTCCAACTGTTGCAGCCCATGGACTGTAGCCCACTAGGCTCTACTGTTCATGAGATTTTCCAGGCAAGAATAGTGGAGTGGGTTGCCATTTACTAGAACAGGTAAATTTGGGCAATGAAGGCTCACCCAAACTCTGGAGAAAATATGTACGGGCCCCATGAAAAGGAGCAGTTGATTCTACCAAGGGGAGGCCAGTTGTTCCTGGGCTTCACGGCCAGGTAGTTCTCCCTGAGGTTGGGGAATGCTGAGTCTTGTGCAGTGTGCCTGACACTTCCTCCAGTACTGCAGGCATCAGAGGTGGGACAAAGGAACATGGCTTGCCCTGTACTGTCCTGCTCTAGTAGCCACAGATGAACTGGGAGGACAGGGAAACAGGGAGGATGGGCCAGGCCAATGGTGCTCTCACTTCTGATAAACCTCTGCAGGTTCTGCTTTGTCAGGGTGGTAGAGGGAGAGGTCCCCAGAAAGGGACATAGGAAGTTCACTGGGCTTATAATCAGGAAACTGGTCCACATCTGATCCTGTTCTCTGTTAGCTAGGCTGTCTGCTTAGCCTCTCCGAGCCTTATTTTCCCCATCTGTCAAGGCAGATAATAACCTCTACAGTAGAGGGTGGTCTTGGGAATTACATAAAATAATATAGAGTGTATAAACTGCTCAGCATTGTGCCTGATATGGGATCAGTGCTAATGAACAGTATTTATTGATCCAGTTTTATGGAGATATAATTGATATATAGCACTGTATATATTTAAGATATACAGCACAATAATTTGACTTACATACATCATGAAAAGATTACCACAATAAGTTTGATGAACATTCATCATCTCATACAGGTATAAAATTAAAGAAATAGAAAAAAATTTTCCTTATGATGAGAACCCTTAGGATTTACTCTTAGCAACTTTCATACATAACATGCAGCAGTTCAGTATTTCTCATGTTGCACATCCCTAGCACTTATCTATCTTATAACTGGAAGTTTGTACTTTCTAAATGTCTTTAATCTCTCTCTCTCGCTACCCCATCTCTGGTAACCACAACTCAAATCTCTTTTCCTATGAGTTTGTTTCTGTTTTACAACATGGTGATTCAATGTTTCTATACTTTTCAAAATGATCATCATAATAAATCTAGCTACCACGTACTATACAAAGTTATTACATTATTATTCACTGAATTCCCCACACTGTACATTTCATACAAGTGAATCATTTTGTAGCTGGAAAGCCTGAACCTCTAAATCTCCCTCACCTATTTTTCTTCTCCTCCAGCCCCTTCCCTCTGACAACCACCTGTTTGCTCTCTGTATCTATAACTCTGTTCCTGTTATGTTTATACATTTGTTTTTTAGATTCAACTTATCAGCAAAATCATACAAAATTTATTTTTCACTTATTTCACTTAGCATAATACCTTCAGGGTCCCTCAGTGTTGTCACAAATGGCAAGATTTCTTTATAGATAAGTAATATTCCATTATATACATATATCCATTATATATATAAAATCTTCTTTATCCATTCATCTATTGATGGGTACTTAGGTTGCTTCCATATCTTTATTGTAAATAATGCTGCCATGAATCATTATGCTATATGAAAAAGTATTAGTTGCTCAGCTGTGTCCAACTCTTTGCGACCTCATGGACTGTAGCCCGCCAGGCTTCTCTGTCCATGGCATTCTCCAGGCAAGAATACTGGAGTGGGTAGCCATTCCCTTCTCCAGGGGATCTTCCTGACCCAGGGGTCAGACCCAGGTCTTCTGCATTGCAGGTGGATTCTTTACTCTCTAAGCCACCAGGGAAGCACAGTGGGCTATATACCTGAAACCAATACAACCTGATAAATAATGGTAAATTATATATTAAATATATATATAAATTTTATTGGAGTATAGTTGATTTGCCATGTTGTGTTTAAGATATATAGCATAGTGAGTCAGTTATACATACACATATGTTCGTTCTTTTTCAAATTATTTTCCCATATAGGTTATTACAGTTATTCCCTATGCTATACAGTAAGTCCTTATTGGTTATCTATTTTATATATAGTAATATGTGTATGTTAATACACATAATATATCCCCCCCACCTACATTTCCCCTTTGGTAACCACAAGCTTTTTTTTTTCTTCTGTTTCTGTTTTGTAAATAAGTTCACTTATATAATTAAAAAAATTAGATTCCACATGTAAGTGATATGTGATATCAAATGATATTTGTTTCCTTTGCCTGACTTACTTCACTTAGTATGATAATCTCTAGGTCCATCCATGTTTCTGCAAATGGCATTATTTCATCCTTTTCTATGTCTGAGTAATAGTCCACTGTATAAATGTACCACATCTTTGTCCGTTCCTCTGTTGATGGACAGTTAGGCTGTTTCCATGTCCTGGCTATTGTAAATAGCACTGCAATGAACATTGGGGTACATTATCTTTTCAAATTATGTTTTTTTCCCAGATATGAGCTCAGGAGTGGGATTGCAAGGTCATATGGTAGTCCTATTTTAACTTTTTAAGGAGCCTCCTTACTGTTCTCCATAGTGGCTGTATCAATTTCCATTCCCACCAACAGTGTAGGAAGATTCCCTTTTTTAGATATTCTCTCTAGCATTTATTGTTTGCAGACGTTGAGAATGGCATTCTGACCAGTGTGAGGTGATAGTCAATGTAGTTTTGATTTGCATTTCTCTGATGATTAGTGATGTTGAGCATCTTTTCATGTGCCTGTTGCCCATTTTGTATGCCGTCTTTGGAAAATTGTCTATTCAGATCCTCTGTGGTATGCATTTTTATTAATAGTAGAAATAATAGTGGCCCTCCATTGTGTGCCCTAGAGCGACTTCTCCTCAGGCCAGGAA
Source organism: Moschus berezovskii (assembly GCF_049115385.1). Lineage (NCBI taxonomy): Eukaryota > Metazoa > Chordata > Mammalia > Artiodactyla > Moschidae > Moschus > Moschus berezovskii. The sequence continues at coordinate 77,196,866 of NC_142471.1, forward strand.
TGCCAACTTCCATCTTTACAGTGGCCTCAACTGTTTGTGATGCCTCTGGTTCCTGGAAGAATATGACACCCTCCTGGCTGACCCAGAAGAACCAGGACAGTTATTCTCAATCTGGAGCCCATCCTTGGCAGCTCCCCCTTCCTTGGACACCACCTTTATGCCCTCACCAAGGCAACTGCCATTCACTCCTGCCCCCAGTGAGATTATTTAGAGCAGTGAATCTTCACTGAGTGTGCATGTTAGCATCTCCCATGGAGGTTTGTTAAAATATACAGTCTGCGATTCATCACAGTCCTGATGAATCAAAATTACCTTGGTGGAGCACTAGTAAGTCTATTTCACCTTCCCAAGTAATGCAGATATACAGGCCTGGATAGAAATTATTGTCTTGGTGGATATCTCTCTGCTCAGTGCTGTTTCACTCAGCAAGCACACACAGCACTAAATCTTCCATCAAAAAACTAATTGCATCCACATAGCCTTTTAAAGCTCAGAGATACTGAGTGTCAAACTCAGGAGCCAGAGCCTTTGGTGATAGATACATGTGTCACCCTGGTGGCTCAGATGGTAAAGAATGTGCCTGCAATGTGGGAGACCCAGGTTCCCCACAGGTTTAGGAAAGACTCCAACCCAGGAATTAAGAAGCTGACTGGCTGCTGACTGGCTGTTTGGTACGCATTTAGAAAATGTGACATGAGATGTTATACACAGGCTAGCAGCAGAGATTCCAAGAAAAGAAAGCCCTGTGGTCTCTATTTTCATTTCCCTTTTTGCTTCTGAAATGAGATGGGAAGGAGAGATGTGTGTTAGCAGCTGGTGTGGAGATATGTGGTGACGGTCTATGAAAACTCGGGCCCTAAGGTCTGTGAATAACACAGTGAAGCCCAGACTGCCATGGGCTTTGATGTTTGTCTCTCTCAGCATTCATACTTGAGGTCTGGGGCTCCGAGTTTTTGTGCAAAGGTGAGCGTGACCACATTTCCAGCTGAGTCTCATGCAATCTCTCCATATCTCTTCTCTCAGGAGATACAGAGCTGAGACTTGGTTAGAAGATGGAAAATGGACTTAACAGAGGGAGGAAAGATTGCCTTAACTTTCTTCAGGTGCTCCAGAAAAGAGGATTAGAAAGGCTCTTCAGAATTAAATCTGGAAAGGGAGGTCATCCAATTGGAGGAATGATTGCAGGAGACACCTGTGAAGTACTTTGAAAAGCACAGACTTCAGGACTATCTACATCAAGAGCAATCGATTACCATATCACTGGCCTGTATCACTGGTGGAGGCTGTAGACATCAGCTCGTGTTGAAGGTGATGCTCAGCCTTGATGCTCAAGGTCCTTAATTTAGTCCTCAGTCCTGAGCCTGAACCCTGCTGGGCAGAGAAGCAATCTGTTCCATCCTTAGAACTTCCAGCTTGATTGACTACGTAAGGTATTTTGGTTTGCTACTGTTGCTGCTAAGTCACTTCAGTCATGTCCGACTCTGTGTGACCCCATAGACGGAAGCCCACCAGGCTCCCCCGTCCCTGGGGTTCTCCAGGCAAGAACACTGGAGTGGGTTGCCATTTCCTTCTCCAGTGTGTGAAAATGAAGTTGCTCAGTCTTGTCCGACCCTTAGCGACCCCACGGACTGCAGCCTACCAGGCTCCTCCATCCATGGGATTTTCTAGGCAAGAGTACTGGGAGTGGCTTGCCATTGCCTTCTCCGTATTTTGGTTTAGTAGGCCCTTAAATAAGATAACTTTTCTTTAGGTCTAATCTCTCTCCTGCTGACAGGTCCTATCCTCCTGGGCCTTGCCCTTAAACTGCCTACTGTTTATTTGAAAAGTGCAGATAACACAATACAAGCCGGTACTCTAGCAACCTTAAAATCAATCTCAGGACACCGAGCATGCAGAAGAACACTGCACTCACCCCCTCTCCATTCTATTCCTATCAGAGGGAACGTGGAAAACATTCTCTCTTCTCTTGGTCAGCATCTTCGTCTTTCTGAAAGATTGGTGTGCGTGCATCTGAAATGCGGATGTGGTGGGGGGCGAAGTCTAGCTTTCGGCCTCAACAAAGACACAATGGTTCGGAGAAGACCAGAGCAGAGCAACCAGTCAGGCAGGATCCAGGTCTCCGGGATCTTCGGGAAGCGTGGGTTGCCCTGTACCGGCAGGGTGGGCTGCCAGCTCTGGGCTCTGATGCCTAAAGAGCCCTTTTCCTGATATGTCTTCATCAGACCAAGCCTCACTTTCGCCGGGAAGAGGGTAGCCACAGAAGAGTGTGTGCGTTAGGAAGATTTCTGCAATATGACAAAATGCAATAAAAAATCTGGGTTCTCTGTCCCCGAGCTTGGACCCAAACTTGTCCTGAGATGAGAGAAGGCAGTGGCAGGGGCGGGAGTAGGCTCCGGGCGCCGGCGGGTAGACTCGCAGCGGTGCCGGCGTGCGGCCGGCAGGTGTCAGTGCGCCCTCGCGCTGCCGCCGCGCGCCGCCTCCGCTCCAGGACCCCTCCTCACCGCGGTCTAGGGGGCGCCGGTTCAGACCCAGGCTGCTCGGGTCCCGCAGCAGCTCTGCAGCTGGGACCACAAATGGCCGCTTCTCCCCACAGTGGAGCTCTTAACTCTGGCGGAGCCCACGCCGCGTGGGGGGTGCCTCCCTTTCCGCCCCAGGGGTTGGATCCGAACGTGCGCCTTCCTCTCACCAGCCCTACTCGCCCCGCCGCCAGGAGCCCTTGCAGGAAGAGTGTGGCCCGGCCCAGGGCGGAGTCGCTCCGGATGCGACCTGTACCGGTGACTGCTGCTCCCGATTCTTCCGGGGGACCTCAACACCCTTTCCTCCCAAGTCCCACTCAGCTCAATGTGGCCTCTCCCGGGAGCCCAGTGTGTTCTGCTCGGCGCGCCCAGAGATGCTTGGCCAATTCCCAGCAGGCACGCCCCGGGCACGCCCTTTAAATCCCTCGCCCAGGGTATCCGCCTCCCCAGAGGGCCCATCTCACCAGGGGGGCAGGGTTCCAGTGGGTCCCGCGCTGGGCGAGGGCGCTAGACCCGCGGAGGGGAGGTGCAAGGGGCGGGGGAGGGTCGGCTTCCCACGTGGGGGCTGACGCCGGCTGCTCAGCAACGCCGGCTTGATCCTGGGGCTATAAAACCAGTCCACTGCTAGTGCGGTGGAGAAGCAGCGGCCCGGGCTTCAGTGCAGACGCCCAGCAGCCGGCGCGCCGCCGCCCGGCCACCCCTGCACCTTCTTTCCCCAGCCCTTCTCTCCTGCCCAAACTCACGCTGCCTTCGGACCCCAGCCTGTCCCATCGCACTCAGCGCCCGAAGCCCGCCGGGCCGACGCCCAGGAGACCTCCTGCCTCGGTCGCGGCTCCTGGAGGGCCGATCGCCCACCCGACCGGGTCCGCCTTAGGACGGGGGCGCCTTCATGCGGCCCCCACACCCCTCATCCCACCGCCGCCGCCGCCTTCGAGCTCCGCGAGCTGCGCCCCAGCCCCAGCAGGGCACTCAACTTTGGAAGTCCCGCGACGCTCCGAGAGGCTGCAGAGTCCGCACCGTGGCCCCAACCCGGGCCCCGCCGGCCCCGCCGCGTGTGGGGGAAGCGAGAGAGTCGGTGTTCGCTTCGGAGATTTAAGGAGAGAGACACAGGACCCCAAGCCAGCATCAGCACCCCTCGGTTGCCTCCCGGGTTGGGGGCGGGCCCCGCACACGGTAAGACCTCTTGCTTTCGCTCAGGCTCAAGAGTCAAAGATGTAGAAACAGATATATTTAATTTCCTGTTATCTTTCCAAGTCATCAGGCCACCGATGATTTTTGTTCTCTCTTCTTGAAGAATAAATCTCTTTCCCCATCGGTTCGACCTGCTCTCTCCCGCCGCTTAGAAATAAAACTTGGCGGTATCTAGGAGCTGGGAGCGAGAAGGCGCCGACCCCGAGCGCCCGAAGCGCGCGGACCGGGTGCGGTTCGCCGGAGCCGGGCCCATGGGCCGCTAGCGGTCCCCCAGCTCGGGGCCCGGCCTCCCTGAGGCCCCTTCTCCATGTGAGGCGCGGCGGGGAGAGCGGGGCACGAGAGGAAGAGGAGGACCCACGGGCACCGGGCCGGAAGGCAGCTGGCAGCAGGCCCAGGCGAGCGGGCACCCGCGTTCATGTTCCGCCAGGAGCAGCCGCTGGCCGAGGGCAGCTTCGCGCCCATGGGCTCCCTGCAGCCGGACGCGGGCAACGCGAGCTGGAACGGGACCGAGGCCCCGGGGAGCGGCGCCCGGGCCACCCCCTACTCCCTGCAGGTGACGCTGACGCTGGTGTGCCTGGCCGGCCTGCTCATGCTGTTCACGGTGTTCGGTAACGTGCTTGTCATCATTGCTGTGTTCACAAGCCGCGCGCTCAAGGCGCCCCAGAATCTCTTCCTGGTGTCTCTGGCTTCGGCGGACATCCTGGTGGCCACGCTGGTCATCCCTTTCTCGCTGGCCAACGAGGTCATGGGCTACTGGTACTTCGGCAAGGCGTGGTGTGAGATCTACCTGGCGCTCGACGTGCTCTTCTGCACGTCTTCCATAGTGCACCTGTGCGCCATCAGCCTGGATCGTTACTGGTCCATCACCCAGGCCATAGAGTACAACCTGAAGCGCACGCCACGCCGCATCAAGGCCATCATCGTCACGGTGTGGGTTATCTCGGCCGTCATCTCCTTCCCCCCGCTCATTTCCATCGAGAAGAAGAGAGGCAGGAGTGGCCAGCCGTCCGCCGAACCGCGCTGTGAGATCAACGACCAGAAGTGGTACGTCATCTCGTCGAGCATCGGCTCCTTCTTCGCGCCCTGCCTGATCATGATCCTGGTCTACGTGCGCATCTACCAGATCGCCAAGCGCCGCACCCGCGTGCCGCCCAGTCGCCGGGGGCCCGATGCCACCGCCGCTGCGCTGCCGGGGGGCGCCGAGCGCAGGCCCAACGGCCTGGGCCCGGAGCGCGGCGGCGTGGGCCCCGTGGGCGCCGAGGTCGAGTCGCTGCAGGTCCAGCTCAATGGTGCCCCGGGGGAGCCCGCGCCCGCAGGGCCGCCGGACGCCGACGCGCTGGACCTAGAGGAGAGCTCCTCGTCTGAGCACGCTGAACGGCCCCCGGGGTCCCGCAGGTCGGAGCGCGGGCCCCGGGCCAAGGGCAAGGCCCGGGCGAGCCAGGTGAAGCCCGGGGACAGCCTGCCGCGGCGCGGGCCGGGGGCGACTGGGCCGGGGGCACCCGCGGCCGGGCCCGCGGAGGAGCGCTCAGGCGGGGCCGCCAAGGCGTCGCGCTGGCGCGGGCGGCAGAACCGCGAGAAGCGCTTCACCTTCGTGCTGGCGGTGGTCATCGGCGTGTTCGTGGTGTGCTGGTTCCCCTTCTTCTTCACCTACACGCTCACGGCCATCGGCTGCCCCGTGCCGCCCACGCTCTTCAAGTTCTTCTTCTGGTTCGGCTACTGCAACAGCTCGCTGAACCCGGTCATATACACCATCTTCAATCACGACTTCCGCCGCGCCTTCAAGAAGATCCTCTGCCGGGGGGACAGGAAGCGGATCGTGTGAGTGCGGAGTCCGCGCCCGGAGAACAGACTTGCGCTGACTGCAGGCAGCTGGGATCCAGGGGGCGCGTCAACGTGGTCCTGCAGAAACCCGGGGCTGCCTGTTCCGAGTTTCTTGGCCCCAGGAGAGCTCTGCCGCTTCTTGCAGGCATCTGCGCTCTCCTACCTGAGAAAAGTACTGGCTGGGAGGGCCACACCCTCCACTCCAACCCCCTCATTATTGTTAGGGCAGCTTCTCACTCAGAGCCATCTTCCTGGGTTCTTGGGCAGCCCCAAATCAGTATTGTTTCCTAAAAGTATTTTCACCTCCCCTGGGCCCAGCTGTCACAGTCGTTCAGAGCAAGCACGAGAGCCCAGAGGGGATGGATGGCTCCCAAAGGGTTAACAGATGGGGTGAGGGTGGGGGTTACCCAGCCCTGGCTAATTGCTCTCCCCCTTCCCCAACTCTATTTTTAAACAAATGCTCAGGGCAGCCCTGCCGGCCCTCCCATCCCCCCCTTGTAAATATACACTATTTTTGATAGTCCTTGGGGGTGGGGGGTGGTCCCAAATGTCTCTTGGCTTTTGATGTTTGAATCCTGGCTCCTGGAGATGCCCTCCAGGCAGACACGTTGTGTCTAGTTCAGGGCAAGCCTCTTTGCAAAGTGAGCCCTTTTCTGGTGTCATTACCCTCTCTGGGTCCTTTTCACCAGCAGCTGGTGACTGTCCCTTGGGACTGGACTTGCGTTGAGATTTCCTGAGGGGGAAAAGATTTCTGTCCATTTTCCCACCCCTGTGCCTAACAGCATAATTGCCTTGTCCTATGTAAATATTACAAGGATGGACCAAGACAGAAGTAAATGAACCTTTCTGCCTTGCAGCAGCCCTGTGTATAAAGCCATTATTCTCAGATGCACCCTTTTCCACTCCAGTACGCACTTTAAAACCTTCTCTTTCCAGTGTCCCCTTCCTCCCTTCCTCTGGGGCCACTGCTTGAAAAATATGTATGTCTCCATCTTGGATGTATGTGTTACCGCGCCCTCCCTCAGAGTGCTGACTGTGGGAAATCTTTTACCTGCTGTTTTTAGACACCGAGAAGTGGAAATTATGTGGAAGAAGCAAACCTGATACAATTTGCCCAAGTAAACAGTTTGAAGAGACAAATGGGCCTGCCCAACTGTACAGTTCCTGCCCCAAGAGCTCTTAAGTATCAAAGTGTTGTCCATTTTTCCTCCCTGTTTTTCTGGTTGAGATCAAGTCATTGATAAACTCCCAAAGTCAAGGGAGAGGGCGGAGACCTTGTTTACATCCAAGTTGGCCTATGTTTTAGACAGAGACTCTTTAAGGCCTGCGCTCATATTTCACTAAAGAAAAATTAATGTCAGCACTTGTTGCTAATGACAGTGGATTTTTATTAACAAAAAGTTTACAGATCAAATGTGAAATAAATATGAATTAAATGGTCTGTCATCTGACTTTTCAAAAGCATTAAGACTCTGGATACACCTGAATTTATGTATATTTGAAATTAAAAAATACTTATGCATTATAAAACACTTTTAAAAGGCCAAGCAGTAACAAAGCTGCCATTTATCATCTGTTTCTTCTTTGCCAGATGCGATGGTGAGTCTGTTATAAGCTCTATTTCATTTAATTGTCCCCCAAAGCCCATGAGTTAGGTACTGTTATGATCCCCATTTAACAGGTGAAAAAAACTGAGTCTCAGAGGGCAAGAGATTTGTTCAAGGTTAACCACAGTTGGGGGAGTGTGCTGCATGCAGGGTGATCAGGTCTTAGGGTCTGTACTCTTCACGCCAGAGTCTTGCCGGAGTTGTATCACTAGGACTTTGCAGAATGCTCCCAGAAGTGGAGTCTCTACACAAGGTGTGCTGTATCTACAGAGCACTGGACATATTCCGAGTGTGTAGACACACACATAGTGTGTGTGTGCTGCAGTGTCTTTATGCCCTACGTGTGTTATCCCTTAAAATGTATACATCCCCCAAGTGTGGTAGATACACAAATTGTGTCATATACTCCAAAATGTGTACCAGACCTAACAATGTAATGATACACAACATGCGGTACGTAGCCCATAGTATGGTATAGGCTTCCTAGGTGATGCTAGTGGTCAATAACCCGCCTGCCAGGGCAGGAGATGCCTGAGACAAGGGTTCAGTCCCTGGGCTGGGAAGATCCCTTGGAAGAGGGCATGGCAACCCACTCCAGAATTCTTGCCTGGCGAATCCCATGGACAGAGGAGCCTGGTGGGCTACGATCCATAGGGTCACAGAGTCAGACACGACTGAAGTAGCTTAGCATGCATGCATGGTATATGAAGCAATTGTGGTATAAACCGAAACAGAACCACATATTATTTGATCAGTTGAGCTGTCTCTGGCCAAAGGCTGGGATCCTTCCTGTTGCATTCCTGTAATATTGAGTTCTGTCCCTATGTCTAGGAGGGCTTAAGAACCTTGCCCTGTGGTTATGGTGATGGCACTTTGAAGCTGGAAGGGTCTAGAAATCCAGGAATTCAACTCCTCATCTTCTTAGAGGAAATGACCTGCTCTGGGTCCCACAGCTCTGGGTGACCTTCTGTTGGAAGCAACTGACCAAGAGTGGAATATTAATAGTTCTCATGTGTGTATTATAAAAGGCTGTGCTGGTGAAGGAGAGTCACCATCCCAGGAGCTGGGTTTGAGAGGCAATCCCAAGCCACAGGTCCAAGTTTGGGGGGAGATGGGTTTGTAAGATCAGCCACCTACAACACACGTGCAGCCCAGCTCTGGATGCCCCAGAAGCAGATCGTCAGTCTACCTCCAGGTATTCCCTCTGGGCAGCACCTGCAATATCTCCTTATTAACTTTTTTGGGGTGTGGGTGGGGTGAGGGTGGGCTTCCTTAATAGCTCAGCTGGTAAAGAATCTGCCTGCAATGCAGGAGACCCCTGTTCGATTCCTGGGTCAGGAAGATCCCCTGGAGAAGGGATAGGCTACCTACTCCAGGATTCTTGGGCTTCCCTGGTGGCTCAGGAGATAAAGAATTCGCCTGCAATGCGGGAAACTTGGGTTCGATCCCTGAGTTGCGAAGATCCCCTGGAGGAAAGCATGGCAACCCACTCCAGTATTCTTGCCTGGAGAATTCTCCATGGACAGAGGAGCCTGGCGGGCTACAGTCCATAAGGTCGCAAAGAGTTGGACATGACTAAGCGACTAAGCACAACACAGCACAGGGGTCAGGGTAGGGATGCAGGGGTGGCAGGGTGCAGAGCCCTTAGAAGGGATCTGGGCTTTGAGGAGCCTGGAAAAGGGAAGACCATGTTTCTGAGGGGTTTTATGAGAGGTGGGAGGGAGTATCCTCCAGCATCAGATGCTCTGGCTCTGAAGACAGGACAGTGGACAGGCATTTGGCTTCAGCGACCCTTTCCTGGAGCTTCAGAAGCCACTGCCTTTGGCACCAAGGCTGCCCAGTCTGGGGCTGTGCCCTGCTCCCTACCCCCACAGCAGCTTCCTTCTCTCTCCCTGCTCAAGGCACCCATTGCCCCAAAGGCAAACAGTGCCAGACAATAGGCCAGCCCGACAGGCCCCCAGACTGGGCTGTGTGTCCCAGACACAGGGGCAGATACAAGCACTGCCTGATGTTAACTGCTCTGTCTTCAGGGAAGTGGCCCTACTCCCTGAGAAAGTGGAAGTGTGGGCACTCGAGCCACAGAGGGCAGGCCCTCCCTGCCCCATCCCAGCAGCAGAGAAGCCCCAGAGATGGATGAGGCTGGGGAAGGGAGGGGAGAGAGGGCTGGAGCCGAGGCTAGGATGCTGGGGGCACCACGGTTCACTGCAGAGGTCTCAAGCCGCAGTCCAATAGGTCTGGGGCTGGGGAGGGGATTTGAGGATCTCAGTCTAAAGATGAGGAGATAAGCCTGTCAGTCTAGGGCTTCCGGTCTATATCTGAGCCTGATTATCTGGGCCTGTTTTTGTGGTTAGAGTCTTCTGTTTTACATGACTTTGGTTGGGGCACCAAAAGCCACTGGCTTTGGGCTCTGAAGCATGTCTTGCCAGATTCATGCCCACTAAGTGCCTGGAGTTGGGGAAGGGCAGCATCCTTTGAGCCTAAGCCCCAAGGGTCTGTTTTTCTTGAAAGTCTCAGTTCAGTTTCTTCTCTGCTAAAGGGCTGGAGGAGGGTTTTCCCTGGTGTGTGTATATTTAGACACTAAGTCGTGTCTGACTCTTTGTGACCTTATGAACTATAGCCTACCAGGCTCCTCTGTCCATGGAATTCTCCGCAGAAAAGATACTGGAGTGGGTTGCCATTGCCTTCTTGAGGGGATTTTCCCAGACCAGGGATTGAACCCGGGTCTCTGGCATTGGCAGCCCCTTCCTTGGGGCCTCAGTGGTAAAGAATCCATCTACCAATGTGAGAGATGTGGGTTCAATCTCTGGGTCAGGAAGCTTCTCTGGAAGAGGAAATGGCTACCCACTTCAGTATTCTTGCCGGAAAAATCCCATAAACAGAGAAGCCTGGCAGGCTATAGTCCATAGGGTTGCAAAGAATCTGACAATTGAGTGAGTACGTGCACACACACACACACACACCCCTCTGTGCTGTGAGTGTGCGGTGTGGGAGAGATGGCTGTGGCTGGGGGCTCAGGGAGTAAGATGCAGGAGCTCAGAGATGCCAAGACTTAGGCTTAGGGAGGACGGGTGGGAAGGCAGCTCTGGTTCTAGCAGCTGAACCCTGTGGAACATTGCCAGGCCTATATAATGCCCCAAGGCCTAAGTCAGTCCCCAGATTTTGTGTCTCCAACTTCATCCCTGGGGATGTCCTGTCAAATGTCTGTTCCCATTTGGGGACATCTGTCAGGAAGCCCACTTCCCAAAATCCAGCTGAGTGTGTGAATCAGAGAATCACAGTCCACACTGGCCTAGCCAAGACTCTGAGAAGACCTAAAGAAAAAGTACCTGTTAAAGATTGTTTTTTGTTTTTTGCTTAGTCACTCAGTGGTGTCTGACTCTTTGTGACCCCATGGACTATAGCCCGCCAGGCTCCTCTGTCCGTGGGGATTCTTCAGGCAAGAATACTGGAGTGGGTTGCCATGCCCTCTTCCAGGGGATCTTCTCAACCCAGGTATTGAATCCACGTCTCCTGCATTGCAGGCGATTTCTTTACTGTTTGAGCCACCAGGGTGGCAGGATCCAGTATCCAGAGTCAGGGCTCAATGTCACCCTCATCTGTAGGCCTCTGCCCTGGGCCTTGCCACCCTCCACAGTTGACCTGGAGTCTGGGATGCAGGAAAGGGTGCCTTCCTCAGCAGAGGTTATGCCTACGAGGGAAGCCCTGTGAAGTCACTGAGCTTAATCACAAACACCAGGGTCTGTCTTGAAAGTAGCATCAATCTCTTTGATTACCAGAAGGCCTGGGGTTTAGAGTCAAGCAAAAGAAACAGGGCCTGTTGGCAAAAGCCTGGACTAGGATCAGGAAGCCTGGGCTCTAGAGCTATCTTCACCTTTTACCAGTGGTGTGGCCTTGGGTAAAAGCTTTTCTGAGCCCCCATGACTTCATTTATAAAATGAAAATGGTTGGTCTGGATCCCTGCTATTTAAAACTGTGTTTCATTGTACTTACATAACTATAAAAATTAATCTCAGTCTCTATCTCCCATCTATCCTCAGCCTGTCTATCCATCCACATCATCTATTAATAGCTGATGAAATGCTGGTTCAATGACCTTTAATAGGTACCTTTTCGAGACTTCCTTGGGGGTTCAGTGGTTAAGACTCCACACTTCCAATGCAAGGGGCTCAGTCTAGGGAACTAAGATCCCACATGCAGTGTGGCCAGAAAGAAAGCAAAAACAAAAAACAATCTTTAACAGGTACTTTTTTTTAGGTCTTCTCAGTCTTGACTATGCCAGTGTGGATTGTGATTCTCCGAGAGGAGATGATATGGTGTGTTAGGTTTCCAAAACTCCCTGGACAGCAGAATTTCAATTTTTTTACGGAGCATCTCAGTGAATGGTGTTTGCAGAAATCCTTGTTGGATCTTGCTGGGCTGAGGGGTCTCACCAGACTTTTCTGTTAATGGGTTTTAAGCGTCTGTGAATTGCTGTCTCTGCTCTCTCCTGTCCTTGCCTTAGATGTGAGGTGTCCCCCCACCCCAACCCCCATGCTGCAGTCCCTCTCCCCTCCCAAGCAGTGGAGCTTAGCCAGAGGAGAGGCTGGGAGGAGGCGTGGGCCATTCTGTAGAGGCTGCACTGGTTCTTTGCAGTTTCCTTAGCAGCTGCTGTCCTGTTCTGTGTGGAAGGGGAGTCTGACCCCAGGGAGCTCAGGAGGGTGTGGTTGGGAGTGGCCTGTCAGGCTCTTTCAGTTCTGCTCAAGGGTAGGAAATTGGCCCTCTTTGAAATTTGCATCTGAGAAAAACAAGGTGGTGTGCTGAGAAGGTAAGTGATGAGGGATTAAGAAGGCACTCTGTTACGGCAAGCCACTCCAGTACTCTTGCCTAGAAAACCCCATGGACGGAGGAGCCTGGTGGGCTGCAGTCCATGGGGTCGCTAAGGGTCGGACACGACTGAGCGACTTCAATTTCACTTTTCACTTTCACACATTGGAGAAGGAATTGGCAACCCACTCCAGTGTTATTGCCTGGAGAATCCCAGGAACGGGGGAGCCTGGTGGGCTTCCGTCTATGGGGTCACACAGAGTTGGACATGACTGAAGTGACTTAGCAGCAGCAGCAGCTGTTAGTTCAAGGCGCATCAGGGTTAAACCACCAAGGGGAAGTGACACACCCTGGAGCTGTCAGGGGGCTGAGGGGACAGGGCTGTAACTCAAATGTTAGAGTTTCAGTTTGCAGGGAGGATGTCTGGAAGGTGCCTTTGGTCAGGGTCACTGTAGCCAGTGGGCATGGAGAGAGCCTGGGGGACAGTACCTCCCCTGCCCTCAACCCCAGCACTCACACTGGCCACCGGCCAGGGCTCAGAGCAGGTGGGCAACGGCAGAGGTGGTAGTCACGGGGTCGGTGGGCACCATCCAGCATGGAACCCACTGTCTGAGAAAGGCTGAGCGATGCCACTCTGGGGGAGACAGGCTGGCGGGAGGCCAGCGCCTAGTTTCTTCAGCGTGTCCATGGCCAGCTCTGTGGGCCGCTGGGCAGATGTTGAAGGAAAACTCAGAGGCCCTCCTTCCTCCCCGACTTCGTGGATGGGAGGGTGTATATCGGGGTTGTTATGAGCAGATCAGCCTGGGCACACACACAGACACACAGACCCATAGACCCACATACATGCCAGCTGGTCCATCAGGTGAGAGAGAGCCCCAGGCACCCTTTGTCCAAAGTTCTCTCGACTGTCCTCATGCCTGCGAGGCCCAGCTTAGGAGGCCAAGAAGCAGACACTGGGCTGCCTGGCAATGATGACCAGCAGACTGGGGCCTCAGTGAGGAGGCATGGGCACTGGCCCAGGTCAGTGACCCCATGTGTGCCCTGGGTACAGTGGGGATATGGCTGCTCCTTACCCAGGACCTGAGGGCACCCGTTGGCCTTCCTGCTCAAGATACACACCTTCAGGATTCTTTTTCATGCCATTAGCCCCAGAGGCGGCTTCCCCGGTGGCTCAGAGGTAAAGAATCTGTCTGCCCATATAGAAGACACAGATTCAATCCCTGGGTCGGGAAGATACCCTGGAGGAGAAAACAGCACCCCACTCCAGTATTGTTGTCTGGAGAATTCCATGGACAGAGAAACCTGGCAGGTTATAGTCCATGGGGTCACAGAGTCGGACACGACTTCGTGACTAAACAACAACAAATGGCAAACTCGGAGGAGGCACTGAGAGTGTTAGTGCACGATAAATTCCTTCTCCGTTCATTCATGCACTCAACGACGATTTTTTGGAGCTGTTCCCAAACTAGTATCACTGATAGCATTCCTGCTTGGTGCTGGGGATAGAGTGATAAGATAATTAGGATCTTGACCTTGCAGAGCTTCTTCTTTTGAGGGAGAGACAGATATTAAGGGAACCAGGGGGAACCTGGCCTGGGCTAAAGTGTCAGGGGAGGGGCTTAGAGAAGTGACCGCTGGATGAGAGCAGAGGGATGGGCAGGTAGGTCTGGCAAAGGGGCTGGGGCTGAAAGAGGAGCCCCATTTGTTCAGGTCACTAAATGAAGTCCACCCTGCTTGGACCGTATGTCCTGAGAGACTGACAGAAGGGCAAAGAGGCTGGAGAGGGTTGGGACCAGACCACACGGCCACTTGGAAAGATTCATTTCAAGGGCAATGCAGAGCCACTGGAGGGATTTGGAGCTGAGGATGAAAGTGATCAGAGGGTTTTTGTTTGGAACAATATTCTGGCTGCTGGGTGGGGACTGATGGGGTGAGGCATCTCAGGAGCAGTAGCAAAGAGATGATAGTAGCTTGGAAAGTCCAGGGCCCCTGCCTCCCCTGAGGTCACCCGAAGGCAGTGCCAGACTTGGTGCAGACCCAGACACAGGGATTTAAGAGAAGTCTTTGCTGGCAAAATACTGTATACCACCGCCCCCACCCTCTGTGGATTTCCATCTCTAGAGGGTGAGTCGTAGGCTTAGAGCTTCCTGTTTTTGGTTACATGAAACCATCTTGAAGGGTTAATTCAGTCCATCTTGGTGGACTGTAGATCTGGTCATGTGACCTGGTCTGACTCCCTGTGTGATTTGAACCTCAGCAGCTTTATCTCTGGGGCTTCCCAAGTGGCGCTAGTGGTAAAGAACCTGCCTGCCAATGAAGGAGACAGAGGCAGGTTTGACCCCTGGGTCAGGAAGATCCGCTGGAGGAGGAGGGCATGGCAACCCACTCCAGCATTCTTGCCTGGAGAATCCCATGGACAGAGGAGCTTAGTTGGCTACAGTCGATAGGCTTGCAGAGTCAGGACTGAGCGATTGCACGCACACACACGCCTTATCCTTACCACAATCAGGGAGGATTAGTGGAGGCCATGAGAATAGCAGTCTATGTGTCCCCTGAGCCCTCCAAAGGCTCGTTGGCAATGCGAGAGCCATGAGAGTTGGAGGTCCTGAGCACCCCGTGGATTCTGCTTGGGACCAGAAGATTTGATAATCCAGAAATCTGGGGCTCACCGCCCCCACCCTTATTCCTGCACTAGGCTTAACCAGGCCCCTCCAGGAGAAAAGCCCTCTGTTTGCAAGCTCAGGAAACCTGTAACTTGGCATACCGGTCTACTCTGCCTCGCATGAGGCACTTTCAGCGGCAGACTCATGGCGCCTGTGCACTTCTCCCTCTGATACTCCATACCTGATCGTTTGCTTGAAATCTAGTCCCTATGCTTTCAACATGTGCTTATTATTTGCCAGTGACGTGTCTCTCCCAGAAGTTCCCAGAGAACAAGTTTGGGTCTTGGAGGGAATGGCTGGGATTTCTGAGAAGGACACGTTAAAGTTAAGACTTGGGAGTCAGAATAGCTGATTATAATCCTGGTTCCAGCAACTCCCCTTGATTTTAACCTTCAGCAGATGACCAACCTCATTTTCCCTACCTGTAACTTGGAGATGTTGGTTGCTAGCATTTTAGTCAATTGCCCAGGCCAGTGCTCACATAGGGCTGAGACAAATGTGTGTGTGCTAAATTGCTTCAGTCATGTCTGACTCTTTGCAACCCTATGGACTGTAACCTACCAGGCTTCTCTGTCCATGGGATTCTCCAGGCAAGAATACTAGAGTGGGTTGTCCTACCCTCTTCCAGGGGATCTTCCTGACCCAGGGACTGAGCCGTTGTCTCTTATGTCTTCTACATTGACAAGTGGGTTCTTTACCACTAGCGCCACCTGGGAAGCCCATAGAAACCAATACTGTCAGCCTTTTCTGCTCCAGCTTGGAAGCTGGAGGCTTGTTTTAGCTCATGAAGCTACTCTAAGCTGAGCCGGGCTGGACTGGCCAGTTTGGGTGGTGCCAGCATCATGCCTTCCAAACTGCTGTTTTAGGGAGATTTGTGATGGTAATATGACATGTCAGGCTCTTAGCTTTCTCTTTTTGCAGCCGGATGAAAGGAAGACTTTGTGTTCTTTATTAGAGCAAGAGGGTAGGACTGGATGAACTTCAAGACCCAGACCAGATCCATAGTGACCACGATGGTTTCTCCTGAAGCAGCTGTGAAACCGAGGTCTCCTGGTGGCCAGGTCAGTTCTCCTTCCTGCCTTGCTGCACCCCAGGCTGGCTTCTTGTGTTCTGATGATAGCACTCTTGTCCTTGTCTCCGTGACTTTGCTTCTACAAGTGGAAAACCACACCGTCCTTCCCTGGCTGCCTAGCAAAATCACATCTAAACATTAAAGCCAAGCTACACCGCAGCACTCTTTAACGTGAGTAATGGGAGGAACCTGGGATTTGACAACAGTTATTTCAGGGCTTAAACCTCGGGTCTGACTCCTTCTCAACATCCCTTCCTGTTCATCCAGGTGGCCAGTTGGGGTGTGTGGGGAGGGTACCATGCTGCCACTCAGAGGGGCTGCTCCTGGGCTTGCCCTCAGCCCAGCCCATCCTCCAAGGCTCTGAGGGAGCATCTTTCCACCTCTTTTTCTTCTTGCTCAAATGGCTTGGGTCCAAAGACTGGTGTCTTCACCAACTCTGTTGTACTCACTTCATGGGGGAACTTTTGTCAGAAGAGTTTCAGACATAAACAAAGAGGAAAGCATGAGAAATGTGGATATTTTGCTTTTGGGATGATCTTTCCCCTTTCAGCATCCCCTTGCCTAAAGTTCTCCCAGCCTCTCCAGCACCTGGATAAGAGGGCCTTGGACATTGGTGTTAGACATGGAGTTACATGGTGGCTCTATCTCTGGTGATCTGTATAAATTTGGACATGTTTCATTTTCCAGAACCTCACAGTCCTCTGAAAAATGGGTAAAATAAAAAACCTTTCCCCACAATGTCATGGCCTGGTTATCATTTCATTTCTACATGTTTATCATGTTTTATTTGTTCGAGAGTTTAAGTTCTGAAGGGGGAGGAGCTGTGTTATCTGCTGAATCTTCGGCACCTGAAACCCATAGTAGGTACCAAGTAAACATTTGTCAGACACAGAGTGGATGATGTGGGATGTGATGGGGACACAGAGGGCAGTACTGTATCTCTCTCTCTGTTAGTATTATCTATCTCCTATCTATTATCTACCCACCTACCTACCTACCAGTTGGCCAAAAAGTGCATTGGGGTTTTTCCATAACATCTTACAGAAAACCCCAAATGAACTTTTTGTCACCCGGCATCTATCTATCTATCTGTTTGTCTATCCATTTGTCTTTATATATCTATATACTTCTCATTTGGCAGTGGGATGAGTGCTTGGGAATATGGAAAAGGGTTTCAGCTTTTAAACCCAGAGAGATGGTATATTAGTCAGGGTTCTCCGGACACAGAACCAGTACGATGTTTGTGTGTGTGTGTCTCTGTATCTATGAATTTATTTATATATCTGTCTATCTATGGGCTTCCCTGGTAGCTCAACTGGTAAAGAATCCAACTGCAATGCAGGAGACCCTGGTTCGATTTGTGGGTCAGGAAAATCCCCTGGAGAAGGGATAGGCTACCCATTCCAGTATTCTTAGTCTTCCCTGGTGGCTCAGATGGTAAAGAAACTGCCTGCAATGTGGGAGAGCTGGGTTTGATCCCTGGGTTTGGACAATCCCCTGGAGGAGAGCATGGCAACCCACTCCAACCTATGGAGAATCCCATGGACAGAGGAGCCTGGCGGGCTATGGACCATGGGGTGGCAAAGAGTCGGACATGACTGAAGTGACTAAGCACAGTACAGCTGCCTATCTATGGCGATTAACTTAGAGAACTGACTCACACAATTGTGGAAGCTGGCAAGGTCAATATCTATAGGGTAGGCTGGCAGGCTGGAGGCCCATTGAAGAGCTGCAGTTTGAGTTCACAGGTGGTCTGCTGGCCAAGCACCCGCTTATTTGGGGGAGGTCAGTCTTTTTCCCTTAAGGCTCTAGCAGACAGGTGAGACCCACCCACATTATAGATGGCAGTCTGCTTTACTCAGTCTACTGACTTAAATGTTAATCTTATCTTTAAAAAAAAGCAAACACCTTTTCAGAGACATCTTGGATAATGTTGAATCAGATATCTGGGTACTGTGGCCTAGCCATTTCATTCTGCAAATATATATGTCTGTGTGTGTATGTGTATATACAAACATTATGTGCGTGGTTGCTCAGTCGTGTCTGTCTATTTGCAACCCCATGGACTGTAGGCCATCAGGATCCTCTGTCCCTGGGGATTCTCCAGGCAAGAATACTGGAGTGGGTTGCCATGCTCTCCTCCAGGGGATCTTCTCAACTCAGGGATCAAACCCAGGTCTCTCTCATTTCAGGTGGATTCTTTACTGCCCGAGCCACTAGGGAAGCCCAAGAATACTGAAGTGGGTAGCCTATCCCTTTTTTGGGGGTCTTCCCAACCAAGGAATCAAACTGGGATCTCCTGCCTTGTATGTGGATTCTTTACCAGCTGAGCTACCAGGGAAGCCTAAATACCCATTTTAGACAGGTTAAAACAGAATGGTGATCTAGAAGTTTGTCTGTACTCAGGACAGTGGAGTTAGTGGGGGTAGGTTTTCCTGCCCCAGCTTTTAGCCCAAACACAAAAGGCTGGTCTCGGCTCATTAAGACTGGCCCTGACTTGGCAGGGAAGGACCAGAAAATGCCCAGAACTGATCAGCTCACATGGTTCAGTGCTTCCCAATCACATCCCAATGGTCTTTTGTGTGTACAACAGAGACACCAGCCTTTACTTTGCTCTCTGGGTGACTCAGCTGCTCCCTGCCACTCTCCATGGAGACAGAGAGGAAGCCTCAAAGTCAGGGTCACGCTGGGCCCGCATTAGTAGCCGCTCTGGGCTCCCTGTCATGCAGTCTGCACCTGGCAGGATCTGGGCCTCCTTGCATCACACTTGCTCCCCTGCAAGCGGCAGTGGCTGTGCTCACTGTTCACAGTCTTGGTCCTGAGCCACTCCCGGCCGCTCACTGGCCTGTGCCCTCGTGTCTGACTGCGCTGTCCTGGCAGCCGGCGTGGTCACTGACTCAGTTTATTTTGCTTCGGTTCGGGCGCATGCTGTTGTCCTCCGGGTCTTGGCTTCTCTTGTTGATTCTTGCTCAGTGGCAGTGAGGCCTGCTCTCTGTCCCAGAAACACGTGCAGAATGGCTTGGGCATGCCTCCCTGACCCAGGCCCCGGGGTCTTACTAGGACGGTGACAGGGGTGACTCATACTCTGCTGGGCTCATGTGTACTGCTGCACCTGGGCAGCTGCCATGGTGGGGGAGTGGAGGGGTGTAGGACCCTGGGAGCGAGGTGGAGAGGGGCCACAGATGTGGGGTACCTTGTGTGAGATGCTTCCTGGGGTCAGACCATTTGACCTGCACATAACCATCACTGCCCTGGTCCCTTCACATTGCTATGACGTGGACTCCGACACCACAGACTGAGTGGTTCGTAAACAACAAAAATTTATTTCTCACAGACCGGGAGGCCAGAGAGCCCAAGATCAGGGCCCAATGTGGTTGGGTGAGGACCCTCTTCTGGGCTTAAGGCTTGTATCCTCCTGGGGCAGAAGGGACAAGAGAACTCTTCAGGGTCCTTTTTAGAGAAACACTAATGCCATTCATCAGGGCTCTGCTCTCATGCCCTGAGCACCTCCCAAATGCCCCACCTCCTAATACCATCATATTAGAATTTTATAATTTTAACGTACAAATTTTCAGTGGATGCAAACATTCAGAACACAGTAGTCACGGTCCCGTCTCTGAACCCATCAGAGACAGAAGACTTTTGCTAGTTTTGTTGGGACCGGCTGAGTTCACTTATCACCTGGGTTCACTATGGTAGATGCCAGAGTCTGAGAGGGATGGAATCTTGGTGACGTCATTTAGCCCTCGATCCAGATGAATATGAGGTAAGACCTGCCTCCAGACTTAAAAATTTTTTTCATAAGCAATTAAATTCCCTTGTTTTATTTAAGCCAATCTCAACTGGGTTTTCTGTCACTTACCACCAGGAAAATCTTAATGGAGCCAGCCCTGTGACCTTTGGGTCAAAGTCACCTCTTCAGTATTTTCAAAGGCTCCATGATTAAAAAAAAAAAAACGTTATTGGAGGGTAATTGCTTTACAATATTGTGCTGGTTTCTGCCATACATCAGCCTGAATCAGCCACAGGAATACATGTGTCTCCTCCCTCTTGAACTTCCCTCCCACCCCACCCCTCTAGGTTGTCACAGAGCACTGGGCTGAGCTCCCTGTGTCACACAGCAAATTCCCACTGGCGGTCTATTTTGCATGTGGTAATCTATATGTTTCCTGCTACTCTATCAATTCGTCCCACCCTCTCCTTCCCACACTGTGTCCGCAAGTCTGTTCTCTGTGTCTGTGTCTTCGAAGGCTGCCTGACTTTGAAGTGCATTTAGTTGTTTTGCTTCGTCAATTGGGTGCCACTTGGTTAGGATCAGCTATCTAATCCAAATGTGTTGATAACATTGCTTTTGGTTTTCAATAGCCTTAATCAGTTCTTTGAACTTGTCTGAAAGTTGGAAACCCATAACCCACTTGTTGTTTGTTGTTTTATGGGAGCACTTGTTGTTTTATGGGAGCCAACAGGTTGAATGTATAAGACGAGTTGGTACAGCTCCTTGGATGAGTGGAGAGGAACTTTCAATCATCCATTGATTCCTGGAATTCTTCTATGCTGTGGGTAGGAGGTGGAAGATTCCTGGTCATCTGGGCTTCCAGGATCCAGCTTATTCTTCATGTGTTTTTAAAAGAGGATATAGCAGTGGTTCTCGTAACATTCCCTGGCTGAGCAAATGCGGCAACCCAGTCATCAGCACTGAAGGCAACTGAGTTCATAACCTACATCCTGACTGTTCTGAACAGGAGCTGTGGCCACCCAGTGATTTATTTCATGGAAAGCCTTCCAGGAAAAGGATTTAGAAGTTGTTGGAATGCATGTATATTTTTGTGTGTTGAGTTTTGGGGATATTCTTCTTTGATCTAGTTGGCAACATGAAACGATATGAGCTGAGAGCGTGGGCCGTTTGGGTTTCCAACTTTCTGCATGTACGTTCTGCCTCTTTTCACGTTGTTATAGATGATCAGCCTACAAAACTGTGCAGTGGTGATTGGGCGTGAATGTGTGAAGGTGAGTCCAGTGACAAATGAGGAAGCCTTGTGGTCAAGAGCACATCCACTGGGGTCTGCAGACCTGTGTCCCTACAAGCTGATTCCAGAGGGAGTGGAGTGTCTGGGAGCCACAGTTCTCTCGTCTTTCCTAGATAACCTGGGGTCTCACCAACTCTTAAAATTCCTCTATGCTTTTTTCTCACTTAGGATCTTTTTCTGTGTTGCTTCCACCAAGTACAGGGATGAATTCTGGATATTTGTTTTGCCCCGTTATTTGGTTTCATAGGGGTGGGTCTCTGAGCCTTTTCTTTCTCTCAAACTAGCCTGAAACCACTGGGTAGGCTTAAGACTGTGCTTCAGTTCTCTGCAAATCCACCTCTCCTTCTCCCACAACCCCTAGCATCTATCTTAGCACCCAGCATGTAGAGGGTGTTTAGTATGGCCTTTTGGTCCTGGGCCTTTGCTCTCTGGGGGGTGGGAGTGGCCACTGAATGTGAAGGAAGCCTCTGAGGGCAGAAGTTGTGTGTGTGGGAGGGGAGGTGGAGGTGGAGTAGCCAGAAGAGGGAGGAAGTAGTGGCCAGTGAAAAAGGGAGGCTAAACGCCCGCTCTGTTGTCCAGTCTGTGTTCAGGTGCCCCAGGGCTGCACTGAGCCTCGAAAGAGTCAGCCTGGATTCATGGCTTGAGGTGGAAGCGAAAGTGACTGCAGCCGCTTACACGAGGTGGACTGACCTGCTGGTCTGGTGCCCTTCCCTGGGCACCCAACCCTGCTGGGTGGTCTCTGTCCTGACCCAGGACCTGTGATTGACGTGAAGGGGGTAGAAGCCAAAGAGCTGTGGGCAAATGGTTTGCCTTGGCCCTGCTTGCTCGGAGAGCATGGAACACATCTGGAGGTGGTCCTGCTCCTCTCTGTCTGCAGTCTTATCCTAAGGATCTCATGGATGAAGGAATCTTGAAGGTACCAGCCCTGTTCTCAAAACTGTGTGTGTTGTGCTTGGTCATGCAGTGTGTCCAACTCTTTGCAGCCCCATGGACTATAGCCCACCAGGCTCCTCTGTCCATGGGGATTCTCCAGGCAAGAAAACTGGAGTGGTTACCATGTCCTCCTTCAAGGGATCTTCCCAACCCAGGGATGGAAGCTGGGTCTCCTGCATTGCGGGTGGATTCTTTCCCATCTGAGCCACCAGGGAAGCCTGTTCTCAAAATGGCTGCATTGAAATGGGCCTTTATTCCTATTATCTCGGTCCCATGATGACCACTATACCCTCCCTGGGAGCCACCCCTCACCCTCTGCCCTTGCACAGTTTCTCCATGCCAAGTTCCCTGAAGGAACAGGCTTACCCCTCCCCCTCCAACCTGAGATGGCATGGGGGTCTCTCGGATGCTGGATCCCAGACTCATCTGTGTACACACGTGTGTGTGTGTGTGTGTGTGTGTGTGTGTGTGTGTGTAAGGAGGGAGAGAGACAGACTGATCTAAGACTGGGCAGGAACAGAGGGCAGAGACAAGTGGAAATTCACAGGCGGGACTTGCTCTCTCTCTGCTTCCCTGGTCGTCAGCCCCCTGGAAGGTGACTGTCCTGGCTCGAGGAAGCTGGGCTGAGAGTGAGGTGTAGAGAGTGCTGGGACCCCCTCACGCTCCGCAGGTGGGCAGTGAGCTTCAGGGAGAGGAAACTGAGGAACAATGGCCCCTCCCTGGTTTCCAGTGTGTGGACAAAAATGGGCATCTGGGTCTGGCTCTGAGCCGAGCAAAGCCCCTGGGGCCATGCGGAGGCCCATCCTCCTACTTACTCCTCAGTGGCTTGGATACATCATCTCCCTTTTCACCGCCTCAATTTCCCCATCTGTAAAATAGGTATCCTACCACCACCCTCACAGGTAACTCAGATGAGACCATGGAGGAAGCAGCGCTTTGCAAGCTTTACTGTTCCTGCTGTAGTGGTGAGGGACAGGGAAGACCCCGGAGTATGGGAACCTCACGTTGCAGTGCTCTGTCTGCAAAAAGATGGGAGGAACAGGAGCGGCTGCTCTGGGGAAGGCAGTCTGGTTCTCACAAGAGTCTTGGATCTCTGTCCTTTTGTCCCAGGGCACGAGAAACCAGGAACTCCACGTGGCTTTGGGGTGGTAATGGTAGGTGGCTGAAGTGGACGAAAAGACAGGCAGAAGGATCACTTCCCTCATTGCCTCTGGTCCATCCAGTCACTTGCCCCTCTTCTCAGAGCCGGTGCCTTTGCTGTCTGGAGCAGCAGCTACGGGGGCCCTTGGACCTCCCAGCATAATCTTTTTATGGAGGTGGTGTTTGGGGACTCAGGAAGAAAAGCAGCCCTCTGGCATTGTCTTGGTCTTGGCTGCCCCTAAAAATACGATGTGATGCGGCTAATGAGAAAGCACAACAGGGCCGGCTCGGCATGACCTAATATAGCCTGGCATTCGAGCCCGAACCAGGAAAGAAACGGGGACTGTAATTGAAAACACAGCATGTCTCCCCGATAGGGTGGCAGGGTGCCTGCAGTGATCTGCATGGCAGGGCAGCCTGTGCGGGTCTGAGCAGAGGCCCGGGGGGCTCTCCTGGAGCTCCCAGTGTGGTGGGGTGGGGGCCCAGCTGAGACCACCCTGAAGCCTCTCGCCCCTGCTTTGACTAATTGGGTCAGTGTCAGGTTGATGAGCCCAATAAGCTCTTGTGGAGAGGAGTAGAGGGCTCAGTGCCAACTGGGGTTGTCATGAATCCCATTGCCCCAAGACTCTGGAGAGTGGCATGGACCAGCCTTCCCTGCTGTCGGGGCTGTGGTCACCTGGCTAGACTGGATTGGCTGTACATTGAGTCTCTAAGAGAATCTACCCCACCCTCCCGTCTCAAACAATGGACTGATGCCAACCTGTGAAAACCTGATGGTGACAACTCGGAAGTCTTATTCCTCCTCTGCCTCCCTACCACATAGATGGGGTCCCGTGGGTCAGCCGTGGAGCCAAAGGGCTCAGAGGCCACTCTGTGCTGATCTGTGACTTGGGTCTGTGGCGGGGGGAGAAGCCAGAACCAAGATTGAGAACCAAGGCTATGAGCGACCATCTCATCCCTGTGTGCCTGAGACTTTTCCTGGCCTTGGCATGCAAGTCCTGAATCCCAGGGAATCCCTTGGTCCCAGGAAAGCCAGAATGGTTGGTTTCCCTACGGCATTACCCCTGCTTCCCTAATAAACCAGTTTGTTGTGGGATCCCAGCGTGCTCTCTGGACTGGAGTCCCAGGAGACCCACCCCAGGTCACAGGGCTGTCAGCCGACAGAGCGGGGACTTGAATCCAGGCCTTCTGACCAAAAGCTCAAGGCTCTTTGCCCCCCTGCCTGTATTCCTCATGTCATCCATGAGGTCTCTCCAGTGTTCTTGGCCAAGGCCTTTCCCCAGGATGGAAGTGTTGGTGATAGAGCGGAAAGTGGGGCAGAGGAGGGACTTCCCAGGATTTCAGTTCAGGTTGCCTACTGAACCTTCAAACTTCATCTGTTTTTGCAGGAGGGCAGGTGGTGATCAGTCAAACACATTATTTGAATCCATACTCCCCTCCCCACCATAATAGACCGCTGGCCTCTAAACAGTCACTAGGGAAATGGTGGGGGCCCCCAACAGGGTTAGAGGGGGACACTGAGAAACCAGGGGAGTTAAAGGCTCTGGGCTATGAGACTTCAAGAGGAGAAGACTCAATCTCTGTCCCTAAGAATCTGACGACCTGGTTAGAAAAATGCAGTGGGCTGGCCTGTGGCTGCCTGGCTGTGGTGCCACCCAGTATACACATACACACACACACACACACTCACGCACACACATAAACACTCATTCCAGGGAACAATAGATAAAGGACTGGCTTACGGAGATTGTATTACTCTCACTTCCTTTAAAGAATTTATGAGTTCAAATATTTATTGAATATTTGTTCTTAAACATGTTGTTCCCTCTGTCTGGAACACACTCTTTTTCTCCCTCCTCCCTTATCTCGGCCCCATCCCTGCAGCCCAATTCCATCCATTCTTCTGGCCTCAGCTTAATATATCATATTTATTGAGCACTTAGTAGGAAGCACTTTGCACTGAATAACTCATTTAGTCCCAGTGAAAACCGTGCAAAGCTATTACACCCAGTTCACAGGTGAGGAAACAGTGGCTCACTGACTTGCCCAAGGACACGTGGATGTCAGCTGTTAGGCTGGGGTACAGACTGGCTTGTGTTTTCCCTGGAAGGAAGGCTTTTCCAATCCCCACCCCCCTGTTCCCCAAACCTCTGGTTTTTCCCTGCTGGGACACTTGTCACAGAGCTGTGAAATGCCTCGTCTCAGTTTCTCCCATGAGACAGTTCCTGGAGGCCTGCGACCCTCCTGGCTTCATCACTAGCTCTAGGCATTTAAAAAGAGCTTAGTAAAGGTGAATGGATGGATGATGAATGAATGGATGGATGGATGGATGGATGGATGGATGGAAGAATGGATGGGTGGATGAATGGACAGATGGAGGGATGGATGAATGGACAGATGGAGGGATGGATGATTTACTTCAACAGCTGAAGGAGCGCTGAGGCCGAGGTCCTCTGTGAAGGCCCTTGTTCTGTCGCTGTGGGGCACCGCACACTGGCCACACTGAGCTCTTGATGTCACACATCAACACAGCTCTCCTTTCTGGGGTGACGCTATAAATGTGAGATCAGAGAACAAATTGATTTTTAAACAGTGAAACTTGGACTATTTTTTTTTGTTGGGAAGAGTGAGTTCTTTTGTAAATTCTTAGGATAAAACAGATTTGGAGGGAATTTCATGCTTGTGGAGGCCTTGACGGGCAAATCTCAGCTTTCCCTCCCCTCCGCACTCCAACTTTCCATTACAATTTCTTCTCTGCTCTGGGGGGGTGTTTTGGTGGAAAATGTTGGAGAAGTGCCGCTCAGAGGAGTGGCTGGAACTCAGGGCTTGGGGTGATGAGATTCAGTGTAGGGGGGAAGGGAGGGAATTCCAGGGGAAGCGCCACAGGAGAAAGATGGGGAGATGGGAGCGGCTGAGGCTCTTGCTGGTCCCTGGAGCTGGGGGAGCAGCCTGTCACCGGCACTGTGACTGTCACGGGGAACGGCCTTGGCTTTGAGCTCGTCAATTGCTGTTGAAATAAATGCTTCGTAGCCACATCCTGAAGTACCACGGCAGCCTCTTGGAAAACCTCACACTATTTTTAGTCCCTTTAGCTCAAGAAAATGCCATCTCTTTTCCTCCCCACAAGCCAATTCACTGTTGTTCTTGCCTGGGTCGTAAAACCCCATTCTCCTTTTTAGCTCAGTGAAGCCAATCAGCCGTGGGGTGGAGTCCTCTGTTCATTTCTATTTTCCTATCTTGTGTCACTCGTTCACATGGGAAAAATCCAGCCATCTCCCACGTTGGGGCCCCGTGTAACCTTCTTTCTCGAGGAGACACGTGATTGTTCTGAATCACTTGGGGGCAGCTGTGAATGAAAGAACATCAGGACTTAGGGTTCGAGGTGCCTGAAGTTTGTACGACTGGGGCTCAACACAGAGCTTGTCTATTTCAGAAAGCATTTCTGAGGAGGAGAGGAGGAACCAGTGCCTTACAGACCGAGAGGAGCAAAGAGGGTGATTTTCTCCACTGGAAGAGTGCACTAATTCATCAGGAACCAGGAGCTGCCCAGTAGTCAGTCCTCTGCAGGTTACAAAGTGCTTTTCTGGAGTTGTCTATTTACATGTGTGCTTCTGCAACAAGGAACTATACACAAAACTGTGGGCAAATAGATGATGGAGGGGCTGAGTCAGTCTGGAGGGATCAGGGAAGACTTCACAGAGGAGGTGACATATTGCTGTGTCTTAAAGCCTAAGAAGAAAGGAAGACGTGATCCAGGCAGAGGGAACAGCATGTACAGACGCAAGGAGGTATGAAAGGTTGTGTGCTGAGGACACTAGGGGGGAAGTTGGGTCCAGAATTTGAACAGTCATGTGTGTTGCTGGAGGGAGTGGGGAGTTGTTGGCATATATTTTGCAGGAAGCTCACTCTGGAATCTGAATAGAGATTGAACCATTCTGGAGTGTATAGGTGGCTGTGTTGGGCACAGCCTATTGGATCCCTGTG
Organism: Moschus berezovskii; assembly: GCF_049115385.1. NCBI lineage: Eukaryota > Metazoa > Chordata > Mammalia > Artiodactyla > Moschidae > Moschus > Moschus berezovskii. Next base: position 77,223,623 of record NC_142471.1, read on the forward strand.
TGAGACAACTGACCTTTTATTTTAAAGGTTTAATGGCTACAGCCTGGACAGGTGGCAGTAGGGAATTTAAGTCAACTCCCCAAATAGGGGCTAGCACAAGTGCCATCACCCCTCTCTTCATGTCATTGTCTGTGTCCATCACAGGCATTGCTAATCAATCACAGCATCATTCTCATGCTACAGCTGAAGAAACAGAAAGGGATGGAAAGGTGGGCCCAGAACCCCACCAAGTTAGGAAGCAATAGAGCCAGGACTGGTGTCCACAACCAGACAGATGTGGTGAGCTTGAGGTTCAGACAAACATGGGTGTGTATCCAAGGTTTTCCATTTATTGGTTGAATGTCTGGACTGCCGCTGATCTTCTCTGAGCCTCAGTTTCCTCATCTGTAAAATGGGAATCATACTATCCCTTCACAAGTTGGGTGGAATGGGATAATGAATGCTGTATGTGAGTTCAGCGCCAGGTAAGTATTGAGTGCACAGTGAATGGTAACTATCAGTAATATTAATAATACTATTATTTCTCATAGCTAATATACCATCTCTCTATATATTTCACAATCTTCCACCCTCCTCTTTACCTTAGCATCCCCATCTTTTCTGTCTTTCAACATGCTGTCAAGGAGGCTGGCTGCTGCTGCTGTTGCTGTTAAGTCACTTCAGTCGTGTCCAACTCTGTGTGACCCCATAGACGGAAGCCCACCAGGCTCCCCCATCCCTGGGATTCTCCAGGCAAGAACACTGGAGTGGGTTGCCATTTCCTTCTCCAATGTGTGAAAGTGAAGTCGCTCAGTCGAGTCTGACCTTTAGCGACCCCACGGACTGCAGCCTACCAGGCTCCTCCATCCATGGGGTTTTCTAGGCAAGAGTACTGGAGTGGCTTGCCATTGCCTTCTCCGAGGAGGCTGGCTGGGAACTACTAATTCTTTAAATAGTCATGACATGGACAGACATAGCCCTGCTGTTGACATCTCTGGTTTGTTCTAGATGAGCCAAGAGACATCGTTTGTCCTTTCAGCAGTGAAGGGCAATGAAGAAAAGTGGCTGCAATGGACCAGGGTCTGACCTGGTGTTGTCAAGATAATTACTATCATTTGTGGATCTGTGGTGCCAAGGGAATTCTCCTGGGACCTTACCAGTATTGATATGTGACCAGCCAGGAAGCTGCCTGGAGCCCCATCTGTAGAGAATACAAGAATCCCACTGGAAGTTTAATGTGATGGAGAATATTTAATGGAGTTGCTTTTAGGACAAGTCCTATGATTTTTGGGAGATTTGGGGTAAGTTGTTTGGGATGGCGGATGGCCTCTCGGAATGTGCCGAGAACACAGATGGTCCCTAGACAGGGTGGAGATACCTCTCTGATGAGCTTTCAGTTTGCTGGGTAGGTTTGGGGCCAGAACTGAATGGTTGAGGGCATTGGAGGAAAGGCTGAGGATCACCATCCCAGGTCCTCTCTAATTGCCTCTGAATTCAGGAAGAACTAGTTTTTAAGGGGTACCTAATGATTTGCCAACCTGGGGTCAGCTCTGTTTGGTACCCTCCAGGGCAGTGCAGGCCTTGGGCTTCAAGGTACAGCTGCTGTGGGCATCATAGAGGGCCCTCCATGGAAACCTGGGGACCCCCTCTCCATGGAGTACAGTGGCCTCTCTGTCATGGGTCTGGGCAGGAGCCGGAAGGCTGGAAAGAGAGAAAAGTGAGAGGCATTGGGCATGCGGCTCTCCTGCTTTTGCGCCGTTCATGAGCGTGGCCAGTCCCAGCCTGTATCAGGCAGATCGTACGGGAATTTCCCAACTGGATGCCCAGCTGCAGGGTCTGACCCACTGAGAGGAAGAGGGACCCCAGCAGACATTCAGGGGACCCAGGAAGGGGAGTGCTGGGCAGTGAGCATGTGCAATGAAGCCCACTGACCCAGAGGCCAAGGCTGGAGGGAGACTGACCCAGCTCCCCCCAGTCCCAGTTCTTCATGACCTGCTCGCCACTTCATGGTCCTGCGGGGTGACCATGGATGGGATGGTTGACCCAGCACAGCTCTTAATCACCTCCTCTGTGAAGTCTTCCCTGATTCCTCCAGACAGACTCAGCTTCTCCATCATCTGTCCCCCACAGCTTGGTGTTCAGTTCCCTGTTGCAGACAGCTCAGGATACAGCAGCTGTTTCTTTATGAGCCTGTCAGGCTCCACAGAGCGGGGATGGCTATGTGACTCTGCAGTGTGGCTGGGTCCCTGGCTTACAGAAAGTTCTGGGTGAAGGTTTATGGGGGTGAATTCTTTTTTTTTTTTTTTTTTTGAACAGAGGAAAATTTATGCGTCGAACCTGGACTGGTCACTTATGATAATATACATGCTACAATTCCATTCTCCCCAATCATTCCACCTTCACCCTCTCCCACAGAGTCCCAAAGACTATTCTAAGTGCCTATGTCTCTTTTGCAGTCTCTTATACAGGGTTCAGTTCAGTTCAGTTCAGTTCAGTCGCTCAGTCGTGTCCGACTCTCCGCGACCCCATGAATCACAGCACGCCAGGCCTCCCTGTACAGGGTTCAGGTTACCATTTTTCTAAATTCCATATATATGCGTTAATATACGGTATTGATGTTCCTCTTTCTGGCTTACTTCACTCTGTATAATTGGCTCCAATTTCATCCACCTCATTAAAACTGATTCAAATGCATTCTTTTTGATGGCTGAGAAATACTCCATTGTGTATATGTACCAAAGCTTTCTTATCCATTCATCTGCAGATGGACATCTAGGTTGCTTCCATGTCCTGGCTATTATAAACAGTGCTGCAATGAACATTGGAGTACATGTGTCTCTTTCAATTCTGGTTTCCTCGGTGTGTATGCCCAGGAGTGCGATCGCTGGATCATATGGCAGTTCTATTTCCAGTTTTCTGAGGAATCTCCACACTGTTCTCCATAGTGGCTGTACTAGTTTGCATTCCCACCAACAGTGTAAGAGGGTTCCCTTCTCTCCACACCCTCTCCAGCACTTATTGCATGTAGACTTTTGGATAGCAGCCATTCTGACTGGTGTGAAATGGTATCTCATTGTGGTTTTGATTTGCATTTCTCTGATGATGAGGGATGTTGAGCATTTTTTCATGTGTTTATTAGCCATCTTTATGTCTTCTTTGGAGAAATGTCTGTTTAGTTCTTTGGCCCATTTTTTGATTGGGTCACTTAGTTTTCTGGAATTAAGCTGCAGGAGCTGCTTGTATAATTTGGAGATTAATCCTTTATCAGTTGCTTCATTTGCTATTATTTTCTCCCATTCTGAAGGCTGTCTTCTCACCTTGCTTAGAGTTTCCTTTGCTGTGCAGAAGCTTTTGATTTTAATTAGGTCCCATTTGTTTATTTTTGCTTTTATTTCCAATATTCTGGGAGGTGGGTCTTGGAGGATCCTGCTGTGATTTATGTCGGAGAGTGTTTTGCCTACGTTCTCCTCTAGGAGTTTAGATTGGAAGAATAAATATTGTAAAAATGAGTATACTACCCAAAGTAATTTATACATTCAATGCAATCCCTATCAAGCTACCAACAATATTTTTCACAGAACTAGAACAAATAATCTCACAATTTGTATGGAAATACAAAAAACCTCGAATAGCCAAAGCAATCTTGAGGAAGAAGAATGGAACTGGGGGAATTAACCTGCTGGACTTCAGGCTCTATTACAAAGCCACAGTCATCAAGACAGTATGGTACTGGCATAAAGACAGAAATATAGATCAATGGAACAAAATAGAAAGCCCAGAGATAAACCCACGCTCCTATGGACACCTTATCTTCGACAAAGGAGGCAAGAATATAAAATGGAGAAAAGACAGTCTCTTTAACAAGTGGTGCTGGGAAAACTGGTCAGCCACTTGTAAAAGAATGAAACTAGAATACTTCCTAACACCATACACCAAAATAAACTCAAAATGGATTAAAGATCTAAATGTAAGACCAGAAACTATGGGGGTGAATTCTGACATGATGTTGAAGGAACTCCAGGCTGTGTTGTAAAGTGACTTGAGTTTCTAGTCCCATTGATTTCAACCTGTCAAGGACAGGACTTGAATCACCTTTGTTGTAATGAGAGAAAGGGGGAACAGCAGTGATTCCATGTGCTTGATAAGACGCCCTCTAGTTGGGGTTTGGAAGAAAAGAGGGATGGCTGAGATAAACCAGGGCTTGTTTCCTGCCTTCACATCACAGCTGAGCTAGCCTGCTGGGCAGGGCTGTGTCTCTAGTCCTCCTTTGGTGAGCCCGGGGCTGGCAAGATGGCATGGGTAGAGGGGGGCACGGGGTGTGGCTGTGTGATTGAGGCTGAGGGGACATTGCCAATGGGGGATGGGGAAGATGGCATCCTAGGGGAGGGGGAGCCCGAACCCAGCTGAGGCTTGAGGGAAGCAGGGGAGGTTTGTCAGGTGGGGCTGCAGTTCCAGGTGAGGAACAGCATGTGTGGGGGCCGGAGCTGTGTGTGCAAGAGGCCAGGACACCTGGAGCTCCGCACAGGGTTGGGAGAGCTCCACTGCGTCCCTCCTCAGCCAGACTCCAGCTCTGCGAGGCTGAGCCCCATCCTGTGCGTGGCGCAGGGCTTGGCCACCATCGGGGAAGCAACATGGAAACTGTGCCGATGCACTCTTTCTCCTTTCTTGGGGAGCTTTTACACTTAACGTGAGTCTGTGCGGCATGTGGTATCTTTTGGAGCTGAGTGGGCTCTGGGCCCGTTTCATTCTCACACCCAGCTTTTCCTACTTACTGGAAGGACAGGGAAATAGAGCAACTCCCCCAAAGCTACAATCCCATCCCATCTTAGAGCACGGCAGGCAGACTTGGAGGACTGCAGCTAGCAAGGGAGGGGGTCCACAGGCCCCTTGGAGCTGAGCAGTAGTAGAGAAACAGCTCAGGCACCATGAGTGTTTCTAGAGCCCTCCTTCACCTGCCTCCAGATGACTGGACTGGCTGACACCTCATGGGGCCTAGTCTGGCCCTTATGGCTTCTCCTGAAAAGAGACACAGTGAGAATTTCAGTTATGTCATGGTCACCATCATCCTCTACTGATTTTAACGGAAGTCCTACTGGGCATCCAGCACCATGCCCTGGCTTTTACCCTCAAGGCCTCTCCTCCAAGTTCTCAGGGCTCAGGAAAGAGATAGGCCCAACAGAGAAGGTCAACCAATGCACAGTTTGAATACCACCACCCAAGGGTCTGGGAAGCAGATACACCCTCAGAAAGTCATACAAAATGAGTTTCGTCATAACAGTGTTGTTGTTCAGTCGCTTAGTTGCATCTGACTCTTTGTGATTGTAGCCTACCAGGCTCCTCTGTCCACGGGATTTCCCAGGCAAGAACACTGGAATAGGTTGCCATTTTCTTCTTCAGAGGATTTTCCTAGGAATTGAACCCACATCTCCTGCATTGGCAGGCAGATTCTTTACAGCTGAGCCACTAGGAAAGCCTATAACAGTGTTGGGCCTGACTCAAATGTTTACATGCCCTGTTCCCCCAATTTATGCCTCAAAGTGGTGCTGTCCAGTAGAAATACAGTGTGAGCTACAAACATGATTTAACTTCTTCTAGTGGCTGCATTAAAAAAGTAAATAGAAACTATTGAAATTAATTTCAATAATGTTTCATTTAGTCCAATGTACCAAAAATGTTATCATTTTAACATATAATCAATACAAAATTGTTAATGAGTTATTTTACATTTTTTTAATACTTTGCACCACAGTGCGTTTTGCACTCATAGTGAATCCTGGTTGAAGCTGGCCTATTCTAGTGCTCAGTAGCTGCGCATCCAATGGTGGCCATTGGATTGAATGGCAGTCTCTCTCTCAAAGGCTTCAGCAGGTCTTTCAGTCTCTGTCTCAGTTTCCTCATCTGACAAATGGGGATGGTAATGGTACCTGGAGTTAACACATACAAAGGACTTAGAACAGCCCTGGATTCAGAAAGCTTTCAGTACTTGTTCGCTCATTGGATTATCATTGGTCTATTTGAGGTGTGCTCAGGGTGCTGAGCCTGAAAGAGACCCAGGCTCTGGACAGGAAGAAAGGAAGTGACCTGGGAGACACCAGGCTGCTCTGGTGGCTCAGACAGCAAAGAATCCACCTGCAGTGCAGGGAGACGGGGGCTTCATCCCTGGGTCTAGAAGATCCCCTGGAGAAGGGAATGGTTACCCACTCCAGTATTCTTGCCTGGGAAACGCCATGGACAGAGGAACCTGGTGGGCTACAGTCCATGGGGTCGCAAAGACTTGGACACAATTTGGCAACTAAACAGCAATTCATACCTAAGTATTTTTAAGTAATAGATGGTTGGATGAGATGGTTATGAGATGGTTGGATGGCATCACCAACTCAATGGACATGAGTCTGAGCAAACTCCGGGAGAGAGTGAAGGACAGGGAAGCCTGGGGTGCTGCAGTTCATGGGGTTGCAGAGTCAGACACAACTTAGCGACTGAACAGCAACAACAAAACAGGTGATATAATGGGATCGTATTTCAACCCTGACGTCCCACATGGGGAAACTAAGCCTCAGCAGGTGGAAGCACCTTGCCCAAGGTCACACAGCCACTAACTAGGATGCCAGGATTGGAACTCAGGGTTCCACCAGCCCAGAGTCTGCCCTATCCAACTTTTCCTGAAAAAGATAAAGTCCTCAGGATCCTTCCTCTGGAACGGCCTCAACAGTGTCCAGTGAGGGTGCTGGCTTGTCCCAGGGCCTAATGGAACTGGCGGGAAGGCGCCAGGAGCCAGACCCTGGAGTCAGTTCTGCCGCTTCCAGCTGTGTGACCTTGGGCTGATGACTGCACTTCCCTGAGCCTCAGGTTTCTCTTCTGTGCAGTGTGAGTGATAACATTGCACAGTGTGTATGGAGGGCTTAATTCAGGGCCCAGCACTTAACTAGACGTGTAACAACTTTTGCCATCATTGTAAGGAATGGAACACCCACCCAGCTTGAAAGGTTTAATCGTGAAAGGTGATGTTTGGCTCATGTAACCAGAAAGTCTGGAGGTGGGCTGGTTGTAGGACTGGTTGATCCAGGGCCTCGATAATGTCACCAGGGACCCAGGTTCTTTCCATGTATGTCTGATGCACAGTGACTGCTGGCTGCCTGAGGGGCTCATAGCCCCAGGTGAGAGTCTCAGGGATTCCTCTGATTGGATGGGTCATATGGGCTTTGGTCACATGGGACCAATGACTTTGGCCAGGGGATGGAATGTACTGAATGGCTTAGCCCAACTCAGACCTACTCTTGGGGCTATAGGTTTCAATTCTTCCAAAGCACATGGTATATATATATATATATAGGGTGGCTATCCGAGTGTCAATCTGGGTCTGGTTGGAAAAGCGGCCTGGGAGATGAGTGGGCAGCAAGTAAACACTCTTAATGGTTTTGCTTTTCCTTTCCCTCTCCCCCAGCAAGTATAAGAAGCGCTCCCTATGTGACATCCCTGCTACCCTTTGGTGGACCCAGGCACCAAGGTTTCTTGTCTGCCGCACAGACGGCCAGCGCTCATTCCTATCCTCTGTTGTTTCCATTTTTGGACACCCCCAGCCTTCTGGGAGGTTTCTCCAGGAAGCCTCTCTACACTGTGACCTCACAGGTGGGCACCCAGGGATACTCTGCCTGCTGTGCTTTCTAAGTGCCTTGTGGTGAACTGTGGTCTTGAACTAAGGGCTTTTCTTCTCCCCATTTCACAGAAGAGGAAACTGAATCACAGAGGTTGGCAGTGAGCTCTGTTAGTCAAGGCTCATTTGATTAATATCTCCATGACCCAGGCCCTGTCATGAAGGGGCACTCGTGTGAGCAGCCTACTGCTGGTGGGGGTGACGGGGCTTGTTAGAGCTGCCCAAGCTGGCAGGCTCCAGCCACGCAGTTGATCCTTCCAGTGGAGGCCCACCTGTCGGCGCAATACTCCAAACCCCTCTTCTCCCAAGGAGGTAGGTGGAAAGAGAGTGGGAGGAAAGCAGATAGGATTGAGCTGATGAGTGAGTTTGGGAAATGAACTCCATCATTTCCTCTTGCCTGAATCTTCATTCTTCTTGGTCCTGCTAAGAGTTAGGGAAATGGCAGCTCCCCTCCCACAGGAGGGTCCCAGGCTGCCTGGGGCTGGGGAGATGATTTGTCTAATTCTGGAGTTCCATATTCGGAGGCCCAGGTGCTTGAAGTTCTCAGTCAGTATTCCCTCAAATAGCTTTCTCAGCCATCCAGAAGGCCCCCAGGACAGTGGGACCATTTTTGAGCATAGTCCGCATCTAGATAAGAGAAGATGATGGATTTGGTGTAGAGTTGCAGGTAAAAAATAAGATGCCCGGTTAAATTTGAATTTCAGACAAAAAATGAATAATTTTTTAGGATAACTTTGTGCCCACTATAGTACAGGACATACTTATACTAGAAAAATTCTTCACTGTTTACCTGAAGTTTAAATTTAACTGGGTGTCATGTATTTTTACTTGCTAACCTTCATTTTATTTGGCGACTGTAGTTTGGGTAGACTCTGGATGTTCCTCAAGCAGGATGTGGGGATAGGAGAGGACAAGGGGTCCTTAAATCTCTTAAGAGGTCCACAGCTGCCAGTAACAAAATTGTGAGTGGATGGACTTGGGCATAAGGACATTTATTACTGTCCATAAGAGGAGTCCAAAGGCAGGGAGGAGTCCCCCTGCCCCCTGAACTCCAGCTCCACTTGCTCTGAATTTCTGTCAGCTCCGCCTCCAGAATGGAACTCCTCGGGATCACTGGAGGAGTACAGTATGTCCAAGTGCTACATCCAAGTGGTTGCCAACAGGTGGCTATTACGGGCAGGGAAACCTTGCCCAGTGGTCCTCCAGCAGACTTGCATCTCATTGGCCAGAATCACCCATCTAGGCCCAAAGGACCACCATGATTGGCTGAAAGCAGTCAGACCGGCCTCTTGGGGCGTGGCCTCTTCATAAGCCTCTAGCAGAGAGGAGGGTGGGTACCTGCACTAGTACTTGGGGTTCTCCGGGGTCTGAGGTCATCCCCCAGCTCCATGGAAATGGGACAGCATGTGAGAGTTTCCAGGGCTCTCTCCTCCGGCTCTTGACCTCTGCAGGTGGGTGTCCTTCTGTCCATGTCAGTGTTCCCCTGAGCACCCCGGGATCCCAGGGGCAAACCTCAGTGTCCCTGTGTTTCAGGGGCTCAAGCCTGCTTTTCCGATGACCTCCACTTCACCAGGAACGATCCATGTTCTCCCTCAGCGTCTGTCCCCTCCCCTGGGAGCGCCTCACTGGTCTACGAGCACCTCTCTGACAGATGGGCTGCTAGTCCTGGGACCCCCTGAATCATCCCGGGAGCCCTACAGATCCGGGAGGGGTCCCGTGGCCCTGTCCACCGCAGCCTCAGATGATGGGCACTGGAGCAGCCATCCCGCTGATTCCCTCCCTCCACACACTGAGTGCCCATTCTCCCCTTACAGGGGAGAGAGCCTGGCTGTTAACTGAGATGTCTGAGTTGGCCCAGCTCCATGAGCCCCAGCTGGCTGGGTGTTAGTGTTCAAGACCACAGGGGCCTGTAGGCCTGTCTCTGTGGGTTGGTCAAGCAGTCAGTGGCGCCCGCTGGGGCCTGATGTGACAGGCATGTCCAACTCCCTTCTGGATTCACTGCGACAAGCCCCTGCTGAGGAGGCCCTTTAACAGAGGACAGGGGGGGCATCAGACAGAGAGATGCCAGAACATTCAGGTGAAAGCTGCTTGGGCCTGATAGAGATGGGAGCAAGTCCTCCTGGGAGGTCTCCACCCGCTAGCCCCACGCCCCTTCCTGCACCCCCCAAACCCTGGGCTGAAGGAGCTGTGACTGTGATGCAGCTTCAACTACATGAGCCATAAAGTTCAGAGGGCTTGTCTTCCCTGGGAAGTAGGGGGATGGGGATGCCCCCATCTCCCTGGTCTTGCTTCCTGCTGACCTAAGAGAGAGGGTACTAGGAGACAGTTGCCTCTACCCCTGGAATCCACTGTAGGACAGCCTGGGAGCTGCTAAGTATTCCTGACAGAATCTAACTTGATTCAGTTTGATGGGCAGTTAGTCAGAGCTTGCTCTCTTCCAGGCTTCGGGGCCAAGGTATCTCCAGGGAGGTGTAACTCCCACATTTATTTAGTACAGAATGTCAAGGATCAGGCTAAGTGTTTTATGTGCTTTAATGTCTTTTTAACCTCATAGCATCCCTGTGAGGCAGGTACTATCCTTATTCCCATTTTGCTTAGTCGCTTTCTTTGCTCAGTCGTGTTGGACTCTCTGCAGCCCCGTGGACTCCCCTGCCCCTGGAATTTTCCAGGCAAGAATACTGGAGCGGGTTGCCATTTCCTACTCCAGGAGAACTTCTCCACCCTGGGATCAAACACGTGTCTCTCACATCGCCTGCATTGGCAGGTGGATTCTTTACCCCTAATGCCATCTGGGAAGCCCCATTCCCATTTTACAGACGAAAAAAATGAGGTTCCTAGAGGTTTAGTTAACCTCACAAGTACACAGGTAGTGAGAAGCAGGGTCAGGACTTGAGATTAGGCCTATCTACTTGACCCCTAAATCTGTCCTTGGCCTTGAGGGGTTCACTATCCCCATAGGAAGAACTTATGAGTGCCCATCTCCAAGGGGAAGGAGGACATGGAGGATTGTTCCTTCCTGTGTTGGGGCAAAGAGTCTCCCTAGATAGTCCAACACCCAACCCAGCAGCTGGGCCCAGGTATTCCCACCCCATCCTGGTTCTGTCCTCTTCATCCTCTTTCTCTTCTAGGCTGTCTTCTCTTGTATGGGGAGGGGCAGGAGATGAAAATATAAGGCTGAACGAAGCCACCTGTCTTCGGGGAAGCATTGGTTTCTCTCTCAGGAGGCTGTGCTTGACATGCAGAGAATTCTCAGCCCCTGTGCAAGAGGCAAGCAGCATTGTGACCCGTGAACCCTGGGGGCATACCCAGAAGGTACAGAATGATGGGCAAACTATTCCACAGCTGATGACTGCCTGTTGGGCAGACCAGATCTGCCCTCCGTGAACCCTTTGGTTGCTAGACATTCAGCCTTCCAGGGAAGCCTAAGGTAGGGGGCTGTGGCAGAGGGTACTGAGGGAACTGTCTCAACTGGTACACAGGGTGTTCCAAGATCCAACCAAGCGGCATGGCTGCCCGAGCGTCCTGTCAGCATGGCACCCTTGGTCTGGGCGGCTCAGGAGGACAGCCTGTGGTTTCACGGGTTGGGGAGGGCTCTTTGGGCACGGCGGCTTCTCTGGCCAGCACTTGGACTGGTTTCTTTTTCCTGTTTGGCTCCCAAAGGGCCGGTAATGGAATTGAAGAAATCTGAATGAATCGTCTGATGTGTCATGACTAAGCCTGCAATGTGCCAAGTGTCCCCCAGGAGAGGCCCTTGGATAGCAGACTGGAGCACCACAATTGCGCTGGAGACCATTCCCAGGGAGAGCCACCGACATCAGTGGCTCCAAGTTCTAGAAGCCCTTGGAGGGTTTGAGGAATTGTCCCGTGGATTTGTGGCACCAGGCTCGCAGCGTGGGACCGAGGGATGGTGGTGCAGCTCGCTAGTCCAGCTCTGGTGGTGGATGGATCTCTGGGTGTGTGCAGCCTGCTTCACCTCTGGGCAGTTTCAGCTACTCTCTGGTTCTTTTACTGATCCCAGCTTGACTTCCCAGAAGCTCTGTGTCTTGGTCTTTGTTTAAGCTTCTGGAGCCTTGTAGGCTCATTCTCATTTCATTTCCACTGACGCTCAAGTGTGTTCAGGGAGCCCTTAATCATTTCTTTTCTGCCTCCACTCCCCCTCTGCTTCCTTACCACATCTATTCTTCTCCAGGGAGAATGTTCTCAATTTTATTGACGGTTCTTCCAGCGGTTTTACGGCTAGGGTCCTTTACCATGTGGATCAATGTATATGAGATTTATTAATATTTATATCTTACTTGACATGGACTCCTTAGAAATCTGGTGCTCATATGGATAATGGTAGCCAAGAGCTTTTAATGGGCTTGAGCTCTGTACCACTATATTGCGTGTTCATTTTCTCTTTAATTATGTGTGTGTGTGCATGCTAAGTTGCTTCAGTCATGTCTGACTCTTTGTGACCCTATGGACAGGCTCCTCTGTACATGGTGCAATGACCTTTTAAAACTGATACTATTGGGTTGGCCAAAAAGTTTGGGTTTTTCATAACATCTTACAGAAAAACCCAAATGAACTTTTTGGCCAACCTGATTATATTACCCCCCACTTTATAGATGAGGATACTGAGATCTGGGCTTCCCAGGTGGTGCTAGTGATAAAGAACCCACCTGCCAATTGCAGGACAAGGCTAAGAGACACAGGTCCGATCCCTGGGTCAGGAAGATCCCCTGGAGAAGGGCGTGGCAACCCACACCAGTATTCTTGTCTGGAGAATCCCATGGACAGAGGAGCCTGGCGGGCTACAATCCATGGGGTTGCAAAGACCCGGACACGACTGATGTGACCTAGCACACATGCATACTGAGACTCAGGCTGGGTAAGTACCTCCCTTACTCAGTAATGTAGTCAGTAAGGGGACAGAGCTGGGACTGGACCTGACAAGTCTAACCCTAGGGCCTGAGCTCTTAACCCCCAACCCTGTTCCCCAAAGTGTGACCCTCCAACCGCTGTGGGAAGTCCCTGGGGCCTTGTGAGAAATGCTGAGTCTCAGGCCCCTAACCGGGATCCCAGGTAATTCACATGCACATTTGAATTGGGACAGTCTGGTCTGAAAGCACATGGATCCCTTGGCTTCTCCTGAAGCTGCCTACTGAGCCACACTGGAGTTGGTGGTCACAGATCCCCTCTACTCCAGGTGACATTGTCCTCAAGGCTCATCTCTGTCCTGTCTAGGTTCTTCTCTCAGGAGGCACGATTTGTCAGAATGAAGATATTATGGTTAATATTATATGTCAACTTAGCTAAGCCTTGGGACCCAGATATTTGAGCAAACATTATTCTAGCTGTTTCTATGATGATTTTTATAGGATGAAGTTATAATTTAAATCAATAGGCTTTGAGTAAAGCAGATTCGCCTCAATAATATGGGTGAGCCTCATCATTTCAGTGGAAGGCCTCAATAAAATAGAGCAATGACCTCTTTAATAGAAAAAGCCTGAAGAAGAGGGACTTCTGCCAGCAGACTGCCTTCAGACTCAAACCGCAGACTCAGCCCTTCCCTGAATCTGGCCTGTAGATTTTGGACTTGCCAGCCTCCACGGCTATGTGAGCCAATTCCATGCAATCTCTATTTCTCTGGCTTAATCTCTCTCCCCCCGCCCAATACCCTATTGGTTCTGTTTCTTGGTGAAATCTGGTTGATACAGATAGCTAAGGACTCACCAGGTAATTTTATTCTTTCACTGTCTAGTCCATAAGTTGAACCAATAATTAAGGATCCCAACACCCTCCCTCCAAATCTTTGGACCCCCCAGGCACTCTCTCCTTTTTCAACCCCAGCAGCCTTTGACCAAGGAATTTCCAGCACCGTCTCTCTGTACAGTACTGTCCTAGGGATCCTGGGAGATGTGTGAGAACAATGTTGTGGCATAAGAGGGTCCTTAGAGACATTTAGTCAAGTCATCCACTGTACACAGGAAAAGACTGAAGCCCAGAGGGGAGGGGGCTTTCCAAAAGCACATAGCTGTCACATTGCCAGGATGAAAACCCGGCTCTTTAGATTTCCAGGTCTGTCTGTTGAATTTCAGGAAGCAGATATCATAATCAAGCTGGATATTAAGGAGAATTCATGGAGTGGACTACTTACAAATGTATGGTCAGGGTTCAAGCACGCTGAGTAGGGTGATGAAGGACCCCAGGATTAGTATCAGCAGAAAACTGTCACCACACCTGTGTCTGAAGGGTTCCAGGGAGAGCGCAGTGATGGAAGCTGTAGCAAGCTACACAGAGGAGAGGGCTGCCAGCCAGTAGCTGTGGCCTTGGGTGGAGGAACACAGCCACTGCCAAGCTAAGACCATCAGGGAAGTTGCTGGGGAGATAATCCCCCAGCCTCTCTCTCCTCCCAACTTCTGATCTCCTGTGGGCTCAGACCACCTGGAAACCAGACATCAAGGAAACCTTGGTGATGCAGTTCATGGAGTTCGGCCTCCTGAAGTGAGAAGGCACTCATCCTTCAAAGCACGAACACTCTTCTCTGAAACACTCTCCTCTGAAACCTGATCCTGTTGTTCTTTGCTTTGGTCTGGCCTGTTCTGGCTGGCATCAGGATGTGCTTCAGTCAACTTCTGGTTCACATCCTTCTCCACTGGGTGTGGTGTCCACTGGGAAATGACAAGCGATCCATTCAACCACTCATAATATATGAGAACTCACATTTGCCAAAACCTTTCATGTTTCATATGGTCTTCAAAACAACCTCACGTGGAAGGAAGTTGTTATTCATGGTTTAGAGATAAGGAAGCCAGGTTCAGAGATGTTAAGTCACTTATCCAAAATCAGCAGCCTAAGATGACTCCGGAAGTTTATTTCACAACAGCAGCCTAAGATGACTCCAGAAGTTTATTTCACAAGCATTTATTGAGTGTTGGCCAACTCCAGGCCCTGTGTGAGGTGGGTAGGGGTGTAGAGATGAGCCCAACCCTGTCATCCAGGTGGTCTGGGTACAGATGTTGGCATGTTTCCCAATTTGTTGCCTCTGTTTTACCAAGTCAAAGCATTTTCCGAGTACCACTCTGGTGGGTCCCCAAGGCGGACTTGCTTGTCGTTATCCTTCCTGCCCTTCAGGAGCTTACAGCTTTCTTAAAGAGATGAGAAGAATGTGTGGAAACAGTAACCAATGCCATTAGCCAAGTCAATGGTGCTGGAGAGGATGTAAAAATTCAAGAAGAGGTCTGCTGGCTCCAGCTGTGTGTGTGTGTATGGGGTGATCCACAGAGGTGTCAGAAAGGAGGTGGGATTTAAGCTGTTTTCTGTGGGAAGAATGGTCCATGTTCAGCGAGGGAGATAGGGAACAGAATTTTAAGGAGGAACATCATAACTGTGGTGGTCGGAAAGCAGGGAACTTGTTCTGGAGACACAGAGGCCAGTCTGGTACAGCCCTGGGGAGGAGATGCGAGTACCATGGGTCTTCCTACAAGAGAAACGAGGGAGATGTTGAGTTATAGAAGAAAGCACTCAAGTGGCTGTTGTAGCAGGGAGAGATGAGATTGGGAAAGCGGGTGTTCGTGGAGGATCTTGTTCTTGAGACTGTTGGGTTTATCACTAGTGTCAGCTGCTCTCAGGGTCTTGACTTCAGCATCAGGCTGTACTGTCCTAAGATTCCAGTTGGTTCCATGGTCTTCAGGATATCTCTGATTCCCCTGGCAGTGGGGAAGGACACCCAGAAGCTGGGTCAGGTGGCATAAACACATACTCGGAATCTGTGCAGTCGAGCCTCCCCTCTGACTCCACCTCCCACCACAGCTCCTGCCACTGCCCACTTGACTGACTTAGCCCTTGGCACACTGGCTTCTGTCTATCCATCCAGCACACGGATCTCTTTGTGCCATGTGGCCTTGGCCCTTGCTGTTCCTCTGCCTGGAATGTTCTTCTTTTAGCCTGGCTCCTTCTGATCCTTCACTTCTGATGTCAGGTGTCTCCTCTCAAAGTGGCCTTCCCTGAGCACTCCATCTAAAGGTCTGTCTCCACCTCCTGCTTACTCTGTGACATAACACTGTTGTTCATGACCTACCCTCTGCAACTTCCTCATTTATTATCTGTTTACCCCGTCTGTAAGATCAGTGAGGGCATGGACCTCCCAGGATATGCTTGACACGGTAGATACTCAGTTGACATTTGTGGAACTGATGAATGAGCACGACTTCTTTCCAACCTGCTTTGACCTGATAAGAAAGTGTAAAGTGTGGACCTGCCTTGGTGGAGGGTGGGGTGGGGTGTCCTGTGGACCTCTTGGAATTATGGGCAAGCTTATGTTGCTTTCATTTCCCTGGGAAGTAAGTTGATGGTTATCCTTAGGGTTCTTCACCAAATACTTCTTTGGCCCCTTTGAAGGGGAGGCATTGCTTGGGACTTGTTTTGACCTTTGGAATGTGAATGGAGATGCTATAGATCACTTCTGGGCAGATACTGGAAGCACCAGGTGTGAGTTAGCCTGTGCCTTTCCTCCACCAGGGTAGTCATGGATTTGTACATTGAGATGGCGTCTCCATCAGGCTGAGTCTCTGAATGACTACAACAAGAAGAGCCCTGCTGACCCACACTAGACATATGGCAGGAACAGGAAGTATACTTTGTTTGTGTTAAACCACAGAGATTGTGTTAGCACAGCACAGCCTTGCCCCTCCTAACTGCTGAAGAGCCTTTGGTTTTCATCAGGTTCTCAGAGGGGTCTATTAGCCAAACAAGGTCCAGAATCACTGGCTCAGGAGTCAGCTGGAAGGTATGGTGTGCAGGGAACGTTAAACTCACATTTACTACATACCCCATTATGTGCCAGACACTTTGCTGAGTCCTTCACATATATCGTGGTGTTTAATCTCCAACAACCTTGTGAGGTAGCCAGTGTGAGCCCCATTCTATAGACAAAACTGGGGCTCAGAGAGTTTAGGGCATTGGTACTCGAAGTGTGGTCTGCAGACAGTAGCATCTGCATTTCTAACAAGTAGTAGAGCTTGTTAGAAATGTAGAATTTCAGGTCCCTCTCCAGTCCCCTATATCAAAATCTGTGTTTTAACAATAGCTTACCAGATGACTTGAGTGCATTTTAGAATTTGAGACAAATTGATCACATCGATTTTTGAGACTTGCTTGATATCCTCTAGCTAATGGCAGATATAGATAAGGGATCCAGGCAGCCATCATTCAAGAGATGGGGGTGGCTCTATCCTCCACCCCCATGTTAGGAGAATGGGAACCAGGATGTGCAGAGCTTGGGTCAGGCATCTGAATCCCAGCCCGTATTCACTGGCTCCCCTGGCAGGCACATCTTCAAATAGTTTGAGTGGTTGATGGTAAACAAAGCTACTTATTGATTTACAAAACCGCCCAGATGGTGTCTAGGGTGTGTGTTTCTACTAGCTGTGAATTACTGAGTAAAGGCTGGTGGTGGACTGGGGATGATATTGTCAGACACGCTGTCCATGGTGGGGAGGTCTCACCCCCAGCATACAAACCATGACTGGGACCCGAGATAATTCCTTGATGATGGCAGGCACATGTCTTAAATCTCTGTATGTGACAGAGTTGGGAATCCCTTGGCTTTGAGCTTGGTGCCTGTCTGGACCATGAAGTGTCCTGATTCTCTGGGACTGAATCCTTCAGAAGATCTCACATGGGGCCTGGGCTTGGGCTCTGCCTGCAGTAACTGCTCTGTTATCACATTATAGATGAGGAAATGACCAGGAAACCATGCCAGGAGAGAGCCTGCCACTCCCTGGGTCCACGGCCAGGGCTGGGCATCTGTGGAGGGCCGATTTCTATGGCCCGTGGCCTCTGGCACCCTTGTCAGTTGGTGGCAATCATCTCTTTGGAACCACCATGGAGTTGCTGAGGAAATTGGAGCTCTTGGGTAGAGGAGTGTAATTTGTCTTCTCTTTATTGAAATTATGAGATCATCAGCTCTTCTCCAGATATTTAGAGTTTCTGTGAAAAAGGCAGAGCTCTCTCTCTTTTTGTTATGACCTGTTTATCTGCTCAGCTAAGTGAGAAATTTCATGTTACAGAGCGATCAATTAATGCAACAAATATATATTGGGTACCTGCTGAGTGTTAAGGACTGGGAATACAAAAAGCACTTTTGCTTTTGGTTAGGCCCTGGACTAGTTCAGATGCAAAGGAGGAAGTAATAGACAGGGACAGAACTTCACTTTGCGGGGATGTGGGTGATTGAGGAGCCTGTGGAGTGGTCCCTGGGCCCATGCAGAAGGAGATGACAGGGCCGGGCAGGGGCTTTGAGCACTGGCTGAGGACTCAGATCTGGGTCCCAGTTCTGGTCACCATGGCTCCCTCAGGACCACATCTGTTAGACCCAGATAGCAGTGTACCTGGCACTGGGGAGGGAAGAGGACCACTGCCATTGATTGAACTCTTCTTATGAGCCAAATGTTGGAGTTAGGCACAAGCATTATTGAAAGTTTGGATCAGACTTAGGGGATGTTGGCGGGGGAGGGCAGGGCCATCTGAGACTCATCTGTGAGTTGGGGAGTGAGTTGCCAGAGGCCCCAGAGCCAGTTGGTGGCAGAGTTGGCTCCAGCTCCCAGGCCTCCGGTCTCTTTCCGCGTTGACTGGGCACTTGCCCCATTTTCCCAAGCTGGGCTCATTTTTGTTCTGATATGGAAATGTGGCTGTAGAGGGGCTGAATGTAGCAGAGAGGCGCACCCAGGACCGTGGCCAACTCCCTTCCCATAGATAAATGGAGCCCGAACCTCCATTTGGCAATCAGCAGAAAAACAAATTAAAGCAGAGCGGCTCTCATCTCCCTTCCCCCCCCACCCCACTCTAACAGATTTATTTTGGAAAGCGACAGGAGGCTAATGGCATCACTTAATTTCCCTGATAATAAATTACCCCCAAGTGCAACAATTAAACGTTTCACAACAAATAGTTTCCTTCTGCAATAAGCTTCCTCACAGGCTCCTCCCGCTCTGACAGTCCTCCTCCCCGTCTCGCCCCTCCTGGCTCCGCCCCTTTTGGTCCCGCCCCGCCCCTGGCTCCACCTCTGCCCCTCCTGGCCCCGCCTCTGCCCCTTCTGGCCCCGCCTCTGCCCCTTCTGGCCTGGCCTGTCTGGTGAATCATTTTTATTTCCGGGCTTCAGGATCCTGACCAGGTAACAGTAATGGCTGGAGGACCTGATGGAATTGTGAGAATGAAAAAAAAGTGTGATGAGAGAATCAACCAGATCAGGGTTTGAATCACAGCTCTGCCACTTCCCAGCTCTGTGACTTGGGAAGGTCCTTTCCTTCCCAGTTGATTTTGTTTCTTCCTTGGTAGAGAAGCACAGCTTACAGGGTGTTTCTGAGGCTCAGAGCAGGGCCAAGCACATGGTAGGCCTTCTTCGGATAGAAACCGCTGTGTTGTTCTTAAGTGAATATTGTGAGTCTAATTCTTTTTAACATGTCCTGCCCTGAACTGTTGGAAGGAGAGAGTCATAGACAAGAGAGAGACTGACTATGAGAGAGTCAGACTGAAAGAAAATAGAGGGAGAAAGAAAAGGGATGAGGTGGGTGCCCTGGACCATCTCAGGTCTGGGGAGGGTGAGCCGAGTTTTGTCAGAGGCGCCCCAACCCTTATGACACACATCACAGCCAAGGGACTGCATCCTTGCCAATCTTTCCAGCCAGATGTCTGAGGCTTTACAGAATACAGAAAGGGACCAGCTGGAGTTGGGAGGCCTGTCTTTACTCCCTAGCAGCTCAGAAGCTGGGTGCACGTCTGTGTGTTAGCAGATTTGGAAGCAACGATGGCACTTTCCCCTGTGGTGCATGATTAATGTACAATCGACTGTGGAATGCACAGCTGTTGGGTATTTTCAAGGCAACTGACTCCGTAAGAGCAAGAAAATACACGGGGCTTATACACTGCAAGGTCTGGCCCTAGTGCTGGTCACAGACAATAGGCAAGCATTAGCCCTGCTCTCCCCCAGGCCTGGAGGATGGAGATAGGGTATCTGGTGGTCCTTTCAATGTCAGCATCCCTGGTAAGGAACCTCTTGCAAAACATCCCTTGTTCTGATGGTTTTCTCTTGTGTCACCAATGTGGCCTTGTCAGCTCAGCTCACTTGGTATCCAGGATGGACAAGACACATGAGCCTTGCCCCCGAGTCAAATCTGGAGAGGCCTCAGTTGTGTTCCCATCTGTTTTAAGGACAGAGGCAGGGGAAAGTGCCATCCTAGGTTGGGGGATTATGCAGAGGTCCCCACCTCTAATAAGGAAAATGAGGAAGGATTCGTCGAAAGTGAGTGAAATGCACAGCATGAATTGAGTCTTTAAAAAATGTCACTTTTCAGGGGAGCTGAAAGGAGCTACACATTTGCTTTCTTGCATGGACAGCCTATATCTTCGTATCTCAGTCCTATCGCAAAGAAGAGATAAGAGTTTCTGTTTCAGCTTGAAAATTAAGTGAGATAATGTCTGCCCAGCCTATAGCACAGGCTGGACCCGCTCTAAGTGCTTGAGGGCTGGCAGCTTCTCTGATGCTCTTGGGCGGGCTTATTCAGTCAGCTGAGTGGGTGCTGGGCACCTTGCCCTGAGCCCAAGATTCCCCTTCAGTCCTTCCTTCCATGCTTCTGCCTGATTGCTTGTCAGAGAGGGCTGTGACCTGAGCTGCCTGGGAGGGCTGAGAGAGGAGGAACACCTTGCTGTGGCATCTTCTCTTCATAGCACCATCCATCCCCTCTCCCAGTTCTTTTCTGCCTCCTTCAAGGATCGACGCCTTACCCTCTTGGGCCAAAGTCATTTTGGGGTGCTCATCCTTTCTGCTTTTGGCCAGCAAAAACAAGGTTCCTCTAGGGCTCTGTCCCAGCTCATCTGGGAATGAGTTTCAGTCTGTTTTAAAAGACCAGCTTTGAGTTAATGGAATTTGGCTGGAACCTGGCGGGGGTGATCCAATAACCACAACACTGGCCTTGCCCTTGTTCAGGAAACCTATGGGATTAACTGGGTGGGAAGGCAGTGTTATTTACTCACCAAGGCCTCTGTTTGAAATGTGGCTCAGGTGAGAAACTTGAGAGGCTTGTGTGGCTGGAGCTGAGCTGTTGAATATCATAGCAGAGCGTAATCAGTGCAATTCAGATCTGAAAAAGCCCCAGAGAGAACGCTGCCCAAGAGTCTCTGTTACAGGCCGGGGGGACCTGCACTTAGAGGCTTAGGTCTTCACAGTTGGTTTTGCGTTTTGTAAGGTGAGTGCCTGATTTAAGCTTGGATTGTTCAGACTTCCACTTGAAAGACGGCACCCTCAAGTATACATGTTGAATAAACACACTGCCAGCCACACGACTGGATATAGACCCAGGCTGTCTTCCCCCACTCCAGGCAAGTTTCTTTGTTTCAGAGATCTTTGGTTGGTTTTGATGACTGCCTGGTGGTACAGTTCTTGTTTTCTTTTCTCTTTGAGCTTTAATTCCCACTCTTATGTTTTAAATTCACTGATAAAGAGTAAACCTATGAAACCCTAGGTCTCACCCTCAGCCCCAATAAAAGCAAAACCCCAGGCTCTTTCTCCCCTACCCCTGCCCAGGAAACCTTGCTGTGTGGCCTCAGGTGTGCTGTGTACCTTCTAGGACTTGTGAGTAACAAACACTATCTTTCAAAATTTCCTGATGGTTATTGCGGAGGGTGTCTTTCAGTCACAATTTGCAGCACAAGGGGTGGTCCAGTCACAACATAGTTTCTGAAGGGAACCTGGGTCCAGGTGAGTGCTTCCTGGCATTTCTAGCCTCACTACCTATAGGCTGTTGTTTTTTAGTTGCTCAGTCCTGTCCGACTCTTTGTGATCCCATGGACTGCAGCACGCCAGGCTTCCCTGTCCTTCACTATCTCCCGGAAGTTGCTCAAACTCATGTCCATTGAGTTGGTGATGCCATCCAATCGTCTCATTATCTGTTGTCCCTCTTGCCTTCTGCCCTCAATCTTTCCCAGCATCAGAGTCTTTTCTAATGAGTTGGATCTTCAAATCATGGAGCTTCAGCTTTAGTCCTTCCAATGAATATTCTGGTTCAGTTTCTTTTAGGACTGACTGGTTTGATCTATAGGCTGAGACTGACATGAAACAGAGGTGCCTTGGTTCTCTGCCATGTTCCACGTTCTGTTCTTTCCTTTGCGGTTGATGAACTCAGGCCTGATCTGCAGCTACCTGCAGCATGTGACCCAAACATCCTTGAAAGGAAGAGTATTCTATTGCTATGTTGCTGTGTGTCCCATAGCAACAAATATTTGTTGAGAGAGCAGATTTGTATTTGCCATTTCGATTTAAACTATTGTCTCCAGAAAACCCAATGAGATTGCAAATATGATTTCTGGGAGAGGTAGCCTGTTAAGCTATTAGGTCTATATCACCAGTCTGTTGAATTAGTTCTGGCTGCCTAACTGGATTCTGAGGAGCCCCGGCTGGTCATTTGGTGACTGGATATAGAAGCTCAGAACAGGATGATGGTGGGTTTGTTTTCCATTAAGGACCTGCCAGGGAGTCCCAGGCTCCAGAAGGAATGGCCTCCTTCGACCTTTTGCCAACCTTGTTGGCAGGATTTGGGGCATTCATGAGGAGGAATTGAAAAGAGTGTCACTTCAGGATCCCTCCAAACGCAGGTCTCCAGAAATGCACTGACCTTGGGACGTTTCGCTCGTTGCCAGTTTGCCAGCTGTTATATTGAAACAAGTAGAAATTAAGAGCCATCCCAATCACTGCGTCATAGAAATATATTCCATCTGTATTTTAAAGTTTAAAAAAATTGTGGTAAAATAGACAAAGCATAAAGTTTAGTGTTTTAACCATGTTTGGTAGAATTCAGTGACGTCCAGGATATTCACAAGGTTGTAGAGTCGTCATCATTGTCTAGCTCCAGAGCTTTGCATCACCCCAAACAGAAATTCTGTGCCCATTCACAATAATCCTTCATTGCCTCTTCCTGTTTATCCCTTGTAGCCACCATTCTACTTTCTGTCTGTATGAATTTGGCTGTTCTATGGCATCTGGTCCCATCACTTCATGGGAAATAGATGGAAAAACAGTGGAAACAGTGTCAGACTTTGTTTTTTTGGGCTCCAAAATCACTGCAGATGCTGATTGCAGCCATGAAATTAAAAGACGCTTGCTCCTTGGAAGGAAAGTTATGACCAACCTTGATAGTATATTAAAAAGCAGAGACATTATTTTGCCAACCAAGGTCCGTCTAGTCAAGGCAATGGTTTTTCCCATGGTCATGTATGGATGTGAGAGTTGGACTGTGAAGAAGGCTGATCGCCGAAGAATCGATGCTTTTGAACTGTGGTGTTGGAGAAGACTCTTGAGAGTCCCTTATACTGCAAGGAGATCCAACCAGTCCATTCTAAAGGAGATCAATCCTGGATGTTCATTGGAGGGACTGATGCTAAAGCTGAAACTGCAATACTTTGGCCACCTCATGCGACGAATTGACTCACTGGAAAAGACTCTGATGCTGGGAAAGGTTGCGGGCGGGAGGAGAAGGGGACGACGGAGAATGAGATGGCTGGATGGCATCACCGACTCTGTGGACATGAGTTTGAGTGTACTCCAGGAGTTGGTGATGGACAGGGAGGCCTGGCGTGCTGTTATTCATGGGGTCGCGGAGAGTCGAACACGACTGAGTGACTGAACTGAACTGATCTCGTACAAGTAGAATCTTGCAGCAATTGTCCTTTTATGTCTGGCTTATTTCACTTAACATGATGTCTTCAAGATTCATCCATGTTGTAGCATTGTATCAGAATTTCCTTCCTTTTTAAGGCTGAGTAATATTCCACTTAATGTATATACTACATATTGTTTATCAGTTATTTGTTGGACATTTGGGTTGTTGTATCCACCTTTTGGCTACTGTGAATGATGCTACTATGAACACTGGTGTATAAGTATCTGTTTCAGTTTCTGCCTTTAATCCTCAGGATGTATATCCAGAGGTGGAATGGCTGGATTATATAGTATTTTTAAAAACATATTTATTTATTTATTTATTTATTTGGCTGTGCCAGGTTTTAGTTTGACCATGTGGGATCTGGTTCCCTGACCAGGCACTGAACCCAGGCCCACTGCATTGGAAGTGTGGAGTCTTATCCGCTGGACCACCAGGGAAGTCCCTATATACTATTTTTATGTTTAACTTATGGAGGAACTGTTATGATGTTTTCCATAGTGGCCGTACCAGTCTAAAGTCCCACTAGCAATGTACAAGGATTCCAGTTTCTCCATATCCTCACCAACATTTGTTATTTTACATTTTTTTGTTGATTAATTGTCATATGAATGGGTACATCCAAATATTTTTTAAATTGCCCTTTCTTTGATCACAAATATGAACAAAAGCCAGAGCCAACATACTCCTCTTTCATTAAAAAAAAAAATAGTAACTGTTTGACTGCAATAGGCACTATATGAGATGCAGCATGCATACTGACCTATATCCAACAGAAGCCAGCATTTTATTTAATAATGTGAATGGCATAACATTGGGCACACATGGTAAGTGGTTCCCGTAAGAGGAGTGTTTTGTCAAATTTTACAGAGCCAAAATAAACTGGATGTGTCAGTGTCCGAGGTATGTGTGTATGTGATGGTTTTCCCTGACATTTTCTCTTAGTTCCACCTCTAGTCCAATTGGATAAAGCATCTTTCTTCCAAGGAATCAGTCTTTCCTGTCTGTTCTCTGCTTTTCCTTCATCCTCTTGTTTTGGATACTGGTATATGGTTATGGGGGCTTCCCAGGTGGTTCAGTGGTAAAGAACCCACCTGCCCATGCAAGAGATGCAGGTTTGATCTTTGGGTTGGGAAGACCTCCTGAGAAGGAAACGGCAACCCACTCGAGTATCCCTGCCTTGGAAATCCCACAGACAGAGATCGTGGCAGGCTACAGTCCATGGGGCTGTGAAAGAGTTGGACATGACTCAGAGACTAAACAGCAGCAACAACAAGATGCATATGAATACAATTCTTGGTCCTCAAGCTGAGCATCATGAAAGAAGTTGAGCAAAGCCACAGAACCAAGTTCATACTCTACAGATGTTCATGGATCACCCCGTCAGGCCTATGCTAGATACCTTCTGATGTACTGATTTTGTGGCGTCCCCATAAGACGAGGGAAATTAACCCCACTTTTCAGATGAGGACACTTTCCAAGAGAGGCAAGTGATCTGCCTGAAGTCACCCAGCTGCTAAGTAGCAGGGCTAGGACTTAAACCGTCTTCTGACAATGCTTTTTTTTCTTGCAGTGCCACTTGCTCCTTCGTAACTGAAGTGGTTGAACCAGAGGTGTGTGGACAGTTGACTTCCAAGTTGGCAATATGAAGAGCTGCCTTACCCTGTAAATATTCATCATGCTGCAGATATTTACCAGGGTGCCCGCCACGTGCTGTCCCTGTGAACACAGGTGTCCATGTTCCTGCAAGAGCAATAAATCAACCTTTGAATGTCCTTGTGTTTTTACCATCTCATAGCGGATTGACTGTATGAGGAAGATAGTTATATTTGAGACCTCTAAGAAAGCCTTTTGATTGACACTGATTATTTAGGAGAACAATGAAAAAAAATCTTCCATCAAGGGTCTTAAGTTTTCTCAGATACACAGGCTCTATTGGTGGAATCTTCATGATCTTGAGGATGATGAGGTTGAGGGAGCTACTGTTTATTAAGACCAAACAAAATTTTGGTTTGCCTGAGGGATTTTTTTTCAGTAACATTGTAAGTTATTTACTGATTTATTTACTCAGTGCTTGACACGTACAGGTTGGAAAATGACTAGGATGTGGCCCCACCCCTTAAGCAGCTCCCTATCCCTGACTGAGAGAGGAGACTGACACATAACCCTTTAATTAGCACACGATGTTAAGAAGCACTGCAAAAGAGAGGTGTTCATAAGGACCTTGGTAACAAGGATGGAGTAACCATGACCTCCTTTCATAGAAATCAGTGAAGGCTCTACTAGGTAGGGGACATTAGAATTGGGTATAAGTAGAACCTTGCGCTTACTCCTTGGAAGGAAAGTTATGACCAACCTCAATAGCTTATTAAAAAGCAGAGACATTACTTTGCCAACAAAGGTCCATCTAGTCAAGGCTATGGTTTTTCCCATGGTCATGCATGGATGTGAGAGTTGGACTGTGAAGAAAGCTGAGCGCCGAAGAATTGATGCTTCTAAACTGTGGTGCTGGAGAAGACTCTTGAGAGTCCCTTGGACTGCAAGGAGATCCAACCAGTCCATTCTGGAGGAGATCAGTCTGGGGGTTCATTGGAAGGACTGATGCTAAAGCTGAAACTGCAGTACTTTGGTCACCTCCTGCGAAGAGTTGACTCACTGGAAAAGACCCTGATGCTGGGAGGGATTGGGGGCGGGAGGAGAAGGGGACAACAGAGAATGAGATGGCTGGATGGCATCACCGATTCGATGGACATGAGTTTGGGTAGACTCTGGGAGTTGGTGATGGACAGGGAGGCCTGGCATGCTGCGATTCATAGGGTTGCAAAGAGTCAGACACAGCTGAGTGACTGAACTGAACTGAACTAAAATCACAGGGCTCCTTCTGCCTGTCATTCCATGACACATATTTCTCAGATTGCTAGGACAACTGGTAAACCCAATGTCTCTGAACATGTGCTCATCATAAGCATTCTATAAACCATAAAACAGTTTACAAACTACCTGCAAACTACTTTTGAATTAAAAAAAAAGTTCTGAGGGATCTTCCAAGTTGTGGTGGTTTCAAAGCTCTTTCCAACCCCTCACCTCAAAAGTCTCCCTGCCAAGTTGATTATGCCTTTCTTGTCAGGCTGTTCTTAGGGATCAATGAGCTCATTGCCTTAACATGCATAGCACACAGGAGTGCAATAGCTGGGACATTACTGAGCTAACTTGCCTTTTCACAGTTGAGGAAACTCAGCCATGAAGAGGATGAGTGCCTTGAACAAGGGCTAACAGCTAGTCATCCTTGAGCCAGGATTTAAACCCAGTGTACCTAACTACAGGATCCTGTTCCTACCCATGACACTACTCTCCCCCAATAAAAATACTTAAGTAGAGCTCAGAAATTCACAGTCTGCAGGAAACATCTCAAAGCTTACCAGAAAACACTGAATAGTGGAGAGAATGGGAATATGGAGTTAGATCTCAGCTTTAAATCCTAACTTCACAATCTGGAATAATTAGACCTTAGGTAAATCGCTGTATCTCTCTTTGTCTTAATTTACCCATTTCTCACACAGAGTTAGGACTTACCTTGAGGTATTATTGTAATATTAGAAACAGTATACACAGAATGCATAGAATGGACCTAGTTCATAGCAGACACATAGTAAATGAAGGTGATCACTAAACTACTACTGATGATAATAATATAATGAGTTTCTTTGGTAGAGATCTTTTTCTAATCTCAGGCTTCAAAATATTAGGTAGCAAGGAGATCCAACCAGTCCATTCTAAAGGAGATCAGGCCTGGGTGTTCATTGGAAGGACTGATGCTAAAGCTGAAACTCCAATACTTCGGCCACCTCATGCGACGAGTTGACTCACTGGAAAAGACTCTGATGCTGGGAGGGATTGGGGGCAGGAGGAGAAGGGGATGACAGAGGATGAGATGGCTGGATGGCATCACCGACGCGATGGACATGAGTTTGAGTGAACTCTGGGAGTTGGTGATGGACAGGGAGGCCTGGCGTGCTGTGGTTCATGGGGTCGCAAAGAGTTGGAGATGACTGAGCAACTGAACTGAACTGAACTGAAGTGTTTAATAGTGGTTACTAGAAATAATATTAAAATTATTCTTTTCATAAGAAATCAGAGTACAGGAAACCCAAGCCAATGCACACTTGGGCCATGTACTTGGTTTTATGCTGTATGCAAAGCATGAAGGAGCAGGAGGTGGTGGTCTTTGCTCTCTGTAGGAGCTGATAATCTCCCTCATGACAGATCTCCACCCACCACCACCCTGCCTTTCCCACCTGACTACCCTTATATGCTTGTTTGAAGAGTGCTGGAGGAGAAAAAAGGAAAATGCCCTGTGGTGGGAATGTAAATTGGTGAAGCCCTATGGAAACAGTATGGAGATTTCTCAAAGAATTAAAAATAGAACTATCACATGACCAAACAATTCCACTCCTGGGTCTATATCCAAAAAACCCCAAAACACTAATTTGAAAAGATGCAAGCACTCCAGCAGTCCTAGCAGCACCATTTACAATAGCCAAGGTACGGAAGCAACCTAAGTGTCCATCAACAGATGATAAGAAAAAGATGTGGTGTACACATACACGATGGAATATTACTTGGTCATAAAAAAGAATGAGATCTTGTCATTTGCAACAACATGAATGGACTTGGAAGGTATTATATTAAGTGAAATAAGTCAGACAAAGAAAGACAAATACTGTTGATAACATTTATATGTGGAATATAAAAAATACAACAAACTAGTGAATATAACAAAAATTGCAGACTCACAGATATAGAGAACAAACTAGTGGTTGTCAGTGGGGAGAGGGGCAATATGGAGGTAGGGGGGTGGGAGATACAAACTTAGGTATGAAATAAGCTACAAGGATCCACTCTATAACAGAGGGAATAGAGCTACCATTTCAAAACAATAAAAGGAGTATGTGTGTATGCGTACTTGCTTAGTCGCTCAGTTGTGTCCGACTCTTTGCAACTCCATGGACTGAAGCCCTTCAGGCTCCTCTGTCCATGGGGATTCTCGAGGCAAGAATACTGGAAGATCCTCCTCCAGGGGATCGTCCCAACCCAGGGATGGAACCTAGGTTTCCTGCATTGCAGGCAGATTCTTTACTGTCTGAGCTACCAGGGAAGCCCTAGAATACTGGAGTGGCTAGCCTATCCCTTCTCCAGGGAATCTTCCTGACTCAGGAATTGAACTGGGGTCTCCTGCATTGCAGGCAGATTCTTTGTCAGCTGAGCTACCAGGGAAACCCATAAATTGAGTATAACCTTTAATAATTGTGAATCACTATATTATAACTTATATTGTACATCAACTGTAACTCAATAAAAAAAAGTTCTGGGAGAGCCTTTGAGAGGGGCCTGTTTTCCACTGATGAAAACTGGGCAGGGAGAACTAGGCAGACATCAAGAGAAGGGTTAGGGTTAAGGTAGCCGAGCCCAGAAGGACAGGAAGGACAGGTGGTGATGCTGGGGAGCAGGGACTGATTGGGCAGGCAGGGGCGTGGAAGGATGTGTGTGGGAGGATGTGGGTGAGGACAGCAAGTGGGGGCCCTTTGCATCTTCGCTGGAGACTGTGGCACCTAGGAAGAGGGTGGCAAAAGTCCTGGAGTGCATGAAGAGAGAAAAGGGTCTGTGATGAGGCCATGTGGCTGTGAGTCATGGAGATGAGTAATGGAGCATCAGTGTGGAGCCAGCTCAGGAGTTTTCAGGATAAACACGCAGAGGTGCTTCACGGAGGCTGACAGAACCTGCCCCTAATGCATCCAGGGGACACTAAGCGCTTTAGTATATCCTCTGATGAATAATTTCTCCGACTCTAACCACATTAGGGGCACACGGGGCCACGGCTTGGTGCTCTGTCTGTCAGATGTTGTTGCCATTTAAGTGAGTGATGCAGAGTGGGTCCCCACGGTGCCTGGGTCTGTGGATGGGGCAGGCAGCCAGGAGAGCTGGCCCCAGAGGTTTGACTTCTCCCTCTCTGTAATCAGATTGGAGGCAGAATGTTTTTCTGTGGCTCCTCCATATAATCTCTCTGTTTTGATTCTATTTCCCTTCCCCTGCCATCCTGCTCCCAGTTGGTCTTGAGGGTTGACTTGGTAAATTGCTTTGTCTCTCATCTTTCCAGACCCACCGCCCAGTCAGGATTAGAGAAGGGAAATGACCCTACAGTGGCCTGTCCTCAATTCTGTGCCCCTGGGGAAGAGAGGAGGGAAGAGAAAGCGCGCTTATCAAGTTTCCCGAATGTACAGAATCAGAAAGCTAATGTGTCCACACCAGCATGGGGTTGAAAGGACCCCAGGAGTCTCTAAGTCAGAAATGAATGACATTCTGTAGGGATAATGCAAAATATGGCATTTAGGTCCCAAAAGTCAGCTATAGAAGACCAGGAAGTAATTCCTTGGGCTTTATTTTTTGTGAAAGTCTTAACATAGACTAATTGTGTGGTGGAGTTTCTTGAAAAAACACTGAATGTAATTTTAGCTTAAATGTAAAAACATTATGATTAGGAAAAAAACTTGTATTCTTTGCAAAAAAAAAATTAGAAAATTATAGAGGGGAGAGAGAGACACAGAAATGGTGGTATTGGTGAGTAATTATCGCTAATTCTATCTCTTAAAATTATCTATTAGCCCATTGAGTTATAACCTATTTTTCTCCCCTAGAAAATACACACACATGTGTACATATAAATATGAAATTTTTGAGAGAACATAGCCTGAAAACTGGCTTAATGGCTCACTATTATACACAGTCATATTTTTCCACAACACCATTTCCTTTTACTTTTTAAACATTTTCATTTTACTGAAGTATAGTTGATTTACAGTGTTGTGTTAATTTCTGCTGTACAGCAAAGTGATTCAGTTATATACACTCTTTTCCATTAGGGTTTATCAGAGGATATTGAATATAGTTCTTTGTGCTGTATAGTTAGACCTTGTTGTTTATCCATCCTATATACGATAGTTGCAACATCATTTTTAACTATTCTAAACTTGAATTCAGAATTCTAAGGATTAACCATAATTTATTTATAAAATTTTATTTTGTATGTTTTTCCTCTCAGTTTTTCTCTAGTACAGTGAATGCTGGGAAAAGCAGCCTTGGACATAAATTTTTGTGCACACTCTTGAGGATTTCTTTAATATAAAGTCCTAGAAGTGAAAGTTCTAGGATTTAAAGGATTATGAACATATTAAAGGGCTTTATTTTGTTGTTTTTGTTGTGTGTGACCAAATGGTTCCCTAGACTGTGCCACCAATGTACCCGTGTTTTCCCACATTCTCCCTAGTACTGGGTATTATGACTTTAAAATAGCTTGTCAGATTGGTAACTGAAATGTGGTATCTTGTTTTAATTTGTTTGTTTTGGATTATTAGTGAAGTTAAATATATTTTCTTCCATATTTGGCTTTTTAAATCTCTTTTTGTGAATTGCCTATTTGTGTCTTTTGCCCATTTTTCTCCATCAATAGTATTCTTTGTTTATTGACTGTAAACATTTTTAGTGTTGACTGTTAGCTCTTTATCTGTTATCCAGGTTGCAAATATTTCTTTTCATTTTGCTTCTTGCTTTTGAGTTGCTGCTGCTGCTTAGTCACTTCGGTCGTGTCCGACTCTGTGTGACCCCATAGACAGAAGCCCACCAGGCTCCCCCCGTCCCTGGGATTCTCCAAGCAAGAACACTGGAGTGGGTTGCCATTTCCTTCTCCAATGTGTGAAAGTGAAAGTGAAGTCGCTCAGTCGTGTCCGACCCCTAGCGACCCCATGGCCTGCCAGGTTCCTCCATCCATGGGATTTTCTAGGCAATAGTACTGGAGTGGCTTGCCATTGAGTTAGTATATGCATATTTCAAATTTTTATATCGCCAAATCCATAAAATTTTTATTTAATTTTTAATCCATCAACATTTTCATTCAATTTTTCCTTTTATGTCAAATTTAGAAAAATCTCTCCTGACCTAAGATTATATGTTCACCTATATATTTTCCCTAATTTTTTACACAAATTTTTATGGTTTAATTAAATGCAGTTTAAGCTAATATCCAAATCAAAGGATATAAGTTATCAGGGGCTAGATTCTGATTCATTGCATGAATGAAATTTCTAATGATTTAAAAGTAGACAATAAAAGAAGAGATTGACCACTGTGGAAGTAAACTAATCTCATTGCTTCACCATCCACCGGGTTTTAAGAATTACCTGGCATTCTCTAAGTGCTCAATTAACATTTGCTGAATGAACGATGGTAGAGGAGACCTTCATAGTGCCTTTCAACACTGCTTCTCTGACTTGGTTTGGTTTCCAGTTCACACCATCTCTACAGATCCTTCCAGAATTGGAGACTGTGGCTCTCAAAGGAGAGGCCGACAAGAGGACTGGATGACACAGAGACAGCTGATATCAGGGGTCGGCTTCTCAAATCTCAACCTCCACATGTTGAGTAAAGATTTGGGCGTTCAACTCTGTTTTCTGGGCACTAGGATGGCAGTGATATAAGTAAATAAGCCAGTCTTAGCCAAAGGGATTTACAAGTAGCTTGGGGCTTCCCTGGTGGTTCAGTCAGGGCTTCCCTGGTGGCTCAGTTGGTAAAGAACTTGCCTGCAATGCAGGCGGCCTGGGTTTAATCTGTGGGGTGGGAAGATCCCCTGGAGAAGGAAATGGAAACCCACTCCAGTATTCTTGCCTGGAGAATTCCAAGGACACAGGAACTTGGCAGCTTACAGACTGTGGGGCCACAGAGTCTGATAGACCGAGTGACTAACACTTTCCTGGGGAGCTGAAGCAGGTACCCCCGAGGACTGAAGAAGTAGCACATGTAGCGGTGAGAAGACAGTGGTTGGAATGGGGCGGGGGCAGATGCTGCAGGATCTTGCAAACAGCAAGATGCATTTTATGAGTCTGTCCCAGAGGTTTGCTCCAAGTATTTCTCTCCTGAATGACTCTTCTAAGAACCTCTCTGTTCAGAAATCTGAAGAAATCCCAAGAGTTGAGTTTCTTCTCTATTTTTTCAAAAAACTCAGTGACTCAGGGAGGAAGAAAATGTACGTGCTTGTTAAAATAATAAATGAAACATGAGTACACGTATGTCTATTCACATACTCACCAAACCCCTGTGCGTGTACATGTGCATATGTGCCTGTCTGATTTTGATTTGTTGTTAATTTTTTTCTGGGTAA
Organism: Moschus berezovskii; assembly: GCF_049115385.1. NCBI lineage: Eukaryota > Metazoa > Chordata > Mammalia > Artiodactyla > Moschidae > Moschus > Moschus berezovskii. Next base: position 77,256,162 of record NC_142471.1, read on the forward strand.
AGATGGCTGTTCTTTCTAGATTATACCAATTTAGGGTAAAGTAGGGTCTTGATGATAGCCACAAAGAAGAATTTCCGTGTCTCATTTGTTCTATAGAGATGCCAGCCACCCCCTCTCTCCCCCCACCAAAAAGACTCCTGAACACGTCTGCTTGCCTCTTGGTAACCCAAGGCATCTTTCCACCTCTGCCACTCTAGTTTTTCCATCTTAGGGGATGCCAAGAGTGGCGGCTCTGCCTCCCATTTTCTGGCTGCCCCTGCTGTCTGCTGTCGGTGCTCAGCTGAACACCACCAGGAGGTGGAGGATGATGCCTGCATCCAGGTGCTGCCTTTGGTAGCGTCTGAGTCTGTCCAGGGTTCCAGCAGTTTTCATTTTAATGGCTCTTTAATTTTACGTTCCATTGCCAAAATTCACATGAATCTTTGGGGACTGGGCAAAGGGGATATTTTAAAGGGTGGGTATAGGGGAAGCCCCTTCTCCATCCTGACACTGGTTGATTCTGTTTGGAAGGGTTGTGGGCAACTCTGTATCTCTTCTCCTTTCCTGGACTCCTTGTTTCTTCAGACGAAGTCCTCTTGTCCAGATGCCCCTGAAGTCTAGGATGAACATAGTTTATGGGACACGCTTACCCACTGAGGATTCAAGTGGTGGATTTCCACAGGAGCTCCAGAGCCAGCTGCTTTGGTTTGGACCATTTATCAGCTGGGCAACCCTGGTCACGTGTCTTCACCTCTTTCGGCCTTGTTACTCATCTGTAACGTGGAGGTGTTAATAGCGCTCACCTCATAGCATTGCCTGGAAAATCCCATGGACGGAGGAGCCTGGTAGGCTGCAGTCCACGGGGTCGCTAAGAGTCGGACATGACTGAGCGACTTCAATTTCACTTTTCACTTTCATGCCTTGGAGAACGAAATGGCAACCCACTCCAATGTTCTTGCCTGGAGAATCCCAGGGACAGAGGAGCCTGGTGGGCTGCCGTCCGTGGGGTCGAACAGAGTCGGACACGACTGATGTGACTTAGCAGCAGCAGCAGCAGCATAACATTGCTATGGAGGTTCTCTGAGTTAATGTAAGTGAAATGGTTAAAAAAAAAGCTAGGCAGATAGTAAGCATTTAGGTAAAAAAAATTAGCAATTATTATGGTAACTTCAAGCTCATTCTCCTGTTTTTCAGATTTTGCTTGACTGGAAAGTTCTAATCATCATAAACTCCTCGTGGACTTCAAAGGGTTCAATGACAAAAATAGAGGAAGGTCATTCAAACAGTGCTGATCTACCCAGGTTTGGGGCTCCTTTTGCGGACCAATGGCTTGGTAGCCCAACCTTCCTTCTTTTTTTATATTTATTTGTTTTTGTTTATTTGACTGTGCCAGGATCTTCAATCTTTGTTGAGGGATGCAGTATCTTTAGTTGTGGCATGTGGGATCTAGTTTCTGACTGAGGTCTCCAGCATTGGGAGCGCAGAGTCTTAGCTACTAGACTACCAGGGAAGCCCCCCAACTTTCTTGCCTGCTTTCCTGTGTCCTTCCTCAAATATTTTTTTTGGACAGTAAATAGACCTGCTTCATATTCTCTCTAAGCTCCAGTTCTTATAGAAAAGGAATAAAAGAAGAGAGAAAGTAATTGGGAGAATGGGAAAGAGAAGGGGGTCCATAGGGTAGGCATACAAATTTTGGAGTCTGACAAAGTCTGTCCTGGTTATTTCTAATGGCTTAGCTTTAGACATTGTGACCTGAATTGCTTTGCTATTTAGAACTCAAGATTTTTACAGTGGGGCTACTATCTACATATCTTATGAGATGGGGGTGAAGATTAGAGGAGAGAACTTATATGGTATCTACTCAATAGTACTAATTTCTTACCTCTCTCCTCCCTTTATCCCCACAAGATGAAGTCAAGGTCACAAATTGCCTGCTGATAACATAGACCTTTAAAGAATTCAGAAGCCTTCAAAAAATTATTTGAAAAGATTTTATCCAGCAACCTTCATTCCATAATGTTTTCTTTTATCAGATTTTCTTGTCTATTAAAGCATGGGATTTATCTGCAGCAGGTACTGGTGAAACCTGCCAATGGTGGCTGGATCTAAAGATGGGAGACTGGCTGCTTCTTCTGACTGCTGTTGAAATGATGTGGGCCAGTTGATGCATTTTTGTCACTTTCCATCTGCTCCTCCCTCTCCCTGCTTAACTGGTATTTTTGGAAGAATGGTTAAGTACATCAACCTTAAAAAAAAAAAGAGTAATTATTAAATCTTTCTTGTCATCAAGATGTCATCAAGATGTAGTAGGGTTGTATGTCATGCATAACTCTTGGCAGTGTCTAAATCTAGATTTTAGAAACAAGATGAAATTTTCCTTGGCCCCCTCCCTTTTTTTTCTTTTGAAAAAGTTTAGCTTCTTCAGGAGTTCCATGGTTATTTTTCAGAGCTTGTCTTGATTTAATCAGTAGCAAAATGACTTTCCAATTTACAGCAGCTCTGCTGAGGTTCACCAAGTCACACAGAGCTGAGTGATGTCTACAGTGAGCTTTGCCACTTACAATAATAGTGTTTTGGTTTACTAACTTTTTATTTCTGGAGCCTAAAATATGGGGCTTCAGCAGTATGCTCATGTGAGCCCGTTGGCTGGTAGGACTGCTCGATGAATGAACTGGTGCTTAAGGAGGTTACTGTGGAGAAATAACAATCATCATTACTGAATAAATGTGAGCAATTAGAGAAGTACTTTAGGTGCCTTATTTCCATTGAGACCCTTCAAAACCACAGCTAGTGTTTATCGAATGCTTATTGTGCATCAAGTTGTGCTCAGTGATTTTACAGCATCTGATGTGATCTTCATATCCTCTTAGGAGGTGTAGTTGCCTAGTGAGGATGCAAGTGAGAGTAACTCCGCTCTCTTCAATCTAGTTTTATTGCCTAATGATGCTGAAAAAATAGCTGTTGCAATAAATCTGGATACCTTTAGGTCTGGCTGGATCCAGGTGCTCAAATAATATGATTGGACCTCCTCCCCCTCCTCATACTGCTTTGCCTTCCTTTATATTGACTTTGTTCTCAGCTGAAATTCTCCATGAGGTGAACGGCCACCAGTGGCTATGCCTTATATCTTCCCAGCCTAGAGAACCAAGTAGAAGAAAGAAGGTGCTTTGGCTCAGTGGCTCCAGCAGTCACTCTGAGTGGACTACCTTTGGTTGCATGCTCCAGTTTGTAAACCTGAACCAGGGAGGCAGACTAGATTGAGTGAACAGAGCTGGATCATGTGTGTATACCAGGTACTTTAGGGGGAGGAGTAAAGTTTACCCCATCCACAGCATATGTACTGAGACCGAGAAGGGATGGTATTCCCAAGAAAATCGGGGCCCTTTAATCCAAAGAAGACAAAATATCAGGTATCAACCACAGTTTTATTATCTGGTCCATTCTGTAGATGAAGAGACTAAGGGTCAGAGAATTTGTGTAATTTGATTCAAGATCTCTCCACTGGGAGGTCCAGAACTGGAATTTGAACCTAACTCCAGTTTCTTTCCATTATTTGGCCTATTTCAGGCCTGACCAAATATATTACTGTCCCTGACTCAGGAACATCTCTTGTGTCTTTTCATTGGCTTGGCTTCCTACAGGTTCCTGGTGAGCAACTAGAGTCAGTTGTCAAACAGGAAGGAATCCAGTGACACAGGTGGGGGAATTGGAAAAGAGCTCTGCTGTGTGCTGTGAATCTGATTACTGTACACAGTAAATCTGCCCCAAAGAACCTTGGCAAAGCAGACAGGTGCAGAAAGAGTTCCTTCGGAAGTGGGGAAGGTACATGAACTTGCCACCCTAATAGGTCACTAGGGAGACTCCTATGGGTCTCCGTTCTTCAGGTGCATAGGAAAGATGAGGCAGGTGGTTTGAGTCCACTGTCCCCGTGGTTGGGGTTGGCAACTCCCTGCAGTTAAACCAAGACCAGTTGCTGCAGACACTCTGTGATCACCAGGAAGGAGATCTGTGTGCTCCCAGGTTGCCCTTTCACAACTGGCAGTGTGTATCCGCAGTGCTGGAAGGAGACTTCTGACTGCACAGGAGAGATGGGATGTACACAGATGTATTAAATGACAGTGTGAAAAGTGTATTCCCTTCTGAGTCTGTCTGATCAGCGTCTTTCTGAGACTTTGTCCTTGATGTAGGCACATCCCAGCACCAAATCACCACTCTCATCTTCTTTCTGACACTAGCAGGATGGGCCTCATGCTCAGAGCCTTTGGCAGGCGATAGCATCCAGCTGGAATTCCATGGCATTGCTTTTGTTTTTATTGTATTTATCTTTATGGTTTCTTTCCATTTTGGCAGGTGGCCCTGGTTTTTTACTTATGGTAGGCATATACATGTTGTGTACAAAATAAATTTCTTTTAGCAGAAGAGAGTGGTTTAAAATAAAACATTCTTAATTAGATGTATCATATATATCAGTCAGGGTTCAACCAAATAAACAGAGGCAGTAGGAGATATGTATTGAGATTTGCTGCAAGGGGCTCACGTAAGTGTGGGTCTGGCTATGTGAGTTTGAAATCCATAGGTGGGTGGTCAGGGAGGGCGGGCTGGACTGAACCTGCTTCTGCAGAGGGAATTCCTTCTGCTTCTGGGAAACCTTAGCTCTGTTCTTTATTTCAACTGATTGAATTGATCTACCCAGATCATCTGGAATAATCTCCCTTAAAGTCAGCTGATTACAGATTTTAATCATATCTACAGAAGATTTTGGGCTTCTCTGGTGACTCAGTGGTAAAGAATCCTCCTGCCAAGCAGGAGAAATGGATTTGATTCCTGGGTCGGGGAAGATCCCCTGGAGAAGGAGATGGCAACCTGCTCCAGTATTGCCTGGAAAATCCCAAGGGCAAAGGAGCCTGGTGGCTACAGTCCATGGGGTCGCAGAGTTGGATACGACTTAGCAACTAAACAACAAGCACAGATCTCACCTAGATTTGAGTTTGAGTGACTGGGGGCCGTTGCTTTGCCAGGTTAACACACAGGATTCCCCACTAGATAATAGCACAGGTGAAACAGCCAAGTTCAAGTTGTGAAGGAGGTAATTAAGTCAATGATGGGGAGTTAGTGCTGGAACAAAGCAGGTGAGGCAAATGGCTAGGATATTAAGTCCTGAGGAGGGAGGTGGGAGTTCCAGCTGGAATTGAGGCTTTCTGTGCTTGGCAATGGGTATCTTAGCCATCTGGGCATTGGCAGGAGGGGTGGGAGATGGCAAGGAGAGAGCAGAATACGGCAACCTGCCTTTTGTGCCGCCTGCTTTTAAGCCCCTTTTCTATGGGACCAGCTTCTGTTTGCTGGGCAAGCATCGGCATGGAGGACACAACCATTGACTACATGACTGGCTATTTCTGTGCTTGGACGTGACCTCCAGTGACATGCAGGGTGAGTGCAAGACCTGCCTGGACCCTGGCCATGAGCTTCACGGCCTCCTGCCCCATCAGTGCCTTCGTACCTAAAGAGAAGATCCCTGACCCTCACAACCTGAAGCTCTGGCTCAAGACCAATGTGAACTCAGACAAGAGGGTGAAACACCCTCCATGATTTTTTCCGTCCCTTTTCTTCATCTGGGCTTCCCTGGTGGCTCAGCTGGTAGAATCTGCCTGCAATGTGGTAGACCTGGGTTCGATCCCTGGGTTGGGAAGATCCCCTGGAGAAGGGAAAGGCTACCCACTGCAGTATTCTGGCCTGGAGAATTCCATGGACCATATAGTCCATGAGGTTGCAAAGAGTCAGGCATGACTGAGTGACTTTCACCTCTTCATCTACTACATTTCTAAGATAATGACCTTGGATGAAGGAGACATTATCTTGACTGGGAGGTCAAAGGGAGTGGGACCCTTTGAAGAAAGCAATGAGATCTGGGCTGGTCCACATGGAGTCATCAGTAGGAGATGTAAGGTGGAAAAGCCAGAAAATTGAATATATGCAAAGCACCCTAACTTCTTAACACAAGTTTCAGGGGGAAAGGGAACAAGACAAAAGCAAGCAAAGGTTATTTAATTAAATGTGACAATCTTATTAAACCAATTTTTAAAAATGATTGGATTGCTATGCATCAACTCAAGGAAGACGGACCCTCAAAACAAAACAAAACAAAACATAACAAAACCTGAGGGGGGTTCAGGAGGGGGAACTCATGTACACCTGGGGCGAATTCATGTCAATGTATGGCAAAACCAACCAATATAATATTGTAAAATAAAAAAAAATAAATTAAAAAATAAAATTAAAAAAATACAATAAATCCCAATAAAAATCCAAAAAAAAAAAAAAAAAAAAAAACCCAAAACCTGATCTAGAAAAAGTGGGCCAGAAGTGGAAATGAGAAAGAGTGTCTTCTAGGAAACACCAAACCGAATGTTTGGAAGACTTACTTTCCTTTCCTGGAACTGGACTGGATCATTCTGGGACCTGATGTTCAAGTCTTAAAATCTGCAAAGGAAGCAGAAAAGTACATTTCTTCAGTGCTCCCCAAATTTCTTTGATCATTAAAATCCTCTAGAGGAATTTGTAAAATTAAAAATTTTAAATTACTGGCCCATCTCAGGCCCAATGTGTTAATTAATGGAGTTAATCTCTAGTACTCCAAGTGATTCTTATCATGAAAGTATGGGGGATGCACTACTCCAACTAGTCAGTTAATTAAAATTTTAATAAGTGAGCAGTTAATGAAGACCTCACTTGTTTGCTTGGGCTTCCCAGGTGTCTCAGAGGTGAAGAATCTGCCTGCCAGTGCAGGAGACAGGGGTTTGATCCCTGGGCGGGAAGATCCCCTAGACAAGGAAATGGCAACCCAGTATTCTTGCATGGGAAATTCCATGGACAGAGGAGCCTGGCAGGCTACAGTCCATGGGGTTGCAAAGAGTTGGACACAACTGAGTGACTAAAACAACACTTGTTTGCTTAGGGTGTATATTCTGGCCTGTAGATTCTGAATTCAGGAGATAATTTTGGAACTGTTGTTTCCCAAATAAATATTCTGTCTTTTATCTACCCTGCCCTCCCTCCACCGTCTCCCCATAAAAAGGAAAAAAAAAAAAAGTCTGCCAAAGGATAGGATTCCATCATACGACCAGATGGTGACTGTGATCTTCATAAAGCCTCCCTCCATCACCAGTGACATGCCTTTTACCAAACTCTTCACTGTCATTTGGACTTCACCTTTGAAGCCCCAAGGTCACCCCATCCAATGATAGTGGTCATTGAACTGGAAATGTCATTACATGATTGTTAATCAAATCTATTTTCTCCAGACTGAAGAAACAACTGAAAAGGTCCGTGGGGAGCTTCTTCCTGTTATGGCAGCTGGAAAAGGATGTGGAACTTGCACTTTGGATGAGAAGGTTGACTCCATGTAAGCCTCCTGGGGATGTGAGAAGAGCGGAGGGCAGTTGGTTTCATTTTTGAAAGATCAGAATTTTCTTTATTGTTTGGAGGCCTTAGTTAATTTTCGGACCACGAGCCGTGCCTTCAAAGAACACGGAGGACTGATCAGATTTCTAGCGCTTGACCCGCAGAGCAGTGATGGTAAATGAACGTTTCTGCTGACATTCTGAAATTGACATGCTGACAAGTGAAGTGTGGCCTGGAAATCTCTCTTCCATCACCGCAAATTGTGCAGTGTTTATCAGGGTGGCAGTTTTGGGTAGTTCTCCTCCCAGAGTTTCAGAAGTAGGAGTTCCCGCCGTGACCAGGTGAAGGGCTGAGTCGCATGGACCCCTTTCTAATGTTGGACAGAGTGAGTGGGTGGCTTTGGGTGCCTGTTTCATGTTCACTGGTATCTGAAAGGCTATTCTAGAGATCCCTAGGGGAAATTTGTCCTAAGTCTGAGATATGATGTCTTTCAACTTTCTGTTTTGTGGCCTAAAATCTTCAAGTTTGCAGCCAGGTAAATAGATCTCACTTAAAGGGCCAACATCAACAGAGTGGCAGGGGCTGCCTGAGGGCAGGAAGGATGCCAAACCTTCCCTGGACCCAAAGGGAAAAGAGTCCTGAGATTGTTACTAATGTCCATCCTCATGGGTGATGGGCATGGGCATAAGAGTGGCCTGGGGATGAAACCATACAATGTTAAGATTAACATGTAGGTTATGGCAGAGTTTCTGTGCTTTGTTTCTGCACTTAGATTGCAAACTACTTGAGGGCATGCCTTGTTCATTCAGAGCAGGTGGCTGTTTTTTTGGGACAACCTCTTCTCTTGCCCTTTAAAAACAAAAATTTTTTTTAAATGTGTGCTTTAAAAACAGAGCAGTTTTAAAATGAATAACCAACAAGGACCGAATGTTCCGTGGCAGCCTGGAAGGGAGGGGAGTTTGGTGGAGAATGTTACGTGTATATGTATGGCTGAATCCCTTCCCTGTTCACCTGAAACTACCACAACATTGTTAATTGGCTATTGTTACTGTTTAAACACTAAGTCATGTCTGACTCTTTGTGACTCCATGGACTATAGCCTGCCAGGTTCCTCTATGAGATTTCTTGGGCAAGAATACTGGAGTGTATTGCCACTTCCTTCTCCAGGGGATCTTCCTGACTTAGGGATTGAATCTGCATCTTCTACATTTCAGGTGGATTCTTTATCACTGAGACACCTGGGAAGCTCCCAATTGGCTATACTCCAATACCAAATAAAAAGTTAAAAAAAAGCAGCTTTGTCACACCCACTTCCCTTCAGAAACCCCCATCACCCAAGACTGTCCAACCACACTGCAGAAGGAATTTTACTGAATGTTTTGTCTAAACACAGAGTTCCATTGCTTATCCTCCATCTGAATCTTCTCTGGATTATTCAGGACCCTGGCTTGGCTGCATGGAGAGCTAGCTTGACTCTTATGCCTAAACTGCGTGGGAGTTTATTTTTCTCTCTTAACAAGAATTCTGGAGGTGAGCTTCTCACATGCAGCAGCTCCATCATGGTGTCAATTTTCCAGACTTCCTCTTTGTGCCCTGCCATTTCAAGCATGTGGTTTTCATCCTCAGGCTTATCACCTTGTGGTAATAAGAGTACTGCTCCCCTGCAGGCCTCAGGTCTTCTGTGCCAGGAGGAGGAGGAAGGAGAGCATCCGTCACAGGCATGCCAGTTGAGCTGGTCCCTTTTTGTCAACTTCAAGTAGATTTCTGCCTCCATCTCATCAGCCAGAATTGGGTTACATGGCCACTTCTAGCTGCAAGGAAGTCTGGGGTGTTTCTGGGTTTAAGCAGGAAGGGCAGAGCAGACACTGGGTAGGCAACCAGCCTGGAGAGGCACAGCCTCCCAGTCACCTCCTCATCTTCCTTTTGTGGCCTGAAGACATTGCCCACACCTCCAGCCATACTGGTTCCAGACTCCTTACCCATCTCAAATATCCCCCCACCCTGGGTAGTCATGGAGGCTCAGATCTCCTTGCAGGGGGCAGACAGCTGTTTCACTTTGGATTCCACACCATATTCATAGTGAGACTACATTAGCCCTGGGTCCATCCAGCTCATGACTGCATGCTGTGGGGTCACTGGAGTTGGCCACTCCTCCTCAGCATGGGACCCTTTTAACAGACAGCCTTTTCTCGGAGCCTCTCCATTAGCCTGGCCAAGGCTTTGCCAGAGCTGCCCTGAAACCTCATTTCCTCTCCCTGCCTCTTCTCCTGGTTGTTAGGTCTGCATCGTGCTCTGAAAGCTCTCCCCTCCCTCTCCTGCTTCCTCTCCTCTTATCCTTTCCAGGCATTCCCTCCCCACCCCCCGCCAAAAAAAAAAAAAAAAAGCCTCTTGCGCATCTAACACTATCTTAATGTCTGCCACTTGGAAGGCTGACACTGACTTGCTTCCCTGCCCACATGTTCAGAGCCTGCCTTTTATCTGGAGAAACTTCACTCTCTTTGATCTCCAGTTTACAGTGAGAGGCACATAGTTTCCCTTGGACCCTCCTCATTACCCCCTTGGCTTCTGTAGAAGGTAGAGCCCAAGGTGGATTCTTCGTTTGAATGCTTTTGCAAATATTTTTCTGTGTCACAAAATGAATCAGTCACATTGATTGAGTTTGTTATGTGCCAGGTCTGTTTCACATGCTGGAGGAGACCACAGTTTAGCAGCCTGGGTCCCTGCCCTCCTGGCTGCTCACAGGCTAGTGGTTTTAGGGAAGGGTCTTATTTTTCAGTGATAAGGGGTGTGCCCTACCCACCTGTAGTCTCTTCATACCCTGGGGTCCCATCTAGCATTTCTACCTTGAGCCTCTCTGCCACTTCCCTGGCAAATTATAGGAGAAGCAGAGCAGCTATTGCCCCTGAATCCAGCACATCAAAAGTCCAGGTACCACGGGCCTGGTGTAACCATGGCAACCTTAATGGGGCGCAATGACCCAGCATCAATCCAGCCCCAAGCTCACTGTAAAATGAGAGGGAGCTCTGTCTCTGCTCCAGATCTTTTGGGGGGAAGGGTGCCATGCTCCCTGTGGTGTCCAAGAGGTTTCCCTCATAAAACAGGTGATGCTACCTTCAGAATGAAGAAGAGCAGGAAACCCTGATGTCAGTGCAGGAGGTTTTCTGTGGCCTGTGACCTGGTTCATCTGGCCATTTATTTATGTGCCCTGGATCTGCCTTGGAATTGCTAAAAAAAGTCAGATGGGTACTCCAGCCATGGAAGGAACATGGGACATCTTATATACAAATATGCATGTACCTGATGCACACTGCCAGACACGTGGATGAGGCCGAACTGCCTTGTGCATAATCCCTTACATCTGTCAGTTGTCTCTTGTCACTTTGCACGCCTGGGAATGGCTCCATTGCAGTGTCCACTGGGTGCCAGTGATACGTTTTCTGCTCCCTTTGCTGAGAGCTGCCTTCTCCATGGCCTCCAGGTTTTGCCCTAGGTTTCCTGTCCTCTGAGCAGTCCTCTCTGACTTCAAGCAAACACTCAGCTTCCAGTGACCTTCTCTTCCATCTCTGTCTGCCCTGGAGTCCTAACTTTTTCTCCATGGAACCTTGCTCGTGTGTGTGCTGGTTTGCTTTTGTTCTTTCTTCTCACTTGCATGTCACTTGTGTGTCTATCATGTTTTGTCTCCTTAGCATCTAGCCAAGAACCTGGCCCAGAGCATGTGCTCAATAAATGCCCATTGAATGACCGATTGGATGCTTTTTCCAGTGGCAGCAATACTGGGGATCTGTAACTAGGGGCAGAACAGGGAAGACCCCCATCTTGAAGGACATTATTTTCTTTTTCTGAAAGCTGCCCTCTTGCCCCTCCAGTTGCTCAGTCATGTCTGACTCTCTGTGACCCCATGAACTGCAGCACACCAGGCTTCCCTGTCCTTCACTGTCTTCTGAAGTTTGCTCAAACTCATGTCCATTGAGTTAGTGATGCCCCTCTGGGTGCCATGACCTTTAGTGAGAGTTCTCACCTGTTGGAGAGAGCAGGGTATCTGTTCGTGGGAGGTGGGGAATCTGTGGTTGAGGGGAGGGTGATAGAAAGGGAGCGGCTCTGCTCTCCATCTTTTGGTGTTTATGTACATTTCTCGATCTTGATCCTACTGTGTTATTAAAAAGCACTCTGGGCTAAGCACAGCAAGCTGGGAGGTCTCAGGTAGAACCAGACAGATGTCTCTGTTTAACTCGTAAGCTGATTACATCCTGCTGTGTCTCCAAAATTAAACTGAAAAGCTCCTCCACCCCTGCCTCTTAGACACTGGATCAGACAAAAGTCGTCCTCCTCGGCTAGCAGCTGCACAATGGAAAGGCGTGTTTCTACTGTTACTCTGCTGGGTGTTGCTTTCCCCACTCAGCTGCAGTCCTGACAGGGGATACTCAAGGTTATTGAATGTTTGAATGACTTGGGGCTGGAAGATAATTTATAAATGGGTCGATACCCTTCTGTTTAGCATGATGCTGGTGACGAAACACTGTCACCAGGACCTGGGTTAAATGCTCTGTGGCAGAAGCTTTGGTGAGAGGACAATGGGATGGTCTCACACTCCTTTGACCAGTGACTACAGCTGTGTAATGACATCTGTCCCAGTCCGAGTGATGCTGAGTTTGAGCAAACTCTGGGAGATAGTGAAGGACAAAGAAGTCTGGCATGATGCAGTCCATGGGGTTGAAAAGAGTTGGATGAACAACAAGTGATGCTGAACATTTTTTGAGCTTCTGGAGATTGCCTTCTCCTTGATTAGAGAGACGGGCATTCAGACAATCCACCTGGAGAGCTGGGAAATCCACTCTGTTAGGATAGATGAGGAGGGGCTGGTGCCACTTCAGCACCTCTCAGCCAGCCTGTGCTTGCCCTTGGTCACCTCTCTGCCTATTTCTGGTTGTTATGGCAGGAGGGTAAATGGCTTGGTCCCTTGTTGAGGGATCTCCTTGTTGGCTCCCTCCTCTGGACTGAACTCTCCAGCTCCTGAGTGCTCCAAAGGCTTTACTTTCCTCTACTTGTGGTCCTTGGAGAAGGCAATGGCAACCCATTCCAGTACTCTTGCTTGGAAAATCCTGTGGACGGAGGAGCCTGGTGGGCTACAGTCCATGGGGTCGCACAAAGTCGGACACGACTGAAGCGACTTAGCAGCAGCAGTAGCAGCAGCAGCTTGTGGTCCTGGAACAGACAGGCTTGACTATTCCTTTACCAAGGCTGATGTGATGAACTCCCAGGCTCTGTCCCCAGTCATGTCATTTTCTAGGTGCTTTGGAGCTATTGAACGGTGTTTTCTGGCCTTACTTGTCCCTGTAGTCACAATCATCCCTTTCCTCCTCTTCTGGCAGCCAGAGGATTTAGATGTGAAGCCTACCTTCCTGAAACCTGATGAAATGCACAGAGGCTGAGCGGTCACCTGATGTCAGGGAACAGTTTACTCTGGGTGACGTTTTGCTTGCTCCCCTGTGACTCTTCTTGTTCCTCCAGCAAACATTTTCAGAATCACTTAATTCCTTAGAGCCCGTGCAGATTCTCCTGGTGCGAATGTGGCTGTGTTCTTCCTCATCACATTAAAGCATTTAAAATGGACTTCCGGGATTTCCCAGTGAGTACTCACTTCCTCCCATCACCAGGGGTGGGGGTCTCCTCTGCTCCTCTTTGAAGTGTGAGGTTAATTTTCTTTGCAACACCTTTAAGTCTCAGGAGAGGTGAAACTGTGGTTGTTGGCTCTGAACTGGGAAACCTGGAGAAGACTTGTGGGCTTGAGAAATGTAGAGGTGAGACCGGAGAATTGAAAAGCCATTGGCATCTGAGATTGACAGTTTGACAAGCTGCCTCCACACACATGTCTTTGGAACAGAATTCGTATGGCTCTGGATGTTTCCTTTCAATGAAGTGGGGCAAAGTGAACCAAGTGTGTGGTGTCAGATATTGGACACTGGAGTTAGGTGAAGGCAGAGATGACCTCTTTGCAAAATCTCTGAGGTTGGACTTGGGTGGTGGACATCATTCAGTTTAGCTTCAAGATATGGTGTTTTTAGAAAGAAAAAAGGAAGAAATATCAGCCTAAATGTGTCCAGTGTACCACCAAATATTCTGATGCTTGATTAAAAAATAAAATATTTTTATTAATTGAGTTCCTGTTGTTAGAGAACCTTGTGTGTATTATCTCTAATCATTACAAAAGCCATTTTTGCTGGTGGAATTATCTTTAACTTCCAGGTAAGACACAGCTGATTGAACAGGTTCATGGGGATGTCTTGATGTCCATGTCTTTTCCCAGCCTTGCCCATCTGAGCTGAAGTTACACCCTCTCACTGTGGAAGCTGCAAACCTTCTGGATGTGGACCCAGGTTCCCTCCCTCTTACCCTGACCGTCAGCCCACTGGGCTGTGTCAATTCTGCCTCTTACCTGGGACTTGTCCATCTCTCTTTCCACTTTTACCAACCTCATCCAAGTCTGAGTGGTCTTCTGAGTTCTTCTCCTGCCCTCCAGAGGTCCTCTCCCCTCAGCATCAGAGCAGTCTTGACAAAACAAACACTACCCGTGACACTCGACCTTGGCCAGCCCGTGCCTTCCCTCCCCATCCTTTCTGGTCTCCTTCTCACCCACCTCCCGTTACACAGGCCCCCTTCTAGTCTCTGAAGCATGTCTGCATGTACAACCTTCCTGTGCTCCTTTCCCTTGCCTTGAGCACTCTGCCTCTCCCCTCTCCCACATCCATGCCTCTTACACTCTCGGTCCCTTGTTACTCTCCATCAGTGGATTTATTTTAATTTCCTCAGAGGTTTAGAATGGGGCTGGGAAATCTACATTTTCACAAGCTCCCTCCACCTCGTGATTCTAATGCTTATGGTCTATCAGTTCAGTTCAGTTCAGTCACTCATTCGTGTCCGACTCTTTGTGACCCCATGAACCGCAGCACGCCAGGCCTCCCATGTCCATCACCAACTCCCGGGGTCCACCCAAATCCATGTCCGTTGAGTCGGTGATGCCATCCAACCATCTCATCCTCTGTCGTCCCCTTCTCCTCCTGCCCTCAATCTTTCCCAGCATCAGGGTCTTTTCCAATGAGAAAAGACTCTTCACATCAGGTGGCCAAAGTATTAGAGTTTCAGCTTCAACATCAGTCCTTCCAGTGAACACCCAGGACTGATCTCCTTTAGGATGGACTGGTTGGATCTCCTTGCAGTCCAAGGGACTCTCAAGAGTCTTCTCCAGCACCACAGTTCAAAAGCATCAATTCTTCAGCCTATACTTGGATGGAAAACATAAGGGCAGTTTTCTTCTATGCAGCTACAGCTCAATGCCTGCAGAAAAGGAGTCCTCTGTGGGCAATGGCTACAGAGAAACCAAATGAGGTACGAGACTTTCTGTGTCCTTAATAATATGCAGGAGGTATTGTGGAAGTCAAACAATGATGTTACTCAACTTGACCTTCCGGGTGGACACCAGGCTTGCCCCCAGTTGTCTTTTATACACTTCTTTGAATCTCAGCAGTTAGAAGTAGCCACCACTGTGGGTACATAAAGGTAGTTTTTAAGGTAGCTTGGGTAGCAGCTTTGCATTAGGAGTTAAGTGTTTGATTTTTCCAGGCGACAGCTGTGGCGTGGATGCTGGTTGTGGAATGGATGCGTCTGGATGTTTGTCATGTGGTCTCATTACCTTCAGCAGCCCTGAGCTCAGGAAACATTGGACTGGCGTGAACCCCGCTGCACTGACTTTCTGGCTTGGCCGCTGGCTTTGGACATTTCTCCTTTTCAGTTGACAGCAATGAATTGTAGAACTGCACTGATGCTGCCAAAGATTTGGAAAATTTTTAATATCCCCAAAAGACCTGTGCAATTTTTGGAAAGAGGGAAGAAAAGGTTCTTAAAAGAAGATTATCACACAAAAAGTGAAATAGACACCAGGAATTTCTTCAGTTCTTTGCTTATTCCAGTTGTTTGGAATGTAGGAAAGTGGTGATTTTGCCATAGTGAGGTGAGTTTTCTGTACACGGCCTTTTATTAATTGATGATTTTCCTTCAATTGGTCCCATTTTAATTAAGTTTTAGGTGTAAGCCTAAGCTTGGAGTTTTTTGGATTTCCTTATTAAAGTAATGAGAAAGAAAGAAAAAATATATATGCCAATGCATATACTTCTTCAAAACAGCTTTCCTTCAAGTCATTTAGGAAACTCTTATTTCCTGCATTCCAAAGATAAAGGAGAAATTGGTTCAGAAAAGAACCAGATTGTCCTTCCCTCCTGTTCTTCCTGTTTCATTTCCCACCTGTTCTCCCAGAGACCTTTACTGAGCACTTACTCTGCGTCTGTCTTGTTCATGGCTGCATATGTAGAATGTAGGGAGCACCTGTATAGTCTGTGCCCTCACTGGGCTTACCGTTTGGGAATTAGGGTGAGGGAGGAGGAGACAGGCACTTAATAAATAATTACAAGAATGATTAATTACATTTTCATAAATACAATGAAAAGATACAAGATGCTGTGACAGCTTGTTATAGAGGGTCAGGAAGGTTTCCTGGAGTAAGTGCCATTTAAGCTGAGACCTGACAGATAAAGAGTTGACTGAGTGAAGTGGAACGGAGCCGAGCGTTCCAGGCAGATACGGTCAAGCAGCATGTGCAAAGGCTCTGGGGCAGGAAATGCACAGCACATTTGAAGAAACAAGTGAGGGCATAGATGGTATTGGAGAGATTGCAGGGGTCCAACCTATGTGGGCCTTTGTAAGGCAAAGCCAAATCTGTGCACTTAATTCTAAAAGCAGTAGGAAGCCATCAGAGTGTTTATGCAATGGTTTGTGTTTTTAAAAGCTCACTGTATTATTGAAGCTAATTGAAGAGAGTCAAGAGTGAGGAGAAGGAAGACCAGCCAGAGCCCACAAGAGTATCTGAGTCATGAGATCGTGGTGGTACGAAAGAGGTGACAGCGGTGAGGTGGGCGAGTAGTGAAGAAGTTGGAGAAACATCCAGCAGGTAAAATTCACGACTGAGGGAGAAGGAGGGGTCAGAATGACTCCATTTCTTTGAATGCCCAGAAATGCCATTTCCTGAGACTGGGAATTGGAGACAGTGGGAGATGGAGAAGAAAGCCAGTTCACTTTTGCACCTGTGAAGCTGAAGCTGCTCTGAGTCATCCAGGTGGAGCTGTCGAGAAGGCAGGTGATGTGTGAGACTGGTACTCAGAGCACAGGTCTGTTCCAGAGAGATACAGTTTGGAAATCTCACCAATTGCTAGCACAAGTTTTTCTCGACTCTGAACGTCCCTTGCCTAATGAACGTTACTACTTCAGCTGCAATGCAGGATTCACAAAAGTTCAAGCACTTGTTCTGCCAGCTTGGACTCTGAATAACAGGTAGTTTGAAACCCCTTCAAAGTGGACGAGAGAGAATGAGAGAGAAGCTGACACATGAAATTCACCACCACCATTGGGTTCCTGTGTCTACAAAGCTGGGGCAGCAGGCAGTGGTCACAGGGCACTGTGGTACCAGGGATTATCATCAGCTGGGGAGCAGATGAAGACAACATAGCTGGAGGTCTCCTCTAGAGAATGATTGGCGGTTCCAAAAGTCACTGGAGAGTCAGGCAAGCAAGCTCCAAGGAAATGGATGAACGATACCAGGGGTGAGCAGGGAGAAGCCCTGAGTCAAGTGTTCAGAGAGGCTGGTAGGGAAAATCAATAGAAACCAGCCTGTGAAATGCCCAGGATCTGGGTCATAAATACACGATGCAGGGAGGTTGACAGGGGTATGCCTCCTAAACTCTCCTGGGAGGAAAAAATTTTAACTGTTGCCACTCTAATAGATTTTCAAAATGACAGGAAATCGCTACATAAGTTGTGTAATGTTACCTCAAAGTTCTGCATATAAGTTAAATAAGCAGGGTGACAACTTATATGCAGAGTACATCATGAGGAACGCTGGGCTGGAAGAAGCACAAGCTGGAATCAAGATTGCCGGGAGAAATATCAATAACCTCAGATATGCAGATGACACCACCCTTATGGCAGAAAGTGAAGAGGAACTCAAAGGCCTCTTGATGAAAGTGAAAGAGGAGAGTGAGAAGGTTGGCTTGAAGCTCAACATTCAGAAAACGAAGATCATGGCATCTGGTCCCATCACTTCACGGGAAATAGATGGGGAAACAGTGGAAACAGTGTCAGGCTTTATTTTTTTGGGCTCCAAAATCACTTCGGATGCTGATTGCAGCCAGGAAATTAAAAAACGCTTACTCCTTGGAAGCAAAGTTATGACCAACCTCGATAGCTTATTAAAAAGCAGAGAAATTACTTTGCCAACAAAGGTTCATCTAGTCAAGGCTATGGTTTTTCCTGTGGTCATGTATGGATGTGAGAGTTGGACTGTGAAGAAAGCTGATCGCCGAAGAATTGATGCTTTTGAACTGTGGTGTTGGAGAAGACTCTTGAGAGTCCCTTGGACTGTGAGGAGATCCAACCAGTCCATTCTAAAGGAGATCAATCCTGGGTGTTCATTGGAAGGACTGATGCTAAAGCTGAAACTCCAATATGTTGGCCACCTCATGCGAAGAGTTGACTCACTGGAAAAGACTCTGATGCTGGGAGGGATTGGGGGCAGGAGGAGAAGGGGATGACAGAGAATGAGATGGCTGGATGGAATCACCGACTCGACGGACATGAGTTTGAGTGTACTCTGGGAGTTGGTGATGGACAGGGAGGCCTGGCGTGCTGTGATTCATGGGGTCGCAAAGAGTCGGACACGACTGAGCAACTGAACTGAACTGAACTAGCTCAAAGTTCTATTTGTTTTGCCCCAGGGTAAAAACCATTCTCCTCTCACTCTATCAAAATAGCAAAGCAAAGAAGAAAAGGAAGGGCTTTAGTGTGGACATTGGGACATCAGTCACGTTTTCTTTTACTTTCTCTCTTCACCCTCACCCCCAATCCCATCCTTCCTACATAACCCCTCCCTCTTCACTCCTTCTGTCATGTGATTTAACATTTCTGGAAGATTCTGGAATAATTAGAAGAAGCCATAAGAGAGAGAGAAATAGCTGTGTTATGGTGCAAAGTGAGAAATCACAGTTGAAGACAGTGTGATGTGTGGCAGTGGTGGGCGGGCAGGGCAGTGTTTATCTTGTTAGAAACTAAGGCAACTTTCTGCTCCCTCTGCCTCTCCCCTAAGAACTTGATTGTTTAGAGGATGTGGATGCCCAGCTGAGAGAAGGTGAGTGTACTTACCTGTAAAGGGGAAAGAGGGATTCAGGTGTTCATGTGACTCAATGTATAAGTTCATTTTTGCTTTTTCAGTTACAAAATTATGATACCCTAGTTAGATTCTCAAAGCTGTGTTTTCCTGACTGCAATGTCTTGGGTGAGTTGCTTGATCTTCCTGATCCTCAGTTTACTGAAAATTTCAGATGACAGTGATCATCTTTGTCCTACCTTCATAGCAACTTTTAAAAATTAGGGATTAAATTAAATGACACATGTAAATTCTTTATAAAGCAATTAGTTATCATTATGACCCCTGATATGAATTTGAGTTCAGTTTCTGTAGAATGATAGAAATATGGGTTAAAAAATGTAGCAAAGCAATGCAATGAAAACTAAAAAGAGCAACTCCATTTAGCAGAAATCTGAAGCCAGAGAGAGTTCTTATCAGCACTGAGTGTTGAACTTCCTGGCAAACGAGGCATAAAGGGAAATTAGCTAGTAAATGATGCTCAGTATTTCTGCTGGAGTCATCAACTTTTTATAGAAATTACTGCTGGCAATTCCACCCCCTGCTTCTAGCTTAGGGTAGGCTTGGAATATTTGCTGAATGAACAAATTAAATTAAGACCTCATCTTTGTCTTTAGCCTAATGGGGAGGAGTTTGTCACGTGTATGCTTGTATTAAGGGACCATATCCAACACAAGGGGCCAGTTTCCTAAAGCCGCATTAGCAACGGAACAGAAATTATGTTTTTAGGACCATTTCTTTTATTGACTTCCATTGTTTGGTCAGTCAGCAGTCATGTCTGGGGCACTGTTGGCTGCAGACACCATACCAGTTCTCTGCAGGAGGAGATGAAAACTGTAAAGACCCAGTACTTCAACTTCTAGAGTGTAGCCCAGAAAAATACTCCCTTATGAACACAAAGAAAGATGAGCAAAAAAGTTTATAGTCTTATTGTTTGTAAACAAGGAAAATGGGATATAATGTAAAAGTCCTTCCGAGGAGGAATGTAAGTATACTATAGGACCTCTCTATGATGGAGTACTATGCAGCTGTCAAAATCAATGGGGCAGAGCCGTGTGCTTCATCAAGGAAGTGTGCTCCTGTCTTATACTACTTAGTGGTAAAAGCAATTTGCAAAACAGCATGTAGGCAATGATTTCATCTTCAGGAAAAACTATAATCATTAATAATTTGTGGTTTTGATACACTGTTGACAAAATATGCAGTGGTTATCTTATGACAGAAAGATTCTAGGGGAAGTTTCTTTGTCTACATTCTGTATTTCTCTAAGATGTGAATTTTATATTGCCTTGTATTACATGTGTTATCAGAGCAATAAAGATGCTAAGTACTGTGCAGGGAGCTGTGGATAACATGATGTATAAGTTGCTGTCCCCACCCTTGTAAAGGTCAAAGTCGGGTGAAAACCACTAAAGGAATGATGCCATCATGTGAGCAGTGATAGAACTGTGTCGGGGGCACAGGTGTCGTGGGGAGGTACAGGGTGGGGGGAGTGATGCTTGGAAGGGCATTGTAGGGAAGTCGACCCTGAGCATTGTCTGGAAAAATACTCAGAGTGGCCATGACCAGGAAGTTACATCACAAATGCCAAATGAGGATTCAAAATGGTCAGCAGCATAGTGGTAACTCAGGAAGTAGTTCCATTCCTGGAACATTCTGACTCACAAAGTGCCACAGGGGGTCAGACAATGGAGGGGACACTTTAAAGACAGATGGTCAAAGGGAGTCACAGAGGGTCAACTCAAGGCCAGTTTCTACAGGCCAGTCATGTAGTTCTGCACATTTCCTCATTAGAAAGAACTTGGCATTAAATCAGAGCTTAGTTGGTGCTCCTAGGACACATTCAGATGATCCTAATGAATCTCCAAGCTTCCTGCACCACATTGTTCTTAAATCTTGACTTTATGGTGCAGAGGCAAGACACAAGTGTCATCACAGCGATATTTATTTGAAGATGAAATCACTG
The DNA here is from genome assembly GCF_049115385.1 of Moschus berezovskii. NCBI lineage: Eukaryota > Metazoa > Chordata > Mammalia > Artiodactyla > Moschidae > Moschus > Moschus berezovskii. Next base: position 77,276,750 of record NC_142471.1, read on the forward strand.
AGATACTTTGATTGATAGCAGGGTGAAGGACAGGGCCTCAAGTTTCTTACTGACAAAAAGAACATGTTTTCCCAGTGTCTTCCCATTTGTTTATCTCACAAAGAGCTTTGGCGGACACATGGGTCATCTGCCTCTGTTTTTCTCTGGTCTCTAGAGGTGGTCTTCCTGGCACTGATTTCCCAAATCTCGTTAGATTTGGCATCCTGACTTGGTGAGGTGGTTAGGAAACACAGTTCGGGATGGAGCGAGTCTAATGCGCGCTGTCTCTCTCCAACCCTGTACCCGTGTGAAAGAACTAGAGATGGGAAAAGAGACAGAGATGGAAAAGGTGGGACCGCTGAGGCTGCTCACCGAAAGGTGTTGTACTAATTAGAGATTTTCATCCCAGCTGATTGGGGATCTTTATTTCCTGCCTGGCTCCATATTCAGTCTGTTGGATGCCATTTGGTCAGTAAAACGTGTGTTGGACAGAACTCATATCTCTCTGTTAGCCTATATATAATAACATGCCTTCTGCTGCTGCTGCTGCTGCTAAGTCGCGTCAGTCGTGTCCGACTCTGTGCGACCCCAATTCTAGGGGCGTATATATAACCTTTTGCCTCTCAGTAAACCTTATTAATGAGTATAACATACATTCAGAAAGATGCACAGATCCTAAGTGTATCACATGATACGTATTCACAAACTGAACACACTTGTCAAATCAGCTCCAGATCAAAACACAGAACATTATCAGCATGCTGCCCTCATGCTCTCTTCCAGTTAATATGTTTCCCCCCAATCACCCTCCTGACACAGAACACCCACTATCCTGACTTATGCCTTGATCAGTTTTACCTGATTTTGAACTTCAAATTATATATTTGTGTGTCTCTGATTTATTTGACTCCATATCATGCAGTTGTATTTTTATGAAGACTCATCTTACTATTGATGGACATCAAGATTATTTCAGTTTTGGGGTATTACTAGTAATGATGCTGTGAATATCATTGTACGTGTGTTTAGGTGAACATATGTGTACATATCTGCTGAGTATGTTATTAGTAAAATTGCTGGATTGTAGGAATGCACATGTTCCATTTTATCAGCTACTGCTTAACGGTTTTTCAACATAGTTATTCCAATTTATACCCTTACCAGCAGCAGTGTATAAAAGTCTCAGTTGAGTTACATCTTCTCCTACATTTTGCATGACTTGCCTTTTTCATTATAACTATTCTAGTGGGGGCATGGTGGTATCTGATTATAACTTTTTAATGTTGTTTTTCCATGATGACTAAAAGAACCCGATCACCTTTACATCTACTTTAGCTAATTTGGATATTCTCTTTTGTGAAACACCTATTCAAGTCTTTGGCCTATTTTATTGGGCTCTCTTCTACTTAATGTTTATAGGATTTCTTTATATGTTTTGGATGAGTCTTTTGTTAGATAAATGTATTGCAAATACATATATCCGTGGCTTTAAAAAATCTAATGATGTCTTTGATGAGTGGATGTTCTCAATTTTAATGTATCATGATTTATCAATTTTTTTCCCTTTCTGGCTAGTGCTTTTTGTGAACTAAGACATGTTTGTCTAGCCCAATGTAATAATATTCTCTGTATTTTCTTATAAAAGTCTTATGTTTTTAGCATCAGCATTTATGTCAACAGTTCATCTGAAACTGATGTTTGCGGGTAGTATGTGAGAGGAATCAAGACTTACATGTTTCCCCATACAGATATTCAGTTGAATCAGCCACATAGTTTAGGACAGTGGCCTTTCCTTTCTGCCCTGCACATTCACTTTTATTATGACCCAGAGGACTGCGTCTTTGTGTGTTTATGTCCCTGGACTATCTTCTGTGTCATTTGTCAGTTTGTCACTATGCCAGTAGGACACTGTTTTAATCACTGAAGCTTTAACTTTGGGTAATATAAGTCCTTTGTTGTTATTCTTCAAGACTTTTCCCTTTCTCTGCACATTTCTGTATAGATTTTAGAATCACTTTTTCATTTCCAAAGGAAAACCTGCTGAAATTTTGAGTGAGATTCCTCACAAATGGTAGATCAATTTGGAATTTGATATCTTTTTGACATCAACTTTTTCAGCTCCCAAACATGATATATCCCTCCATTTATTTGAATTTTCTTTACCTATTTCACAATATGTTGTTGTGTTCTTGTAGAGATCTTCTTTTGATTTGTTTCATTATTCATTGCATTTCCCTTTTATTGACCAGTTGTCCTAGGAGTTCATCCGCTTTATTAATCTTTCAAAGCTGAACTTTTGGCTTTGCTGATTGAGGCCATATTTCCCCCCTTTTCCCTTTTGCAGTAATTCTAGATTTACAAGAAAAATTGTGAAGATAGTACAGAGAGATCTCACATACTTTTCCCTCTGCTTCCTCTAACGGTAACATCTTATGTAACCATGGTACATTTTTACAACTAAAAAATTAATGTTGGTGCAGTACTATTTACTATACTGTAGCCTTTTTTTCACCCACTCCAGTACTCTTGCCTAGAAAATCCCATGGATGGAGGAGCCTGGTAGGCTGCAGTCCATGGGGTCACTTAGTCGGACATGACTGAGCGACCTCACTTTCACTTTTCACTTTCACGCATTGGAGAAGGAAATGGCAACCCACTCCAGTGTTCTTGCCTGGAGAATCCCAGGGACGGGGGAGCCTGGTGGGCTGCCATCTATGGGGTCGCACAGAGTCGGACTCGACTGAAGTGATGCAGCAGCAGCAGCAGCCTTTTTTTCATATCCCAAGTTTTTCCATGAGTATCCTTTTCTCTTGTTTCTGAATTCAGTGCAAGATACCGCCTTAAGTTTGTCTTCTCTCTAGTCTTCTCTAGCCTGTGACAGTTTTTTTAGGGGGGGATTTCCTTGTCTTTCATGACCTTGACACCCTGATGAATGCTGTTATGACATTTTGTAGAGTGTTCTTCAATTTGGTTTTGTCTATTTTCTCATAATTAGACTAAGGTTATGGATATTGGGGAAGAATACCTCAGATGATAATTCATTACCTCATATCATGGGTTCCATGATGTCAGTATGACCAAATGCTGGTGTTATTAACTTTGTTCACTTAGTAAAAGCAGTGTCTGCCAGGCTTCTACAACTTTAAAATTGCCTTTTTTTCCCTTTCCATACTCTGTCCATTAGAAGTGAGCCTCTAAGTCCAGCCATCACTCAAGGTGAGGGAAAGTAAACTCCACCTTCTAGAGGAATGCGTATCAAAGAATTTGTGGACATATTCAAACTTCCACAGTAGTTAATAAATATTTCAGGAGTCACACTTTGAGGCTATGCAAATATCCTGTTTCTCCTTAAAATTTTACCGATCAATTTGAAATCCCATGGGCAGAGGAGCTGGTGGGCTACAGTCCATGGGGGTGCAAAGGAGTTGAACACTACTTAGTGACTAAACAACAGTGAAAAGCTGTTGCCTGCAGCACTATTACTGTAGTATTCTAATAGTGTTCTTTCTATTTCTCTCATTCCTTACTTTGTTAAATTGGAGTTTTTCTGTAATAGATTATTGTTGACTATGGGTACAATATTGTCTAGCAGATCTCTAGAGCTAATTCACCTGGTTTGACTGAGACTTTTTGCCCAATGACTAGTAACTCCCTGTTTCCTCTGCCCCAAGCCCCTAGCAACTGCCATTTCACTCTTTGAGTCTATGAATTTACTATTTTACTTGCCTTGTATAAGTGGAATTGTGCGGTATTTGTCTCTCTGTTACTGCTTTGTATCTTTTTCTTTTTTAAGCGGTCTCTTACCTCCTAGAACTATGAGATGCTTCAGTCCCCAGACATAGAACCAATCACTTCCTTTTATTGGAAGATGGTATTTAAAAACCCAAGATCTGGGTGTTAGCTGTGCTCGCTGCCACTGGGATATCATTGATTCTAGGTTTTCTGAGTATACAGAGCTAGAAAAATGATATATACAGTATACACATACACACATATGTAATATTCCATATCGACATTTGTTTCTGTATTAATTTGTATATGTGTTTGAATAAATCATGAGTTTCTACTTATTTCTGTGACTTGAATCCAGCAGGGTTCACTTTAGACTTCCCCTCACTTGTTTGAATCTTCTTTCTTTTGCAGTGAAAAACATGATTCTCATTATATGTACTATATTTATCTATTGTTCAATCATAGCATGTAAGTAATTTTAGACTTGTTAACCTGTACCCCTGTGAAAAACAGATTTACCAACTGTAATACTCAGGCTTTATGTCTTTAGCATCACAGTATCTAGATAAACCCAGTTTTTCTAGAGATTGTGTCATAAATTAGCTTCATTTGTCACACAAGTACAGTTCAGTCAGGAAAAAGCATTTGTCATCTTGGTGGAGCAGGTTATGAATCCAATAGTTTATTGGACAGGAGGTTAGGCAAGGCCTCCCCTTTTCTCAGGATTCAGACCAACTGGACATACACACAAGTTGCCAAAAGGGAATCAGGTCTAGTATCACATTTGATACTGAGAAGATGTGCTGCAGAATACAGCGGGACTGATCACATGTTACTTCCTCCTCTCACAGGGCAGTAACAGCTGCTCTGGAGCAGAGATAGAGAACAGCAGGTCTGACTGCAGCGGGAGGATGAGAGGGAGAGGTGAGGGGCCTGTCTCGGTGAGGCAGACAAGGGGTCAGACTTTATTTGCAGAGTAAGAGAGCGGAAGGAGAGGGAAACGCAGAGAAGTGGGTCAGCTCTACTTTTAAGTGCTGGTGGGTTCCAAGGATTCATGGTATATCATGTTCTCCGGTACATGACAGGGTGTAGTGGGCAGAAACAGGAGTGTTTATTCCAGGATTGGAGCTGTCAGGAGTGGAGTGGGGACCTCTTTCCTTAAGTGGTAAACTTGGGCAGGAGGTGTCCCTTCTCTGAATTACTTTACCTGGTCAACAGATTTTAGGAAAGACAATTATGAAAGACAATTCAGAGCAAGGCTTTGAAATTCTGAAATAAACACAGAAGTGGTCATTTTAAAAATAGAGTTGATGTTCTGATTATGACTGTAACTGGTGTTCATTAAAAATTTTAGACAATATGAAATATAAAGAATAAAACAACTATAATCTAAATGTCCAAGAAAAAGGAATGTTAACATTTTGTGGTATTCTTTTTTGTTTTTTTTTAAACTCATTTTTTTTTTCAAAAAACTTTTTGTTTTGTTACTATTCTCCACTTTTTTGGTCAGCTCTGTTTCATTAATTTTTGTTCATTGTCTCATTAATTGTACTTATTTTAGACTTACATTTGCTTTTTTCTAGCTTTTAACATGTAAATTTAGGCCCTTTATTTTAGATTGTTTTTCTTTACTTGTGTACATCTTTGAACTTATACATTTCCCTCCAAGGACTGTTTTGCTCTATTACACAGATTTTGATCCACTGGTTTTCCCTTTCATCCTGGTCCAAATATTTTCTAGTTTCCTTGGTAATGTCTTCTTTGGCTTATCGGTTATTTACAAGTCTGTTTGTTTATTTTCTAAATATTTGAAGATTTTCCGTATTTTCTCTTGTTTATGACTAATTGAACTTCATTGTGGTCAGAAAACACACTCAACATGTTTCAGTACTTTCAAACTTATTGAAATTTATTTTATGGCCCAGATTACTTATCACAGTGAAATTTCCATGAGCCCTTGAGAGAAATGTGTATTTTATTGTTGTTGAGTGTAGTGTCTACAAATGTCTATCAGGTTAAGTTGTTGCAAAGTGTTGTTCAAATCTTCTATATACTTAATTGATTTTTATTTTGCTACTTTAATTAATAAGAAGACTTTTATTATCTCTAATTTTAGATTTGTCCATTTTTCCTTTTGGTTTGCTAAGTTATTTGAAGTTTTGTGTAATTTGAAGCTTTCTTATTTAGTACAAAGGCATTTAGGATTATGTCTTCTTGATTAAAGACATCATTCTTGAATTTGAGGAAAGCAGATTGCCCTTTATGATATGGGGGAACCTCTTCCCATCAGTTGAAAGACTTAACAAAGACTGACCTCCCCTAAGCAAGAAGGAAGCCTCATAGGAGATGGCTTTAAACTTGAACTGCAACACTGACTCTTCCTTGGGTCTCTAGGATGCCAGCCTACCTTGGCAGATCTTGGATTTTCCAGCCTCCATAATTATGCAAATTAGTTGAAAGTCACTCATTGTGTCCGACTCTTTGCGACCCCATGGACTATACAGTCCATGGAATTCTCCAGGCCAGAATACTGGAATGGGTAGCTTTTCACTTCTCCAGGAGATCCTCCTGATCCAGGGATCAAACCCAGGTCTCCCACACTGCAGGCAGATTCTTTATCAGCTGAGCCACAAGGGAAGCCCAAGAATACTGGGGTAGGTAGCCTATCCCTTCTCCAGTGGATCTTCCTGACGTAAGAATTGAACTGGGGTCTCCTGCATTGCAGGTGGATTCTTTACCAACTGAGCTATCAGGAAAGCCCATAATTATGCAAGGCAGTTCCTTAAAGTTAATTCCTATCTCAGATTGGTTCTGTTTCTTTGGAGAACCATGGCTAATACAACTACATTAAGTAAAATTTTCACTTTGATATATATATTTCATGTCTAGAAGTTTCATTCAGTTCTTTTTTTATGTTTTTTATAACTGCATTGCTGCTGCTGCTGCTAAGTCGCTTCAGTAGTGTCTGACTCTTCGCGACCCCATGGACTGCAGTCCACCAGGCTCCGTCCATGGGATTCTCCAGGCAAGAATACTGGAGTGGGTTATTTCCTTCTCCAGGGGATCTTCCCAACCCAGGGATTAAACCCACGTCTCCTATGACTCCTTCCTTTCAGGTGGATTCTTTACTCACTGAACTGCCTGGGAAGCCCTTCTTTTTTCTTTAGCATGTTTATAATAGATTGAAAAATCTTACCCATTATTTCTGGATCTGTTTCACGTGATTGATTTTTTTTCCAGTGCAGTCACAATGGCCTTCCTTTTGTGTGCCTGCTTCCCTGAGATCTCTTCATTTTCTTATGAAGACACTTGTCATATTGGATTAGGGCTTATGACCTCATTTAAAGCTTAATTACCTCTTAAAAGGCTTTATCTCCAAATACAGTCACATGGAGAGGGGTTAGTGCTTCAGCCTATGAATTTGGGGGGATACAGTTCAGTACATAACACTGTTGTTGTTTTGTTTTGTTTCCCTTAATGAGTGTTATTTAATGAGGCTGTGTTCTGGCAGGGAGTTAAGTTGCTTGGGAAACAGCCTCCCTCTTTCAGGGCTTGTTTTCAGCATTGTTAGGGCAATACCATAGATGCCTTTATTCTAGATCTGGTAAAGCCCCACTGTGAGGACATGGTCCTTCTGGACTCTCTACTGAGTGCTGATCAGTGATGAGTCACTGCCCTGGCTGGTCAGGACTTACATTTCTTTCAGTCTTTTTGGCTGTCCAAGTGTTCGGCTTACAGATCCCTGGTCATTTTGCTCCTGTTTGTGGAGTTGCATCCTGTTAATGCACACCTTAATACCTGTGCATTAAAGAGTTTCCTGAAGCTCTTTCTCTGCTCAGCTCTCTCTTTTCTGGAGTTTTGCCTCCACGAAGTCCAGCTGTCCCAGCACACTCAGACCCAAGTGTCTGTATCCACCGTGCAGCAAGGCTGTCCACCTGCACGGGATTCTCCTCTGTCTACAGCCTGTAAAGTTCCTCTGGTCAAGAACTAGGGCAAAAACAGGGCTGTTCTTATTTTCCTTTCCCCTGAGATTATAGCTTTGCAATGACTGTTGTTCTATATTTCTAAACCATTGTTTGTATATCTTCCCAATTACCTAGTTGGGATTCCTTGGTGGCTCAGATGGTAAAGCGTCAGCCTGCAATGCGGGAGACCCGGGTTCAATCCCTGGGTCGGGAAGATCCCCGGAGAAGGAAATGGCAACCCACTCCAGTACTCATGCCTGGAAAATTCCATAGATGGAGAAGCCTGGTGGGTTATAATCCATGGGGTTGCAAAGAGTTGGACACGACTAAGCGACTTCACTTTTCACTTTGACTTTCATAGGAGAAGGAGCTATGTAGCCAGTTACTCTATCAAGGCATATTTCTTTGTTCTCATATATTTAAGACCTATTGAAGAGGCAGAAAATGTTAAAAAAAAAAAAGAGCAACCCTATGGTGTCTAGATTTTGTATATGCTTTGTTTCACTTCTTTTGTCTTAAAGTGAAGTGAAGTGAAGTCGCTCAGTCGTGTCCGACTCTTTGCGACCCCGTGGACTGTAGCCCACTAGGCTCCTCCATCCATGGGATTCTCCAGGCAAGAATACTGGAGTGGGTTGCCATTTCCTTCTCCAAGGTTTGTCTTAAAACCTTTTATTAAAACCTTAAAACCTGCCATTACAAACTTAGGATGTTGCGTTAATTGGATGCTGTATGTTTGGACTGGAGAACGAAGCCAGGGGCAGAGTCAGATCCAGGGACTTGGCCCTGGCCCTGATGAGGCACTGGCTCAGGGGGCACTGGGGCTCCACGAGGTCAAGTGCAGTGTCCGTCCTCACCACTGCACTTTCATCCGTTCTCTCAAATCGTGTCCTGACTCTGCATCTTGCCAAATAAATACCTCTGGCTTTACGAGTATCTTGCTGACCAGGTAGCTGGATGTAAGTGGGTAAAGCATGGCCGCTAGATTTAGATGTCAGACATATTTAGCCTTGAGGCTCTCAGCTTCTTTACTCAGTAGTGAATGGCTCTGGGAAAGCCATGATACCTCTTTGAATCCTCCATTTGCTCATCCGTAAGGGAATGAGTGTCGTGATCTCACTGGGCTGTTATCAGGTCTATTGAGATCATAACCTAAGAGTACTAGGTATCATTTCTGATACAGGCTAGGTTTTCTCGAGTTGCCTATAGGATTTCTTCATAAAATCAGGTGTAAAACTATGAACTGGATGTATTTGGGGCTAAGGTGAGCTGCAGGGAACTTGAGGACCTGAACAACTCTGTGTATCATTTCTGCCCTCTCTTTGTTCACGGACCAGAAAATGAAACCAGGCAGATGATTTCTACCAAGGTTATCATCAAATTCCTGGTTGTGAAAGTCTAGCCAGGCGAGGCTTGGCTTTATCTGACAGTTTGCAGGACTAGCTGCTCAGGCAACAGTTTCTGTCCCACACGTAGCCTGGGACACCAGCTGTCCCACCTTTCATGGGGCCTGCCCGCAGCTGTGATCAGGACAGACTGTGGTGGCTGCTACACATGCAACCACTAACAATCATTACCTAACAGTCTGGGTTCTAGGCAATTAGGAGCTGGACCTTTACAAAAGGCTTTTCATTCACACAAAGCAAGAACTCAAATTTCATCTGTTCTTCTTCTTTGCCTTTTAGCTAGCTCCTTTCCTTGCATCATTTCTGCTGTTCTGATGCTTGTGTCTTTTGTTTCCTCCTTCTAGGGTGCCTGCTTCTCCATGCTTGTCCGGCTACCCTGGTTTGTCCTTCAGAACACGTCCCCTGATTGGCTCACATTTCCCTCTTTGACACTTACTCTCATCCTGTCTCTCACTATACTATCCAGTCATTCCCTGTTTGTTCATATGTATTGTCTGGTACCTAGTCGTCTTTTTTTTCCCTTTTTTTTCAGTAGCTGAGGAAATAGGGATAAAAGATAGTTAACCATCTAATCATTGTACAGCAGAAACCAATGTATCATTGTAAAGTGATAATATCCAAAAAAGAAAAAAAAAAAAAGAAGTCAGAGGTCAGAGGAATTACAAAATGTTTTTCATATCCACTGTCATTTAGGAAAGAACTGTCCAAGGAGAGAGCTCCTTCATGGGGTTCAGTTGCTCAGTTGTCCGACTCCTTGCGACCCCATGAACTGCAGCACGCCAGGCCTCCCTGTCCATCACCAACTCCCGGGGTGCACTCAAATTCATGTCCATCGAGTCGCTGATGCCATCCAGCCATCTCATCCTCTGCTGTCCCTGTCTCCTCCTGCCCCCAATCCCTCCCAGCACCAGAGTCTTTTCCAGTGAGTCAACTCATCGCATGAGGTGGCCAAAGTATTGGAGTTTCAGCCTCAGCATCAGTCCTTCCAATGAACACCCAGGACTGATCTCCTTTAGAATTGGATCTCCTTGCAGTACAAGGGACTCTCAAGAGTCTTCTCCAACACCACAGTTCAAAAGCATTAATTCTTTGGTGCTCAGCTATCTTCACAGTCCAACTCTCACATCCATACATGACCACTGGAAAAACCATAGCCTTGACTAGACGGACCTTTGTTGACAAAGTAATATCTCTGCTTTTTAATATGCTATCTAGGTTGATCATAACTTTCCTTCCAAGGAGTAAGCGTCTTTTAATTTCATGGCTGCAGTCAGCATCCGCAGTGATTTTGAAGCCCAAAAAAATAAAGTCTGACACTATTTCCATGTTTCCCCATCTATTTGCCATGAAGTGATGGGACCAGATGCCATGATCTTCGTTTTCTGAATGTTGAGTTTTAAGGCAACTTTTTCACTCTCCTCTTTCACTTTCATCAAGAGGCTTTTGAGTTCCTCTTCACTTTCTGCCATAAGGGTGGTGTCATCTGCATATCTGAGGTTCTTGATATTTCTCCTGGCAATCTTGGTTCCAGCTTGTGCTTCTTCCAGTCCAACATTCCTCATGATGTACTCTGCATATAAGTTAAATAAGTAGGGTGACAATATACAGCCTTGATGTACTCCTTTTCCTATTTGGAACCAGTGTGTTGTTCCATGTCCAGTTCTAACTGTTGCTTCCTGACCTACATAGGAACATCGTGTTTGCAATAGTGACAGGCACCTGGTAGCATGAGAAATGCTTGAGGTATTTCCAAGTACTCCTTTGCTTGGTTGTTCCTTCATTCACTTATTCAATATTTATTAACGTATATGTGTGCCAAGCACAGTTCTAGATGCTGCTGGAAATATCACTAGTGAACAAAACTGAAAAAAGTCCCTACAAAAAACCAGCAACAACCCTATCTTCATGGAGCTTATGCTTTAGTCAGGGACAGCTGATTATTAAGGGATCTAATAAGCCAGGTAGTGATTGGCCTGATAAAGAGAATTAAGGCAGCATTAGGGAAGGGCGGGGGGGGGGCACTACTTTAGCTGGAATAACCAGGGGAAACTTTCTCTAAGAAGATTTGAATAGAGACCTGGATTAAGCAGGGAGTCAGAATGCTCAAACTACCGCACAATTGCACTCATCTCACACGCTAGTAAAGTCATGCTCAAAATTCTCCAAGCCAGGCTTCAGCAGTATGTAAACCGTGAACTCCCAGATGTTCAAGCAGGTTTTAGAAAAGGCAGAGGCACCAGAGATCAAATTGCCAACATCCGCTGGATCATGGAGAAAGCAAGAGAGTTTCAGAAAAACATCTATTTCTGCTTCATTGACTATGCCAAAGCCTTTGACTGTGTGGATCACAATAAACTGTGGAACATTCTGAAAGAGATGGGAATCCCAGACCACCTGACCTGCCTCTTGAGAAACCTGTATGCAGGTCAGGAAGCAACAGTTAGAACCGGTCATGGAACAACAGACTGGTTCCAAATAGGAAAAGGAGTGCGTCAAGGTTGTATATTGTCACCTTGCTTATTTAACTTATATGCAGAGTACATCATGAGGAACGCTGGGCTGGAAGAAGCACAAGCTGGAATCAAGATTGCTGGGAGAAATATCAATAACCTCAGATATGCAGATGACACTACCCTTATGGCAGAAAGTGAAGAGGAACTCAAAAGCCTCTTGATGAAAGTGAAAGAGGAGAGTGAAAAGGTTGGCTTGAAGCTCAACATTCAGAAAACAAAGATCATGGCATCTGGTCCCATCACTTCATGGGAAATAGATGGAAAAACAGTGGAAACAGTGTCAGACTTTGTTTTTTTGGGCTCCAAAATCACTGCAGATGCTGATTGCAGCCATGAAATTAAAAGACGCTTGCTCCTTGGAAGGAAAGTTATGACCAACCTTGATAGTATATTAAAAAGCAGAGACATTACTTTGCCGACCAAGGTCCGTCTAGTCAAGGCAATGGTTTTTCCCGTGGTCATGTATGGATGTGAGAGTTGGACTGTGAAGAAAGCTGATCGCCGAAGAATCGATGCTTTTGAACTGTGGTGTTGGAGAAGACTCTTGAGAGTCCCTTATACTGCAAGGAGATCCAACCAGTCCATTCTAAAGGAGATCAATCCTGGATGTTCATTGGAGGGACTGATGCTAAAGCTGAAACTCCAATACTTTGGCCACCTCATGAGACGAGTTGACTCACTGGAAAAGACTCTGATGCTGGGAAAGGTTGGGGGCGGGAGGAGAAGGGGACGACGGAGAATGAGATGGCTGGATGGCATCACCGACTCTGTGGACATGAGTTTGAGTGTACTCCGGGAGTTGGTGATGGACAGGGAGGCCTGGCGTGCTGTGATTCATGGGGTCGCGGAGAGTCGGACACGACTGAGCGACTGAACTGAACTGAACAGGCATCCATATTCTGTGAAAAGCTGTGTTCTAAGTAGAAGGAGGAACAATGGGGTGGGAGCAGGCTTGATAGCAGTAACCACCATTTTTTTCTCAGTGGTAAGATGACCACAGAACCTTCATTTTGCATTTTGCCATTTTGCATTATAGCTCTCACCAGAGAAACCAAATAATGTTACAGGTCCTCTTTACTTTGTGGTTCAGATGGCAAAGAATCCACCTGCAGTGCAGGAGACTTGGGCTCAATTCCTAGGTTGGGAAGATCCTCTGGAGAAGGGAATGGCTACCCACTCTAGTATTCTTGCCTGGAGAATTCCATGGACAGAGGAGCCTGGAGGGCTATAATCCATGGGGTCGCAAAGAGTTGGACATGACTGAGTGACTAACATTAACACTTTACTATGTATAGTGGACATATTCCTGGAATATGGAAGCGAGCATATCTATGTGAATTTATTTTTTGTAATTCAATTCCATTTTAAAGGCACACAAGGAGCTTGTCCTTTTAAGGGACTCCACAGCTAATTATTTTAGTAGAGTGAATAGTCAGCCTTAGAGGATCCCTTAGTTTATCATTTCAAAATCCTATGCCTTTATGTCTCTACAGAGGCTCAGCTTCTGTATATTTTCATGAAGGTAGAGAAAACACAACACTAAGTACATATAAATGGCAGCCAGCAGTTAGTCAAGCAGGTAAAATTTCACTGGAAGAGATTGAAATTGTTTTTTTTTCCCCATGCAATATAAGGTTTATCAATCTCTACCTTACTTCCCCTGTTATCCATAAAAATGGCAACTCTGGGCAGAAAGGAAGTAGACATTAGAAGTCAGATGACTAGGGAAAAAGACTTTAAAGTAGCTGTTTCCTAAACTCTATTTAAAAGAACAAGCCCACATTGCTTCTCTTAAGGGAAGGATCTCCTTTTGAATTTCAGTTTGAGTGGGCTATGTTATGATAGCAAGTAAGGATGGTCCAGTTCCAAATCTTTTTCAGTTTCCCCAAATCATCTTGGTTATTGTAAACAAACAAATGAAACGAGGCATAAAATGAGTCATGCAGCGTGCCTGTGTGTACATGCATGCATGTGGAAGAAGGGTTGATGTGTGAATATTTTTACGTGTCTCTCAGGTGACACTAGTGGTAAAGAATCCGCCTGCCAATGTAGGAGATGCAAGAGACATGGGTTTGATTCCTGGGTTGGGAAGATCCCCTTGAGTAGGAAATGGCAACCCACTCCAGTATTCTTGCCTGGGAAATCCCAAGGACAGAGGCGTCCAGCGGGCTGCAGTCCATGAGGTTGCAACAAGTTAGATATAACTGAACACATGGAAAGGTCCAGTTTGGTGTGGTGAGTGCATTTAATATGGCAAGGATAACGTTGGCAGTATGGTTCCTACTGGAGATATTTTTAGTGAATGGATTGTTTGCTTGAGTACCCTGCTAGTATATAACATGACAACCTCCTATGATTTTTAAACTATTCATTCGTAATGATTCAAGAGTTACTAAAGCAAAAAGGGAAAAAAATAAAAGAGAACAAACATATAATTCACAGACAGAGTAATTTTCTGGCTTGAACAAGGAGCCAGTCCTCAACAGAGTCAGTGCAGAAGGTTCATCCTCCAGCCATTCAAGGGTCTTACTGAACCACCATCACCAACCCAGCTATTGGTGCTGCTTGGACTTCATGTGTAGCCTACTTTGCTCATCTGGGGATGGGAGGGAAAACTCTTTTCTTTTGTCCTTTTTTTCAATGAGTCAGCAGGAATGCTGGTTCTGAAGACAGTTTCCTATGCAGTGTACATTTCCCAGCTCTTTACAGTGGAGGCAGTTTCATAGTGATTTTGCTGTGGTTTCTAAACTTTGGGAGGTATAGGCAGTTCCCCACTTGGGCACCGGAAGTGAACAGGGACTTACAATGCTCAGGGTAACTCTACCAGCAGAGCCGTTTGTTTGGTATCTATCAAGTCCTGCCACTTTGAAATCATCTTCACCACAATCTTATAGGTGTCATCTTCATCCCTTCTCTCAGTGTGACAAGGGAACAGATGAAAGCCTCCCTGGAATTACCTCTGGGTAAAGTTGTTAGCCTCTCCCTCCTCCTAAAGCATCTTCTGAGCTCTCTCTTTCCTTGGAGTTGATATAGCTCTTGTCTGACCCACTCATCTGTTGCTTTTCCAGTCCAGATTTTGGGTGGAATTTGTCCATGTTTGTGATTCCTTTCACTAGATAAAGGCCACTTACTCATTCAGCCAATGAATACATATCTATGGCTGTTCTGGGCCAAGCACCGTGCTGGTGTCTGGCTATGTGTGTGAATTTGCTTGATCACGGCAGTGCTTGTTATCAATCTAGAGCCCACTTACCTCTGGCAGTTTCACAGATGGACTCCAACCATGCCTGATTTTTTGCTAACATGTGGTGCTGGCAAGAACACAAAGCTTTTTGGTCTAGTGGGCTTGCAATGAAGGTTGATATTGATAATGCCAATGGAGATGGGCTGGGTGTCAAGCATCAGAGAAAGGCGCATGGTCACTTAATCTACTTTAATTCATTCCTTCTCATATCCTCAAGGTCGAGATCTCTCTCTCTGTCTCTAATATTGCATGGTTTGGCAGAGAGCGCCCTCACATTTTGAACTCTGACAAAGAGCTCTTACATCAGGGCTTTTTAAAAAGCAAATTTAACAAAGTTTTTAAAAAGTGTTCTCTCAACATTTTATTGTGGAACAAAAAATTTTGTGAGAGATTAAAAACAAAAGAATCATGTGTGGACTGCTTTGCATGTTACTTGACCTAGTCTTGGAAGGTTGCATCTAAACCCCAAATTTGTAACTCAAAATCTATTTTAAGTCCACCCTGAAGAGTTGTTATTTAAAGAAATCCTGTAAAACAGAATAACCAGAACCCCCTGAAAGTTAGAGTTGGCAGAGGCAGCAGATTCTTATTTTTTTTTTGAAGAAGGGTGGGAACATGACTCTTACAGCCATCTTGGTTTAGCCCCAGACTGGAATGGCCTGAGAATCATAATTTTAAGAAACTATGGGAATAAGGAAAGAGAGAATGGATCAAAAGATATGTGGAGTATGGACAATGGCTTCATTTTTCTCCACTGGGAAAATTTTATTCCCTGTCCCTCCCTTCCCAGAAAAGATTCAGGGGTATGGCCTCAGTTTGTTCTGAACTGTCTAGAAGGAGAGTGGGGGAATGCCCTGCTTTCACAATATCAGTCACTGGACAGAGCACTATTTCTCAGGAGCCCCAGGACACAACATTATAGAGAAAGGGGTAACTTCCGGTTCTGTAGGGACACATTCCTAAGGAAGTAATTGTAATATTTTGTTTAGAAAAGAGGCAAGATCATTTGCTTGAACATCTGAATTGGCTACAGGAATCCCATAATTTGCATTTGTTGGGGGCATTTTTTGTGGATTGTTATCTTGAGAAGAAACAAAGAAAAACTTGGTTTCAAACCCAACATTCCACAAGGAAATGGAAATTTCACTGTTCCTTTGTGACATAAAAGGTCATCTTGTTGTTTATCTATGAAGCCAAGGGAAATTGGCTGTTGAGTACTTTGCATTTGGAAACACTGGCCCAAATTCAAAGAAGTCTGATGCTTTCTCCCCTCTCAGCCCTGTTTTTATTTAAAGATGCTGGACTCATGAATCATTGGGTGAAAACTTGAAATACAGCTCCTTCTGTTTCAGAAGATGGGGGTCTTATTGCAAAAAGAGAACCCTACATCAAGGATGCCCTAGAATGCCTAGGAATGTAGACTCTGAGAACATAACTGCTATAACGTTCCTGGTTTTTGCGTTACAGGACGCACTGTACTCTCTTGTACTTGATGAAATCACTGTAAAAACTGTTGGCAAGATGGGGATCTTGGGTGCATCTTGAAGTTTCCAGCAAAGTCTCAGAATACTTACCCTTCAAGGAGGGTGGTGATATAATTGGCTAAATGCAAAATGAAAATGTAGGGCCTTTTTAAAAAAAAATATAGTTAAAATATAAACATATTTCTTAAATATAGGGGTTAAAACATAGACCTTTTCCTTTAAAATATTTTATTGTAAAGCATGGCATCACCGACTCGATGGACATGAGTTTGAGTGAACTCCGGGAGTTGGTGATGGACAGGGAGGCCTGGCGTGCTGTGATTCATGGGGTTGCCAAGAGTCAGACACGACTGAGCGAATGAACTGAACTGAACTGAACTGATAATGGTGTAAGTTGTGGTACATGAGTAACAAAAATTATAGTTAAAAAAAAAGTTTGTTGCCATAATTTTATATGCTACAGTTGAAAAAATAATACTTTATCAAACTGTGATATCCTGATTGACCATAACATTTTTCTGGCTCTCTTTTCTGGGAATCTATTTATCAGATTTATGAAAATTTATACTTTTAGCAATTTCATTTTCAATTGATATAATTCATAGCAGCATGAGTTACTGTTTACATGTGCAAGATCACAAATAATTTTGGATAATAACTTTGAGAAGGATCTTTCTACTGATGTTACTGTTATTGGCAGTTAAGAGTATCTTATTGGCTATAATAGCATTAGGATAAATTTCTAAAGAATCATTTTGATATATAGACAGTATATCTAGAGCCGATGTTTCTGGCCTAACAGTTTCTCTAAAAAGATCTAATTCTCCATACAAATTCATTTTGTATAAAGTTGAATTTAATTTTAAATGTAAAATTTCGGAATGGCATTTTAATGTTTTCTCTGACATTTCCTGTAACTTGCAAAGATTCCGGGAGCAACTGAAAGTGGCTTTACAATTTGTATATGTATATTTCAAAAATGCTCCCTGGTGGCTCAGAGGGTGAAGAATCTGCCTGCAATGCAGGAGACCGGGGTTCAATTCCTGGGTTGGGAAGATCCCCTGGAGAAGGGGATGGCTACCCACTGCAGTATTCTTGTCTGGAGAATTCCTTGGACAGAGGAGCCTGGCGGGCTACAGTTTATGGGGTCTCAAACAGTCGGAAACAAAAACAATTTCACTTTTCAAAATGCTTGTTTATGTCACCTGTTGTCTTTCTTCATACATGATGCATTAATTTTAAAACTACGCTTCTTTTAAAAATTGGTTATTTTAAAGTTTCATATGAAAATGTTCTTTTCCATGGAATGTGACAACCTTAACATTCAATTTCTATTTTTAAGCCTGTGGCTATTTGCTTTGCAATGTTGTAAATGTTGCAACAGTTTTTAAAACTGGATTCTTTGAAGACTCCCAGTAACTCATGGGTAGGCTTTATTGCAATGTCCATGTGCACATTTTTATTTTGTGATAATTTACTGACAGAGTTTATTGCCTGAGCACCAGTAGTTCTTGTCCTGGCGTTCAGGACAGAGAGTTCATATTTATGCAGATGTCACGGGGCTGAGTTCTGAGGAATGACAGGCGATGGCCTCCTATTGCTGGGGCTCGTACAGCTGCTGTTAGTGCCTTTGCCACCACCTACCTTGGCTCAGTCCCAGCCCTGGCATCCCCCACAGGGTCCCATGACATCTTGGACTGCCCTCAGCCTGTATTGCTGCCTGGTGTATATGCAGGTCAGGAAGCAACAGTTAGAACTGGACATGGAACAACACACTGGTTCCAAATAGGAAAAGGAGTACATCAAGGCTGTATATTGTCACCCTGCTTATTTAACTTTTATGCAGAGTACATCATGAGGAACGCTGGGCTGGAAAAAGCACAAGCTGAAACCAAGATTGCTAGGAGAGATACCAATAACCTCGGATATGCAGATGACACCACCCTTATGGCAGAAAGTGAAGAGGAACTCAAAAGCCTCTTGATGAAAGTGAAAGAGGAGAGTGAAAAAGTTGCCTTAAAGCTCAACATTCAGAAAACGAAGATCATGGCATCTGGTCCCATCACTTCATGGCAAATAGATGGGGAAACAGTGGAAACAGTGTTAGACTTTATTTTTTTGGGGCTCCAAAATCACTGCGGATGCTGATTGCAGCCATGAAATTAAAAGACGCTTACTCCTTGGAAGGAAAGTTATGACCAACCTAGATAGCATATTAAAAAGCAGAGACATTACTTGGCCCAACAAAGGTCTGTCTAGTCAAGGCTATGGTTTTTCCCGTGGTCATGTATGGATGTGAGAGTTGGACTGTGAAGATAGTTGAGTGCCGAAGAATGGATGCTTTTGAACTGTGGTGCTGGAGAAGACTCTTGAGAGTCCCTTGCACTGCAAGGAAATCCAACC
This sequence comes from Moschus berezovskii, assembly GCF_049115385.1. Lineage (NCBI taxonomy): Eukaryota > Metazoa > Chordata > Mammalia > Artiodactyla > Moschidae > Moschus > Moschus berezovskii. The sequence continues at coordinate 77,295,473 of NC_142471.1, forward strand.
AGTCCACTGTAAGGAGATCAGTCCTGGGTGTTCATTGGAAGGACTGATGCTAAAGCTGAAACTCCAATACTTTGGCCACCTCATGCGACGAGTTGACTCATTGGAAAAGACTCTGATGCTGGGAGGGATTGGGGACAGGAGGAGAAGGGGATGACAGAGAATGAGATGGCTGGATGGCATCACCGACTCGATGGACATGAGTTTGAGTGAACTCCAGGAGCTGGTGATGGACAGGGAGGCCTGGCGTGCTGTGATTTATGGGGTCGCAAAGAGTTGGACACAACTGAGCGACTGAACTGAACTGATACACCTTTTCTGCTCATGTGCATCCTTCACTGTCATGTAAGACTTCACTTAAAAAAAAACCCATATTCAGCAATAAAATTACTAATAATTTTAAGAAAGCAACTGGAGAGCGTACACTCAGTATGGGTCTCTTCTGGGATTGAGTCCCTCTGTGAGGCAACAGCTTGTATACACGTGAAGCCAGTGCCTCCTGGACTAGAGAATGTGGCCAATGGACGGAACACAGATTACTGACTGCATGCAGGCTAGTTTAGTTCCTGGCAGACTGTCTTCACAGTCCAGGAAGATAGAGAACTCCAGGAAGTTCTCCTTCATTCTAACCTGGACCTCAACACAGCCATTAAAAAAAATATTTTCTCCAAATGTTTTATCAATCATATTTATCAAAGACCCCAGTTTGATTCCTGGGTGGGGAAGACCTGCTGAAGAAGGGATAGGCTACCCACTCCAGTATTCTTGGGCTTCCCTGGTGGCTCAGATGGTAAAGAATCCACCTGCAATGCGGGAGACCTGGGTTCGATCCCTGGGTTGGGAAGATGAACATGGACAAGGATTCAGCTGAGCACAAACTAGCACCTGTTTTCACATCTGGGGACACTGACTTCTTATATTCCTGGCTCTACTTAGAGACCAAGGGATTTCACAAGCAGAAGCGGCTGCTCCCTTGGGGCTTCCCAGGTAGCACTAGTGGTGAAAGAACATACCTGCCAATGCAAAAGATGTCAGAGATGTAGGTTTGATCCCTGGGTCAGGAAGATCCCCTGGCAATGCCTACCCACTCCAGGATTCTTGCCGGGAGAATCCTGTGGACAGAGGAGCCTTGTGGACTATAGTCCATAGAATCACAAAGAGACATGATTGAAGTGAGTTTTTACACACACACACACAAACACACAATCACACACCTTCAGTTCAGTTCAGTTCAGTCGCTCAGTCGTGTCCGACTCTCCGCGACCCCATGAATCACAGCACGCCAGGCCTCCCTGTCCATCACCAACTCCCGGAGTACACTTAAACCCATGTCCACAGAGTCGGTGATGCCATCCAGCCATCTCATTCTCTGTCGTCCCCTTCTCCTCCTGCCCCCAACCTTTCCCAGCATCAGAGTCTTTTCCAGTGAGTCAACTCGTCTCATGAGGTGGCCAAAGTATTGGAGTTTCAGCTTTAGCATCAGTCCTTCCAATGAACATCCAGGATTGATCTCCTTTAGAATGGACTGGTTGGATCTCCTTGCAGTATAAGGGACTCTCAAGAGTCTTCTCCAACACCACAGTTCAAAAGCATCAATTCTTCGGCGATCAGCTTTCTTCACAGTCCAACTCTCACATCCATACATGACCACAGGAAAAACCATTGCCTTGACTAGACGGACCTTGGTCGGCAAAGTAATGTCTCTGCTTTTTAATATACTATCAAGGTTGGTCATAACTTTCCTTCCAAGGAGCAAGCGTCTTTTAATTTCATGGCTGCAATCAGCATCTGCAGTGATTTTGGAGCCCAAGAAAACAAAGTCTGACACTGTTTCCACTGTTTTTCCATCTATTTCCCATGAAGTGATGGGACCAGATGCCATGATCTTTGTTTTCTGAATGTTGAGCTTCAAGCCAACCTTTTCACTCTCCTCTTTCACTTTACAACGCCCTTAATCCCAGTGCGTCACCAACCTGGTTCATCATCAGAATGCCCCTCAGGATTGTAAAACTGCGATATTCCCTGTTTCTATACCTGGAGATCCAGATTCAGGACAATCAGGATGAGGCTCGGGCAATTGCATTTTCCCAAATGTTAGCTGGGGATTCTGAGGGGCCGCCTAATTTGGGAGTATCAAGTGATTTTCCTGATTAGGATTTTGTTCAAGTCTCCACAGTATTATTCCCTTCTCTGTCCCTGACTCAGGGCTCATTTCATTCTTCCTGTAATTTGTCTTTATCTGACTCGGTGGTCTGAGCTCCATCTGCTGTGTTTTCCCATCTTCAGTCACACAGCTGTGAAACGGAAGAGATTCTCTTCCATTCTCTCTGGACACTCCTTTTAGGTTGAATCCTTTCTGCAGCTCTGTAAAGTCACTTCCAACTAATGTAACAAGGAAGGTTCCAGGTTGCCAGGTCCATAACAAGCTGGCACCATTAAATGGAGAAAGCTGTATGTATGTGGGAATGTGTATGAGTGAGGCTGAGTCCTCATGTGTGTGGGTGGGAGTGTATGCATGAGCCGACTAGGTGGTGATGGTGGCGGAGGAAATTGATCAGGGTAGACATTAAGGGCTAGGGTATTTCAGACTAGCAATACCATACCTAATAAGAGATGTAAATCAAGCCCTACAATTCATGAATGGTTCAGAAGGGTCAGCAAGGACTAACTCATCTAATTTGAATATACCTTTTAAGGCCCCAAAGAGGTAATTTTAACAACTTGTTTCATTTAAGATAGTCTCTGTTTCTCCGCAATAATAAACAACCCCCAAATCTTAATGGCTGTAACAACTCACAGCACAGGCCCATTGCACATCTTTGGGGAACTTGGCTTCTTGTCTCTTCTTTCTGGGACTCAGGCTGATGGAACAGCCCATCCTCAACACTATGATTTTCCAGCAGAGGGAACATGCTACACAGCAAAAAGTGGTCTGTCCTGAAAATGGCGCATCATTTCTGCTCACAGTTCTTTGGCTAGTCACGTGGCCGGGCCATAGAACAGAGACAATGAGATCATACAAAAATGAGAACTGTTAGTTCACCGCAAATTCAATCACTATTTTGAGGTATTTTAAAGAAGGTAAAGAAGGTACCACATTATCCAGTAGAGCATAAGCATCTAACCTAAGGAGTGGGAGAGACCAGAAATAGGCCACCTTAGAAGACCAGATATATTCATAGATAATAGCTCCCCACCACTGAAGGCTGGAGGAGCCACTCTGGGAAGATCTGGCTGAGATGAAATCATTTCATGTTGGTTTCTCTCGTTATATCAGAGATCCTGGTGGTAAAATGGACTTTCTTCTTGGTTCATTTCCTGGGCATTTTTCTTTCTTTCTTTTTTAAAAAAAATCATTAAAAAATATTTATTTAATTTTTGGCTGTTCTGGGTCTTCATTGCTGCACATCGGCTTTCTCTAGTTATGATGCACAAGCTTCTCATTGAGGTGGCTTCTCTTGTTGCAGAGCATGGTCTCTAGGGTGCCTGGGCTCAATAGTTATGACTTACAGGCTTAGTTGCCCCATGACATGTGGACTTTTTGCAGACCCAGGGATTGAACCCTTGTTCCCTGCATTAGCAGGTGGATTCTTAACCACTGGACCACCAGGGAAGGCCCTGGCCATTTTCCCTATTCTTCTCATGCCTCCATGTAAATCGTGATGGTAAAGATGGTGATTGTGGGTATAACTATATATTACAGAGCTTAGAGGTGGCTGAATAGAAGTTGTTTTTCTAGCTCCCCCTTAATTCTACATTGTCCCAGATCTTAATCTTACCCCTTAGCCACCTTGTCTCCTGCCTCTGTGTTTGATTCCCTATTATGTGATTGCTTTGAACAAAAAGTTCAAATTAAACTGGAGGCCCTCATTTTATCGGGACTCGGTACTTAGGGAGAGCTGGGAAATTATTATAAGTGAGTGAGAAACTGAGTCTGAGCATGAGATTTAGGACAGCCATGTACGGTCAAAGTGTTTTCTGTTTTAGAATTTCAGAAGCTGTGGAAAGTAAAAGATGGATGTAAAATAACAACAATAAGAACAAAAAACTCTAGACATGCTGGAACTTGGAGAAGATATTCAACTTTCAGGGAAACAAGTTGACTTTTCATTGACGTAAGGTATCTAAAGAATTGCAGCAAAGGAAATGGCAACCCACTCCAGTGTTCTTGCCTGGAGAATCTCAGGGACGGGGCAGCCTGGTGGGCGTCCATCTATGGGGTCACACAGAGTCGGACACGACTGAAGTGACTTAGCAGCAGCAGCAGCAGCAGCAGCAAGAGCGCTTGCTTTGCAGTCAGAGAGACATGGATTGAAGGCCCGCTGTTGGGGTCAGAGTTCTCCAGAGATTCAGATCCAACAGGTTATCTCTCTCCCCCTCCTTCCCTCCCCTGCTGCCCCGCTTTCCTCTCATCTCTGTTGGTCTTGGGACATATCATGTATCAATCTAATATTAGAAGGAGTTGACTCCCATACTTTTGGAGACAAAGACTCTTGAGATCTGTAGTCAGCCAGCTAGAGATCTAGGAGAGCCCATGGTGTACGTTCCAATGAAGGCCAATAGGATTGAGACCCAAGAAGAGCCAAGGTTTCAGTCTGAGTCCAAAGGCTGGAAAAGACCAAGTGTCCCAGGTCGATCAGGAAGGAAGGAGGAGTTTTCTCTCATCTGCCTTTCTTCTATCCAGGTCGTCAGTGATAGGCTGAGGTCACCCACGTTAAGAAGACGATCTGCTTCACGCAGTCTATGATTCAGGTGTTACTCTCACTCGGGCACTCCCTCACAGATGCATCTAGCTGATGTTTGGCCAAGTCTCAGGGCTTGACTGTGGTCCAGTCAATTTGATACATAAAATGAACAATCATAACAACTCTATTACTTAAGAGCTGTGTGATCTTGAGCAAGTTACCTGACATCTCTGTGTTTTATTTGCCTTCTCTGTAAAGTGGGATAATCAGTGTGCTTACTCATGGGCTAAGACAAGCCTATGAAGGGGGGTCTGAATGAGAATATGTAACAAGTTCAGAGTGAAAATTTACTGAGTGCTTAGAGTATACCTGGCACTGTGATGCTACTGCCATCATCATTATCAATGTCATCATCCCTCAGCAAAAAGCTGCTGATGGTGGGTCACTGCTCATCCCAGGTGATCTAAGAGAGCCCGGGTGAGGAGGGGTCTGTGGAACAATCTGATTGTTCTCTGGTATTATAATTTCACGATTGTTTACCACACAGGCTTTAAAGTGTTTATTTCCTTTTCTTTCTTTTAAATGTTGGTCTCTGTTTCAAGAACCATTCAGCCTACATGACTGTGATTTATTTTAAGTTAATACACTGCTCAGTAGATTAGTAAGTGCCATTCAATAACAACCACCACAGCAAAAAGGTATTCTGAGCCTCTTTAAGGAAGGTAGAGCAGAGAGGTTTCTGCAGGCAGCAAACTGCTTTGCCCAGTGGTCAGCGTTTGGCCCAGAGGCTAATAATTCAAGAGGTTCAAGGGAGTTCCAAGCCAAGCACAAAAAGAGAAAGGCTTCTCATCATTATTTTATTTGCTCTTAAGTAAATATGCGTGACAAACCCCATCACTTCTTTTATATGTAGGTTTAGTGAGGCATAATTTACATACAGCAAAATTCACCCTTGTGAATTTGAGTTTCGACAAATGTGTACAATTGTGTAGCCAGCAAAATAATAAAGATATAGAACATTTTTTAAAATTATTTTCCCAGAGTGTCCTGTGTCCCTTGGCAGTCAGTCTCTTGTCCACATTCCGAGCCCAATAACCGTGGATTTGTTTTCTGTTCTTATTGTTTTATCTTTTGTGGAATGTGATGTACATGGGATCATACGGAATGGAACTTTTCAAGTCTGGCTTGTTATTTAACCTCGTGCTTTGAAGACTCATTCCTGTTGTCATCAGTACTTCTCTTTTTAAGGTGCTGACTTGTAGTCCACTGTCGTGATATTCTAAACCCTGAATGGTTTCTGAATGGACATAGATTTTTATTTCTCTTGGGTAAATAATTAGTACTGTGATTTCTGGGTAATATGGTAAAGTATATGTTAAACATTATAAGAAATTGCTGTATTATTTTCTAAAGTGGTTGTATCACTTTGCGTCCCTACTAGCAGTAAATGAGAATTCCAGTTGCTCTATACTATTGTTAACACTTGGTATGGTCAATCTTTCCGATTTTGATTACAAGTGTGTGATATGAATATCTTTTCATGTGCTTATTGACTATTTATAAACAATTTTTGCAAACTGTTTACATTATATGACCGTTTTTACTGCTTTTTTTCTTTTGAATTTTTTATATATTCTGTATTCACTTTTTGGAGGGGGGGTCAGATATGTGGTTTTCAAGCATTTTCACGCAGTATGTTGCTATTCTTTTAGTTTTCATAAGTCTTTTGAAAATAGACTGGTGAAATTTTGAAAATTCTATTTTGAAAATAGAAAACTGGTGAAGCCCAGTTTATCATATTTTTTTCTTTCATGGTTCATGCTTTTTTGTCCTATCTACAATCTTGAGTAATCCAAAGTCATAAAATTTTGTTTCGCTTTCTTCAAGAAATGTTGTTTTAGCTCTTGTATTATCTACATATATGGTATGTGATAAGAGTTGGGAATATCTCATTTTTTCTGTCTGTCTGCTTATTGATATCCAACTGTTCAAACACCATTTGTTGAAAAGACTCTTCTTTCTCTACGGAATTCCTTTCTTGTGGAATCTTTGTTAAGAATCAGTTGATTCTCCTTCCTTTATTCATCTATACACTTATTCATTTACCAATTTCTGATTTCTGTGGCTCCACAGTAAGTCTTGAAATCTGTTAATGTGTGTCCCCCAACTTTATTCTTTTTCAAAATTGTTTTGGCTATTCTAAGTCCTTGCATTTCCATATGGAATCAGCTTTCCAATTTCTAAACAAAATCCAGTTGGATTTTGACTGCCATAAATTTTCACCTACAGGTTAATTTGTTGAGAAATGACATCCAACAGTATTGATCTTCTAATCCATGTATTTCAGGCTTCTTTATCTTAGTAAATCTTATAGTTCTCAGCATACAGATATTTAAAATATTTTGTTAAGTTTATTCCAGAATTCTTTTTTCTTTAATGCTGTTGTAATGCTATTTAAAAATTTCAATTTCTCATTGTTTGTTGTTAATGTGTAGAAATAAACCTTTTTTTGGGGCCATCCTTACTTTTAGATTATGCAGGCCTTTGCTTTTAAAATGAGTTCCTCAAAAAAGTAAAATAATTTTCTCAGTGTATAGTTAGGTCTTACTTTTTTAATCCAGTTTGATAATCAATCTTATAATTGGACTGTTCAGACTATTTACATTTAATTTGTATATAATAGTACATTACTATTTACACTTACTGCTATTATTGATATGACTGGATTTAAATCTACTACATTGCTATTTGTTTTCTATTTGTTCCATCTGTTATTTCTCATATTTTCATAAATATATAAATATAAATATATATTTTAGACCTACATTATTTCATGTATATTAATATGCAAAATAACCTTTGCTTATTATCCTTGAGGTCTAGGGCTTTTATGGCATGTTGAACGAGGAGAAATGGCTTCAGTGTCAGTCACCCTATGTTTGAATCCTGGCGTTACTGTGAACTTGGGAAAATTACTAAGCAACTTTGTCTCAATTTTCTCATCACTACAAGCAGGACAGTAATAGACCTTTCCCCACCCATAGGTTCTTTGAGGATGAAAAGAGATAATGCGTGCAAATTGTGTAAGAGAGTGAAGCTTGTAGTAAGCATTCAAATATACAGAAACCATTTTTGACCTTAAATTGCATCATAAACATGATTTCAAGTTTTATGCAATCTTTATAACTGTCATTTTGATGGCTGGATGATAGCCTATAATGCAAATACAAACCACTATGACTAACTCACTTCTGACTGGTTTGACAGGTTATTTCCAGTTTGGGGCCATTCTGGATAATACTATAGTTAATGTCTTTTCATTTTTGTTTTTTCCATATAATATCCATTTTTGCTTTAGTTTACTGATCTCCTTTAGAGAAATCCTTGGAATGGTATTTCTGGGTAAAGGATATGAACTTTGACATGTTCTTACTGTCATCTTTCTTACTGTATATCCAAGCATATCTTTGGGAGTCTAGTAGGGACTAGAAAAAGATGTCACGCTCCACCTCTTATTCTCACGGGAACTAGAAGCTATTTCTTGCTCATGTCCCTTTGAAAGAGGCACCTTCATTTTATCTCTTTCTCTGTTGAGTGAACTGTCCTGGCCTTTCCTACTCATCCTAATGGCTCATTATTCACTCCTGTCATCCATTTCGGTGGCTCTAGAAAGTTGCAAGGCTATTTTCATGTCAGTTTTCTCTCCTTGGAGCCCCTCAAGAAGAAAAGCAGCGTGTTGTTGACGGTGGGGGCCGTCTGCTCTGCAGTTCTCTCTTTATTTGGCTCAGTTGGATGTGTACCTTCTCTGAGAGGCATCCTTCCTGAGCTGCATAGAAGCTTTCAGGCTGGAGAGAGAAGCAGGCTCTGGTGTGCCCTGCCTAGCAGACCTGATTTCTCTTGCAGACACCATTGCTTGAGGGTAAAAAGTAGGGAGAACAGCTCTCCCACTGTGGCTGCTCCCTCTGAAAGATTGGTCTGTTCCTTTTTCCTGCCTTATTCTCTCAGGAATTCACTCTCCTAGCAGTCTCACTGTTTTGCCAGAGTCTAGAATAGAGGAAACACATATACACATACAACCTGTGGTTTCCATTTAGGCTGAGGAGTCCAGTTTTGAAGGAGAATCCTGTCTGGTAGGACAAGAAAGTTGCCAAGTCTAAGGATGTCTCATGTTTGGCAGGAGGTCAAGGTGAGCAAGGCTGTACTCTGAGCCTAGAGCCTTTCTTTATGCTCCCCCAGAGGGCATCTTGGACATCTCAGAGGGCATCATACAGTGGCAATACCGAGACCGTCCATTTGCTGTACGACTCGATTTGAAGTTGAGAATGTTTCAGATGGGCAATATTTAAATCTGGAGACACTGTGTGTTTAGCCCTGTATTATCTATTGTCCATCTAGGTGGTCTCCCAGGTCAGCCCTTTGCTGCCTCGGGCTCACCTAGAGAGTGGCAGAGGCTTAAGAACAAAGTCTTTGACTTGCACCCTCTTATATCCAGCCAGCCTTAGATCAAACAGTTCTTTAATTCTCCTCTTTTTACCTTGGCTCCTGTTGACTTTTCCAGCCTTTTATCCCCACCCATCACCAGCCTGGGGTGAGGGTCTTCTTCCTACCTCTGTCACTTCTCAGATTCCTCTTTATCAGAGTGATGTAAAGCAGGGGTCCCCAAATTCTGGGGTCTAATACCTGACGATCTGAGATGGAACTGATGTAATAATAATAGAAATAAAATAGAAAAGACCCTGATGCTGGGAATGATTGAGGGCAGGAGGAGAAGGGGGTGACAGAGGATGAGATGGTTGGATGGCATCATTGACTCAATGGACATGAGTTTGAGCAAACTCAGGGAGAGAGTGAAGGATGGGGAAGCCTGGCGTGCTGGGGTTGCAAACTGTCAAACACAACTAAGCAACTGAACAACAACAACACAATAAATATGATGGGCTTGAATCATCCCAAAACTGCCCCTCATCTTGGGGAAAAATTGTCTTCCATGAAACCAGTCCCTGGTCTCCAAAAGGTTGGGGACTGCTGATAAACCACTCCATCCCTCCTGTATTAGATACACCTGCCACACACCTGCTTTTCCATATCGGCTCTTTCCAGTCGTCCTTCCACATATGTATTTCTTTAAGGGGTTGTGAGTGTGGAAGGGGATGTAGAGACAAGCAGAGGGGAGCCTCCAAGGAGGTGAATTGGTTGACTTTGAATCCACACTAGAAAAGTGAGTGATGGGGAGGGAGGTTTTTATTACACAGAAGGTGACATACTCAAGCAATACAGAGCATTTTATTCAAATACCCTGAATTAAAAATGAACATCCTGGGAGAGAAGTCCCAAGATTATCAGAGGTCTATAAAGTCACCTTGCTTTACTTGTCTTAATGATGGCTCTTCAGTTCATGCTAAAGTCAAAACGTAGGAGTCTCACTGTAGGGACGCCACATTTGGGTGTGTGTGCCTCTCAGGGGCCTGGCACATCACAGATGAATTGTTTTTCAATTATGAAAACAAGTGGGAGTCATGGTCAGAGGCACTGTGCCTGTGTCCCTGAGTTCCAGGCCCCCCACGGGAGGCACACACAAAGACACCAGCCGAGACCCCGTGTCACTTGGTGTCTGTGTCTTTTCCCCCGCCGGGCTCTGGGTGTTTTGTGCTCAGAAAGCGAGCCAGGATGAAAGGGTTTCTGAGAGAAAACCCAGGAGTACCTTGCCTTGATTTAAACATCGATAGAACTTCTTGGGCACACCCAGAAGGAAAGGAGGGATAAAGAATGCACGTTCATCTATGTGATGATGAAGCAGTTTTCTTCCATCCATCTTCCAGCTCCTCTTGTTATGCTATTTTCTTTGGAAGAAAGCTTTATGTAGTGTGGTGTTGACTTAGTCCAGTTGCAGATAAAAACACTCAAGGTATCAGCCAGACATGGACATCCCAATGAGAACTTCATGTGTATTTTGTTTTATGTGTATATCAACATCCACAAACATATATATGATACAGATAGATGTTAAAACACAACAAAATGTAATGTATATGATACAGATAAGATGAAACAAAATGCACATGAGTATTTATCCATATATACACACATTTATATAATAATGTGGGGTGGCAGTTATGGTCCCAGAGTTTTTTCTTTTTTATTGACATACAGTTGATGTATAGTGTTGTGTTAGTTTCTGCTATACAGCAAAGTAATTCAGTTATACGTGTATATATATTCTTATATTTTCCATTATGGTTTATCATAGGATATTGAATATAGTTCTCTGTGCTATACAGTAAAACCTTATTGTTTACCCATTCCATATGAAATAGTTTATATCTGCTAATCCCAAACTCCTGATCCACTCCTCCCTCATCCTCCTTTCTTTTGGCAGCCACGAGTCTGTTTCTTTGTCTGTGAGTTTGTTTCTGTTTTGTGGACAGGTTCATTTGTGTCATAGTTTAGATTCTACTTGTAAGTGTTATCAAATGGTATTGCCTTTCTCTTTATGACTTTACTTAGTATGCTAATCTCTAGGTCCATCCATGTTGTTGCAAATGGCATTATTTTATTATTTTTAATGGCTGAGTAGTATCCCACTGTATATATGTACCACATTTTATCCATTCATCTGTTGATGGACACTTAGGTTGTTTTCATGTCTTGGCTATGGTGAACAGTGCTGCGTATATTTTAGAATTAGAGTTTTGTCTGGATATATGTAGGGCCACAGAGGTTTAATTAGACCTTGAAGAGGTTGGGACTTTGACTACTTTTATGAAATCCAAACCCTGGGGTATGTATCAAGACTCCTTGTGACCTCCTTTTTCCTGGAATTACTGAATGAGGAGGGTGAAAGGAATTTTTCTGGGAAGTTTTGGTCTTTTTCAGATGTACTGAAAGGTTCAGGGTGAAGTAACAAGCAGTTTGGAACTTCCTTGTCACTCACAGTTGTTGCAACATTGGTCCTCCGTTTGGGTCCAGCTGGGTGTAAGTGTGACAGTTAGCATGGTGAGTTTGGAATCACTCTGCATGGTTTGATGATTTTAATATTCAGGAAAACATATAGGATGGGACTTTGGAGCCAGGAAGTCATGAATAAAACTCTTAGCTCTTGCACTAATCAGCTGTGTGATCTTGAAAGTTACTTAAACTCTCTGGGCTTTAACTTCCTGGTCTATAAAACAGGGCAAGAAATGGACTGCTTCATGGAGCAGTTTGGAGGATGCTCAAGAAATGTTCTGCTCTTTCCTCTTTCTTCCCTTCCCTCCTTTCTCTTCTTCCATCCTTCTTTTGGGTTCTACTGCTTTCCCACACTGCACCATAGTATGTTTTTTGGGAAGGATTCAGAAACTTTATTGAAGGAGAAGTACAGAACTGAGCTCGTGGATGGGGTTGGCTGGGGGTTATTGCTCTGTGCATGGGAAGGGCTGACAGACAGGGGTGTCCCGATAGAAAGGATTAATGCCAGGTTTGAAGGTCTGCAGCGTACCAAAGGCAGAAGGCCTGACTGTGTACCCCACTTCTTGTTAAGAGAGAAGGAGGTGCCTTCTGGAAGACATTATACACCTGATGTGGGTCACAATCAGGTATTTCAGATGACTTTTATTGCTGGTGATCACAATAGATGCTCAGAGTAGGCGGTGCTCCTCCAGTGGATTGGGGAAGTGTAGATCCATAGTAAGACCCAGCAGGCTCACATTTAAGATGATCCCTTGGGGGTGCTTGAGTGAGTTAGGACAACGCCCTTTTTGATTTGGTGGGACTTCTCCTGTCTCTTTCCCTAAGATTTCAGTTCTGACATCTCACCTTTGCTCAGCCTTGCTTCAAATCTGGAAAATGCCCTGGAAATGTGGATCGCATTAGAATCACTTGAGCCTTGTCCTGATCATTCTTTTCCAGGGCTAATATGGATATTTTTCTAATGTAGGCTTGAAAGAGAATGAAAGCGTGTGCTGCCTAAATTAATTTGTTGTGAAAACAAAATCTCTTCATTCTCCAGATTCCTTCAAACACTTGATCTTTCCTCTAGCTTTCTGGCTCTCCTCCTTCATGACCCATCTCTTTTCTGGGAACTTTTTCTTGGCTTAGAATCCTAGCGTTGCTCTGAATGAGGCAAAGGGGTCCGTGCCCAGATCACTTTGGAGGAGCCAAGGGGAAGACCCACCCAGTCCATTGAGCCCCAGGGGTGCATGCTAAGGTCCTGAGTAGAGACTCGGTTTCTTAACATATTGGTCTGAAAATAGCTTTCCTGTCATAAAGCAGGTCCCAAGGGGTTTGTCAGACTGTCCAGGGAAACTAAATAAATATATCCATATGCATCTTAAACTTTTATATTATCATTTGATCCTACTATATGGTTCCAGTTTAGCTTCATGGCTTTTTGAAAAAATGAGTCATTTAATGTTAGCTGTGTTCCCAGATCCTTCTCAAACCTTCTCCCACCATCTCTCCAGCCTTGCTGGACCCTGAGTTGGGCCTGGCATGCAGTATGTCTGTCTTGGAAGCAATTAGTTCTCTGGGTGAAGGGCGCATTGGTGCCTTCCTCTCACCAGGCTCCTTAGCTGGTTGGACTTTGCTTGGATCAAGGTATTGTGGATTTTATGGATCACTTTCTTCTCCCCTTCTCATTCATTTTAAATTATTTTACTTATTCTCCCAACGTTTATCAATTGCTTGGTATATCCCAAACATTGCATTCAGCTCTCAAGGGAAGAGGAATCTGAAATGGAATATGGATCTTGGCCCCTTTACAGGGCTTTGCAGCCTACTCAGACAGATAAACCATGTTCCCCAATAAGGTAAATGTTGTTGTTGTTCAGTTGCTAAGTTGTGTCCGACTCTTTACGACTTCATGGACTATAAAGTGCCAGGTTCTTCTGTCCATGGGGTTTTCCAGGCAAGAATATTGGAGTGGGTTGCCATTTCCTCCTCCAGGGGATCTTCCTGACCCAGGGATCAAACCCAGCTCTTTCACATTGCAGGCAGATTCTTTACTGTCCGAGCCACCAGGGAAGAAGTGAACAGCTGCCCCAGGTCCTAGTGCCAGAGGCAGAATTTGAATCAGATCCCTCCAGCTCCAAACCTTAACAGACAGAAAGTGATAAACACTATAATAGTGGGAGTTCTCTCATTTCTCAGTTTCCATAAACCAGGGGTCATTTCCCTGCTATTGTCTTATCCATAAGCTGGGGATCATTTCCCTGCTATTGTCAACTCCCCCCCTCAGGCCTGTTGATAAAAGTGCACGTGAGAAAATGCACCCAAGTATTCTGAGAGCCACTTGGGAGCCCAGTGGTTTCTCTGTGTTTTCTTTCTGCAGCTGCCTTGGAGAACAGGCATTAGCATGTCTGGATCCCCTATGACCAGCCCTATGTGACTGTGGGTGATGTCATGGGCCTCTGCCTGTGGCTTCCAATTTGGGGCATCAAAAAGCGTGAGCTCAGCAATGGTGGCACCAAGACCACGGCCACAGTCAGGGCTGGCAGCAGCAATGTGTCTCTGGGGCCCTTGGAATGTGCTAACCCTTTGCCAAGTAGGATGGTCCCCTCCCATTTTATTGAGATATAATTGGCATGTAATATGGTATAAGTTTAAAGTGTACCATGCATTAATTTGATACAGATGTACAAGGGTCAGGAAGATCCCCTGGAGGAGGAAATGACAACCCACCCAATATTCTTGCCTGGGTAATCCCACGGACAGAGGAGCCTGGCGGGCTACAGTCCATAGAGTCGCAAAGAGTCATGCACGACTGAGCCACTGAGCACACATGTGTACTGTAATAGTATTAGCACCTTAGCTTAGCTAACACCTCCATCACATCACATAATTACTATTTCTTTTTTTAAAATTTTTTATTAGAAAACTTAAATTTACAATGTGTTTGTATCACTCTCTGAGTACATGTCATTTAAAAACAACATCATTACAGAAAGATAACAAAAATACAAAGTCTTAAAACCTATGAGATATGGAAAACATTATCCACTGAGGCCTTAAATATAGTAGACTTTACATAAAAAGGAAAAGCAATAAGTATACAAGTATACAGCCAGTTTAAGAAGTTAGCAAAATAAACAGAATAATCATAAAGAAAAAAAAGCAACTAATACATACCAGGTATTAATGCAATAAAAATAAAGATAAAATTGAGAGGCTCAACAGAGTCAAAGCTGCCTTAAAAACCTTCTCTAAAAAGGGAAACATCAGGTAACAATAATCAACAAGAAAAATCTTGCAAATAAACAATACTCAAAATGGGAATTACTCATAGAAGTATTAAGAATATAAATAATAGAAACAACTTTATGCCTATACGTTCGAAGATTAGTTGTCCTACTCTCTTAGCAACTTTCAAGGGTATAACATAGTATTGTCAACTCTGCATTTGCTGCTGCTGTTGCTGAGTCACTTCAGTCGTGTCCGACTCTGTGTGACCCCATAGACGGCAGCCCACCAGGCTCCCCCGTCCCTGGGATTCTCCAGGCAAGAACACTGGAGTGGGCTGCCATTTCCTTCTCCAATGCATGAAAGTGAAAAGTGAAAGTGAAGTTGCTCAGTTGTGTCCAACTCTTCGTGACCCCATGGACTGCAGCCTACCTGGCTCCTCCGTCCATGGGATTTTCCAGGCAAGAGTACTGGAGTGGGTGCCATTGCCTTCTCCTTCTGTGCACTTGACCCCCTGTCTTTGGACTTAGGCTACCAGGGCCCCTTCCCTGGGCCCTGACTTTGGAGGGCCCTGGCCTGGCTGGCCCCCTGCTATGCCTTCCTCAGGAGGTGAGGTGTCTGTTGACCAATGGAACATGCCCATCAGAAGCCTTCATCCCCTCGAGTACCAGGAGGCCTAGAATTTCCTGCCCACTTGGGTAGTCATCTTTCCCGAATCCACATTCCCTGGGTCAGATCATGCTTCTAGTTTGTGCAACCCTAGGTCCAAAGGGTGTGGAGGTGGGGAACGTTGCTTTCAGTGGGGAGGACAAAGCTTTGATTATGTCCTGAGTTGTCTGCACTTGACAGGACAAGATCCTAAGGGTGCAGAATAGAACTGGGGTGAGAAGTGAAGGGCAATGAGCTGCAGGCCGGGGTACCTCTGCTTGTGCTGTTGCCCCAGGCCCCTGAAATATTAGAGGTGGGTGAGCCCATGCCAGGCACTTTCCTGCATTATTCCCTGTAAATCTCACCACAAGCCCGTGTGGTGTGCAAACCATCACCTGCAGATGGAGAACTGGGGCTTAGATAGCTTAAGTGACTTGTTCAAGGTCACAGAGCTAGGTTTCTAACTCAAGTGTCTTTCAAATGCTCATGTTTTGAACCACCACCTGACATCCAAAGCACTGGAGTCACTTTGAGGTGCTGGTTAAATATGTAGATTCCTGGACTTTTCTCTCCACACTGATGCACCAGGGTCTCTAATGGGGGACTGGGAGATCTGTTTTTAAACAGTCTTCTCATAGGACTCTGCTCAGCAGCAGGGATCAAGTCCAGACCTGCCCCAGCCTAGCAATGTGACCTTGACCAAGTACGTTGGCTTTGTTGTGCGCTGGTACCTCATCTGTCAGTGCGGATAACAGCACCTGCTCTTGCGAAGACCGCGGTGAAAATAGACCATGTGTGTTAAGTATTTGGCACAGGACAGGGCTTAGACATGGGGAGTTGAATATCTCCCCCATCTTCTGATCTTTCTACGCAACTGGAGTTTCACCCTTCCTGCAGGGCTTATTGTTGGTTCTGCTTTCCCAGGGCCAGATTATCAGGAGTATCTGCTAAATTAATTTATTTCTGAGATCTCAGCTACTAAAAGTTTATGGCTTAATAAGCCCTTTCTTGGCTGTTGGCAGAGGACAGTAGACTCTTGGAGATGAAAAAATGTTCAGGATCTGTGGATCTGGCTCCCTGACATGGAATTGGGCTCTGTCAGGGGTAGGGGAGAAAGCCACAGCTTTTTAATCAACAGAGAGACACCACGTAGGAAGCTGTAACTGTGGCCTCTTCCTGGGCCAGCTTCTGTGACCCTCTGGAAACACCTGTCACTTGGAACCCTGCACCAGCATTCTTGGGTCTCTGCTGCAGCTTAGCCTCTCTTCTCTCTGGTTTCCCTTGTCTTGATGTTTCTGCTCTGAAAAGTGGAGTTAAGAAAGGCACCTCCCTTCAGATGGGCTGTGCTGAGATTCCACGAACAGAACCTGCCCTCGGAGGGCTGCAGCGGAGGTGTGGGAGTCTGACAAATGCCAGGAGAAATTGATTATGGGGAAGGTAAGATGCCAGGGAGTCAATTGCTGTCCCTCCTGGGGAGACAAACAGACAGACAAGCTGTCAGGAAGGGCGTGCACTGCCTGTACCACGCTGCCGTACTAAGGGAGGAGGGAGCTGCCTTTATCCCCTTTCATTTATTTCACATCCTTCACACATGCGCTGTGGCCGTAGGTTTTGTGACGGTGCAGCTGTGGTCTCTGGCCCTGGAAGCCCCGGGCTCGCTGAAGCGGCCAGACCCAGACTCACGAAACATTCAACAGCACCAGACATGAGTGGGGGTGGGTGCCCGTCAGGGTGTAGGACACCCAGAGGGATGGGTTTGCCCCCGAGGCTCAGATCAGCTGCTTCCAGGAGCTGCGCCTGGCTGGACCTGAGGGTGGGCCGCTTCTGTTTTATGGTTAAGCATTTTTTTTTAAAAAAGCACATTTGCATCTCATCTCAGAGTGAGATGAGTCCACAAGATGCTGTAATAAAATGCTGACTGTACTCTCTGAACACCAGCAGGGCTCCTTCTGGCGCCAGGTGAGCTCGGCAGCTGCAGTAGTGAGCACTGTTATTGTTGTTGGTGCTTTTTATCCTTCCTGGAGAGAGGCTCTTGAAAGTCATCAGACACCACGCTCCCAGGTGCAGTAACCATCACACAGGTCTTGCCAAGAAGCAGCTGCCGTGTGGCTCCCTTTGAAACTCTTGGATGACTCCCAAATGTCATGGTGGTCCTCTCCCCTGGAAATCGCTGTCTCCATACGGACTCAGGGAGACCCTCCTGTTGACCTGTCCTGGTCAGTCTGTCACATCCTTGCTCCTGAGGCTCCTGTCCCACTGAGCAAGCTGGCCAGACCCGCTTACACCTTGGCCCACATAGCTCCTTCTGGGCCCCGTATGCTGCTTCCTCCGGCAGTGCCCTGCTTGCTGGATCCCAGGTCATCTCCAGGTCCTTCAAGTCTCGGCTCTTCCCCTACTCCTCTGAGCGGTGCCTCCAAGGAAGACAGAGGGGCTTCTCCTCCTGTGCTCCTAGCACATGAGGTGCACAGCTTCCTCACGGCCATCCCCTGGACCTATGTTGTCCTTCATGCATCCATTTTCCCACTGGACTCTAAACATTCCTAAGGGCAGGAGCTGGGCCTCATTTGCTGCTGTTCAGGCGCGGGCCTGGCCCTTGCTGACTCGGCACGTTCGTTGACTAACTGGAGGATTGTGAGGAGACAAAGACGGTACCAGACTTAGAATCGAGAGACATGGGGCCTCCAGTGCTGACTTGAGGAGTTGAGTAGTTGTGTGACCTTGGCCCAAATGGCCCCACCTGTGTGAGACAACATTCACCGAAGCACGTGGGAAAGTACAGATAAGAAGCCAAGTTCACAGAGAGCTGTCTTTATTTCCCGGTAAGCCTCTGACATTATGGAGATCAGCCAGGGGACATGCTTCTAATCCTGAATTAAAAACATGCCAAAGTTGGCCTCGTTCCAAACACAAAGTCCTTCAAGCCAGTAATTTAGTTTAATCATCTACATAAATCGAATATCGGGTTCTGTAAAAGACACTAAGGCCTGGATTTTGGTCGTGAGCTGTGCAACTTTGGGAAATGCCTCTGGGACTCGTTTTCCTTGAATGCACTTGTCTATTACTTGTGAAATGTAAATGTCAAAAGCTCTTGCCCTGCTGGCATCAGGAGGAGGCTGCAAGGACCAAGTGAGGTGATGATCTTCCCAGGGGCGGCACCTGGGATGCGGTGAGGGGCTCTAGAGGCAGGAGGTCAGGGTAGGGGAGGCTGCTGGCACCCCACACAGGTCCCCCCTGCAACTCATCATGACTGTGAGTGTTGGCCACGAGGGGGCACTGCTGTGCCCTTCCTGAGACTCGCCCTTAGAGGAATGTGCGGCTACCTGCAAAGAGCAAGCATTCCCCTGGGTTCCTGCAGCCCACACACCTGGTAGATTGCACGAGGCTACAGAAAAAAGGTCAGCCTCCTCGTGTCAGGAAGGGCCAGTGTCTAGTACAATCGGTACCTGGCTTCCCTTCTGAGTGCCTTGAGAACCCCAATATTGTTCAGGCGCTCCGTCATGTCTGACTTTCCGCGAACCCATGGACTGCAGCCCACTATCTCATGGAATTTGCTCAAATTCACATCCATGGAGTCAGTGCTGCTATCTAACCATCTCATGCTCTGCTGTCTCCTTCTCCTCTTGCCCTCAATCTTTCCCAGCATAAGGTCTTTTCCAGTGAGTCAGCTCTTCCCATCAGGTGGCCAAAGTATTGGCGCTTCAGTTTCAGCATCAGTCCTTCCAATGAATACTTAAGGTTGACTTTAGGATTGATTAGTCTGATCTCCTTGTAGTCCAAGGGACTCTCAAGAGTCTTCTCCAGCACCAGAATTTGAAAGCATCAATTCTTTCGTGGGCAACCTTCTTTGTGTTCCAACTCTCATGTCTAAACCATTGTTACTGTTTAGTCGCTCAGTCGTGTCCGTCTCTTTGTGACCCCAAGGACTGCAGCACACCAGGCTATCCTGTCCTTCACCATCTCCCAGAGCTTGCTCAAACTCGTGTCCTTTGAGTCAGTGATACCATGTAACCATCCTGTCCTCTGTTGTCCCCTTCTCCTCCTACCTTCAGTCTTTCTCAGCATCAGGGTCTTTTCCAATGAGTCATTTCTTTGTATCAGGTGGCCAGTGTATTGGAGCTTCAGCTTCTGCATCAATCCTTTCAATGAAAATTCAGGACTGATTTCCTTTAGGATTGACTGGTTTGATCTCATAGTCCAAGGGACTCTCAAGAATCTTCTCCAACACCACAGTTCAAAAGCATCAATTCTTCAGTGCTCAGCTCTCTTTATGGTCCAACTCTCACATCCATATATGACTACTGGAAAAACCATAGCTGCGACTCTATGGACCTTTGTTGACAAAGTGATGTCTCTGTTTTTTAATATGCTCTCTAGGTTTGTCACATCTTTCCTTCCAAGGAGCAAGCATCTTTTAATTTCGTGGCTGCAGTCACTGTCCACAGTGATTTTGGAGACGAAGAAAATAAAATCTGTCACTGCTTCCATTTTTTCCCCTTCTATTTGCTATGAGTTGCTGGGACCAGATGCCAGGATCTTAGTTTTTTTTTAATGTTGAGTTTCAAGCCAGCTTTTTCACTCTCATCTTTCACCCTCATCAAGAGGCTCTTTAGTTCCTTTTCATTTTCTGCCATTAGGGTGGTATCATCTGCATATCTGAGGTTGTTGCTATTTCTCCTGACAATCTTCATTCCAGAGAAGTCCAGACAACCTCTTTTAAGCAAATTGCTATTCTAATCATTGTGTTCATTCTCCAGAGAAGACCATGTAATCTGTATATATCAAGTATCAAAGTCACTATAGAAACTAGTGACTGGTATGTCTGGCTTGCTCTTCAGAGCCCCGGGATCCTGGAGGGAAGCCCCAGGGAGCGCTGGTACTGGTGTGAAGGAAAGGGAGGTCTTCCCTGCACAGACCCAGCTTCTTACTCTGATGATGTGGTCGGGAGCTGCAGTTCAGAGATGAAGCGTTTGGTCAAGGTCACACAGCTAGTCAGAAGCAGAGCAGCAGCTCGAACCCAGGTTCCTTAATCCAAGATCAACACCCTTTCCATTGCATGTCTTTACCTGCCAGAGCCCTGCTAGGAAACAGAATTCCTCTTGGATGGTTTGATGAGGGGAGACTTACAGAGCAAAGGGTGGGGTTCTGAAAATCGACAAGGGATGCTGAGGTACCCAGAGTCAGTCAGGAGCAGGAAGCTGCCATCATCACTGGGCTTGAAGTATCAGGGGAAGAGGACGGTCTTCTTGAAACCAGAAGAGAACTGTGGGTGGAGGAGTGGCTGCCTGGCAGTGGTTGGAGTGTGGAGGGAGGCATCCCTGCCCACAATGTGGCCCAAAGCAGGGAGTGGGAGGGGAAGGCTGATCTGGCGGTGCCTCCATTAGGGGAGCTCATTGGAAGGCCCCGGCAAGCCCTGGTGATGCAGTTCCTGGTGGAGAATGGCACTGAGGAGACAGAGGGGCCCACACAACCTAACTACACTGTCATGCCGTCTGCCCAGAGGAGCGGAGGAGCAGTGACGGGACAAGACCTCAGCATATTTCAAGTCAGGCTTCCTGGCCCTTTGTGCATGTGGCGCTGAGTTTAGTACTTGTGAACTTGCGCAGGGTTCCTTGAACCCCAAAGCTGTCTACTGTTCTGAGAGGCACTCGTCTTTTTGAGGGAGCAGGGATGCAAAGTTTCCTCTGGTGGCAGGCTGGAGAATTGAGTGACAGGATGGAGACTTCTCCAGACAACTCCAGGTTTCGCAGTGAACAGTCTCCACAGAGTTGGCGTCAGTGATTTGTGGGTGTGCTCCTGAAGGGTTTGGGCAAACCTTGACACTGGGTTTTGCTCACAAAGCGCTAGCCCACCACGACAGGCAGGGTGCCTCAAGTCCTGCTTTGCAGATTCTGCGGTTCAGCATTTACACACCATCTCTGTGAAGAACGTGCCCCAAAGCTAGGCTTTTTGTTCTGGTCTTGTGTGTCCCAGAGAGAGAAGCTCGCTTCTGCAGGAATAATCTTACGATGTATAGAATGCAGTCTTGTAAATTCTTAGTCCCGAGGAGCAGAGTCTCTCTTTGGCATGATCTCTTCAGGGAATGCCCAGGGGACCAAGCAACACTCCAGTTATTGTTAAGTCCAGCATATTCATACTGATTTCAAGGACAGTGTGATGCTCTTGTTGACTCAGTAAGCATGATCCAGAATAGGCAATGATTGACTAGAAAGCCGGGCTGCAAGGTGGGACGAGGAACATGCCCTTCACCTGTCCCCAGAACCCAACATGAAAAAAGGAAAGTGATGTACATTAAATATGTGATTCTCCGTTTCCTATGGTCATGCCAGAACATCTGCCACCACAGACTGTTGGCTGCTTGCCTCTCCACGCTCTCTCAGGCCAGCTTCCTTTGTTGAGGGTCTCCCTGGATGTCATTAGCAACGTTTTCTTTCCTGATTGTGGGGTGAGGAGTGCTGTGCCTCTGAACGTCATTGCCTTCAGATTCTGTGGGCAGAGTGAAGACTGTTAATGGTCTTCAAGCAAATTATCTCAGGGACCCTTGCGAGAGTCCTATCTGTTCTGAGCTCTCCTACTAGGTCTTTGGAAAGCCTGTTTAACTTCCAGGCATTCCGAACTTATGTAGGCTGTGTGGACAAAAATCAGCCCAGAAGGAGCTGGTCTTCTAATTTTCCTCATTATTAGTAAAATCTGGCAGAGAAGCTGTGACACAGGAGTCAAACTTAGGTAGGGTGAGTCGTTCAGTCATGTCCGACTCTTTGTGACCCCATGAACTGTAGCCCGCCAGGCTCCTCTGTCTGTGGGATTCTCCAGGCAAGAATAGTAGAGAGGGTAGCCTTTCTCTTCTCCAGGGGATCTTCCTGACCCAGGGATCGAACCCAGGTCTTCTGCACTGCAGGCAGATTTTTTTACCGTCTGAGCCACCAGGGTAGCCCCAAACTTAGAAAAGTATCTGGATAAACTCTGAATGCCTGTAATTTATAGCATTTGGCAAAGGGAGACTGCTTGTCAGATACTTCCTTTTCATTCCTCTATTCAACAGGTATTTCTTGAGAACTGTGTGCGAGGCAATGCATGAGGTGCTGGGGCTATGGCTATGAGGGAGGACAATCACTTCTGTCCTCAGGGAGTATGGAAGTATAGCTTTGAACTTAAATTTAGTGCAGTCTTTTGGTCCGTCTGTCCATCCATCCATCTTGTACCCATTATCCATCCATGGCTTTGCTTCGTATTGCCTTGTGTCACCTCACAGTTCCACTTGACTTCCAGGGCTACAGAGAGACGCTGAGCTGTACGCCATTACTCATAATTTAGCTGACAGGTCTGGCATATCTGTGGCCTCCGCTGCACTGCAGGTGCGGAGATGTTAGTAAGATTGGGAGAGTAAGGCTTCTCTTCTGATGGAGAGGATACAGAATGTCGATTGCAAGAGGGAACATGTCCTGTGTCTCGTAAGTCTTCTCTGGTACCTCTTGACATTTAAATTTATGATCTTTTATTCACTCATACACACATTCTTCTGACAAATGTTGATTTAACACCTGCCATGTGCTAAATACCACGGATGTAGAGATGGATAAGTGACGGGTGCCGTCAAAGGGTCACAGGCTGGAGGATTAAGTAACCCTCAGTCAGTCTTGAGCTTGAGGTTTAAATCTTCCCTCTTCTTTCTACCCAATCCCAACCGATTTCACAGTTTGGAAAGGGGTGTTATTTTTGTCCTCCTGAAAGTTAGGCCAGGCTTTACACGTGCCCCAGTCAGGACAGTGACTGAGGATTCGAGCAGATGCACATCTGGGGGACTGAGTAGATGGGAATCAGAGGTTTATGTAGACCTGGGCTGGGTGTGGACATCTAAGACGGTGTGGCGTAGGGGTTTTTAGCTGGTGTTCTGGAGCTAAGAACCACCCAGTGAAAGCACTGCCCTTTGTGAACTGGCTGGATGACCTCAGGCAAGGTTACTTTTCCTTTTGTGCCTCTTCTTCCTCCTGTGTAAAGTGGGGACCATTATTAGAATCCCTAAATCACAGGTTGATGTTTTCTGCATGAAACCGTGTTGATGTGTACACGACAATGATCAAAATCACGGAGCAATAGTCTGCAAAAAATATATTTTATTGTACATATATTAAAAGAAGTCAACCTGTGTGTGTGTGTGTGTGTTGAGGCGAGAGTAGGAATATGGCCTAGAACAAATGAATCTAACTGCATTTAAAATGATTCACACAATCACACTGGAGGGTCTGAGCTGACAAGTTACCTAGGAAATATTGTGTCTACTTCAGTTTAAAAAAAAGGCAAAAAAGAATTGCACACGAACATGATACTCTAATTGGGAAATTTGTTTCTCACAGGGGTATGGGTTGGCAATTCTGAATCTACTTAAATTTATCCTGCTCACGACTCATGATTTTTCAATCTGAGGAATCTCTTTAATCCTGGAAAATTTCCTGCTGTCATGTCTTTGGATACAGCGTATCTCTCATTTCTTTTCCTTGCTTCTTGCTCTTTCTTCTGCACCCTCTGACTTCTCAAGCCTGGTCCGCATCCTGTGTCTCTCTCTGTGGCATCCTACATTTTCCAGATAAAATGTCCACTCGCTAATGCCCTCTTTGGTTGATCTTTCTGCAGTTTAGCTAGTCACTGCCACCTCAGTCTCTCTCGGTCTCTCCATGCTCTCTCCACCAGCTTCTTCCTTGCCTTTTCTCCTCAACTCCTCCAGAGAAGCTGGGCTTTCTGCCCTGAGGCCTTTGTGTGTGCTGTTAGCTCTGCCTGGCAGGCCCCTGTCCCCCAGCCTCCTTCTGGCTGCTTCCTGTTCATTCCTTCTTCTCAGCAACCTAATCCTGAGGCTGTGGGAACCTAGCTGGATGAGAGGCTTCCTACTTCACTTGTTCAAGTCCCCTCTGATTTCATTTAGTTGACACTCCTCTGCCATTCATGGACATTTTTTCTCAAAATCTTCTTTTCCTCTTGGTGAGAAATTCTTGAGGGGCTCCACCTACCCCGTCTTCCCAGCACCCGGCTCAGAGATGCACCCCTAGCAGGTGCCGTATATGCTGAGTGAAGGGATTCGTGTTGGTCGGTCTGCTCCAGATGGATTCTGTCCTTTGGGAGGCTTGAGCTCTTCTGTCTCCTCAGCTGCCTCTCTCTCCCCCCTTTTCTTCCTTCTCTCCTCCTTCTCAACTTCCTTATAAGTGTTACAGGGCTGGAGAGCCTGGCATGAATTGGGGGTGTCCTTACTGCCCACCTTGAGCCCTCCTAGTTTCAGCCTCCTTCTGCACAGACTCTGATGCAACATGAGAAAGGAGACAGATCCAGCTTCTGAGGCTGAGTCGCTGGGTCACCTGCAAACACTGCACCCCTAGATTGACAATGTCCTCCTTTTTTCTTAGCCTGGGAGCCAGAATACATCTGTTCAATGATCCTGCTACTGAACACTCCTAAGTGATCAAGCCCTCAATATATCTGGGAGGCAGGAGGGGCAGCTTATTTTTGATCTCCACATGACTCCTTCTGCATCCATCTTATTCTAGTCTTCAAAGGAGGTTGGCATTTATGGAAGCAGGACTGAAATCAACCAACAGAGAGTCTGGCTGAGGGAGTCACATGCAGCCCCGTGATGTTGTCTCCTGTGTCATCTCCCTCGAGCCAATATCCTGACCTTTCCCATCCAGGTAGCCTGAGTTGAGGGGGCTCCGTTCATTAGGGAGCTGTGCTGTTGCAACAGCCAGGCTAAAGCCATGCTCCTGTTCGCCAAC
Source organism: Moschus berezovskii (assembly GCF_049115385.1). NCBI lineage: Eukaryota > Metazoa > Chordata > Mammalia > Artiodactyla > Moschidae > Moschus > Moschus berezovskii. The sequence goes on from NC_142471.1 coordinate 77,320,710, forward strand.
ACCCAGCTGACATGCTAGGCATGGGAGTTGTCCGGTTTATTTACCTGCAAGGAGATTTAATCCAGGGAGGCCTGGCGTGCTGTGATTCATGGGGTCGCAAAGAGTCGGACACGACTGAGCGACTGAACTGAACTGAACTGAACTGAAATGTCTGGCTTGGGCCCCACTTTCACCCCGATGAATCACCGAGTGGGGCTAGTATGAGGGGCTTCGGCCACCTTCTGTCTGATCGCTCCTTTGGTTCAAATGTAGCTGCTGAGCACCTTAAACACCCCCCTAAAGATGCTTATTAGGAAAACGTCCAAGCGATACTGCTAATTCACTTGCAGGAGCCGAGACCTAGTGAGCAGCACCAAACGGTGTTGGTTAGCAGAGGCAGGAACAAAAAGGATGAGAAACCGCCCAGGAGGGAGGCAGGAGCAAGTGGTCTAGGCTGCACCAGGGTGAGCAGGCTGAGGGCAGGCTGGGAGATGTCTTCTCAGTGACCCACGCCCCTCCTGGTTGTGAGGGTCTGCCGCACTCTGGGCTCAGGTCAGTTTCCTCTAAAAGCGGACCCTGAGATGAGGATTTGGTGCCAGCAGTTCATCCGGGAGGTGATCTCAGAAGCCACCATGAAGGAGCTGGGGAAGTGAGCTAGGGAGATGGAAGAGACCCAACAGGGGGTGAGCCATTAAGCAGGAGCTGTGGTGGGCTGCTGGGGCTCAGTCCTCTTGGAGACACTGAGAAACTGTGTGGAACACGCCTTAGACTTGGTCTTGCCCTTTACACTGTGGGGAGAGAGAAGGAGGATATTTGTCACAAACTCCTGTCCTTCACTGGTTGACAGCTGCCCCTGGGATGTTGACTCCTTGGCCCTCACAGCTTCCCTGAGCCTGGCTGAGCAAGGTCTCAAGGCAGACTCGTGTCCCTAGGTAGAGACACAGGAAGCCAGCAGCTATGGGAATGTCTTCAGGTGGCCCAGGGGCTGGTGCATGGATGTGGCTGGGTCTGCTCCAACTCTAGCTGCTACAAGGACTGTGGTTTCTGGTTGACAGCAAACCCAAACCTCTTCATCTAAAAATAAGACCTGATGAGACTCAGGGGGAAATGGGATCATTAGAAACCTGAAGGAAATGGCAGCCCATTCCAGTATTCTTGCCTGGGAAATCCCATGGACAGAGGAGCCTGGCAGGCTACAGTCCATGGGGTCACAAAGAGTCGGACACGACTTAGCAACTAAAACAAGTCATGCCCGGCTTTTTGCAACCTCGTGGACTGCAGCATGCCAGGTCTGCAGTCACCGTCCACAATGATTTTGGAGCCCAAGAAAATAAAGTCTGTCACTGTTTCCGTTGTTTCCCCATCTATTTGCCATGAAGTGATGGGACCAGATGGGACCAGTTCTTAGTTTTTTGAATGTTGAGTTTTAAGCCAGCTTTTTCACTCTCCTCTTTCATGGAAAAATGCCTTTCAGGGGCGCTTGTGGTTTTTCCCAGGAGGCATTGTGCAGCGTGGTGGAGAGCACCACGGCTACCTTGCCAGGCCTGGCATTGCGTGGTGATGCACATCACAGCCCCTCTGTGAGGCCTCCACGACCAGTCTGTCTGGTAAGTGACTGTTCTCTACCAACCCCTGTGTCACCACTAACCACCTACAGTGTCACTGGGAGCTTGTTTTTTCTTTTCTTGTGCATACCTGATTTTCCCAACTGGGAGGCAAGGCTCCTGAGCGCCAGAGTCATGACCTACACACCTCCACCCTCCATGCTGAGGCCTCTGAGCTGCTAGCAGTGTGAGCGACGCAGTGTCACCCACCATAAAGCACCACCATGTGCTCCTGGGGAGGCCAGCGTGCTTACCCACTGGGTCACTGGGCAGTATGTTTTCCTTCCTGGGACTGGAAGGAAAGAGCACTTGATTCTAGAGAGAAGCAAAATATGACTTTTATGTGAATGTGTTTAAGGGCTAACATGCCAGACACCATGTGGAGACTGTGATCTGTATTATCTCCTTTAATGTTTATCATACCCCCATTTTGTAGATGTGAAAACTGAGGCATAGGCAAGTTAAGCAATGTGCCCAAGCCTCTCTTGGGAAAGTTCTTATCTGGACCCTGGGACCAGATTCTTTCCACGGTGGGCATGGCTCCATGGTGAGGAGGGGAAGGAAGTGGGGGTGTATGTTCAGTCAGGAGACTGACTTACCACTGGAGGTGGTTTTCTTGGAGCCCAAGGCAGGGGTGGCGGCTGGGCCTCTACATAGCCTAGAGCAAGAGGCTGAAAGGCACAAGAGCTGGAGCGACTTGCCTCACCCTGCTTTATTCTGCTTTTCACCATGTCTGCATTCTCTCTACACACACATCAGCATATTTTTGCCATTTAAACACCAACTGAGGCCGGCCATGGGAGCTGTGTTCCAGTCCCGGGGGAGAGAGTCTGACTGGTGCACCCCCATCCAGCCTACCAGAGGTGGGGTGACTGAGCACTAAGCCCACTCTCCACTCCGTCAGTGTTTCTGCCCATCCCTGCTTCTAAGATCGCCATTCAACGGTCACTGTCCTGAAGCAGGATCTGGAGGAGCTGTCAACCAGCTGGCTTCTTCTCTGTTTTCTTTTTCCTGCTGGCTTTTGCTTCCAGTTTCTGGGGTCCTCAGCTCTGGGTGAAGTCCTGCTTAACACCAAATGGGAGCCTGTTTGCTCCAGGAAGCGGAGAGAGGACTGAGGAAGGGGAACCCTCGTGTCATCTTTGGTTCCTCTGGACCACACGTGCTGAGGGTGTCCTGGAAGTAACAAGAAATGGCTGGGAAAATGGTGCTCTCTCAGCTCAGTGCTTCTCAATCATGCCTGCGGTGATTCCTCTGAAAATTCTGGCTTGCTTTGGTGGAGCTGGGGTTCAGGCATCACAGAATTTTAATACCACCCTGGTGATTCTAGTGTGTATCCAAGATTGGGAATGTCTATCTTGGGCTTCCTTGGTGGCTCAGTAGTAAGGAATATGCCTGCTAATGCAGGAGACACAGGTTGGCATGGGTTTGATCCTTGGGTGGGGAAGATCCCCTGGAGAAGGAGATGGCAACCCAGTCCAGGATTCTTGCCTGAAAAACCTCATGGACAGAAAACGCCTGGTGGGCTACAGTCCATGGTGTGGCAGAGTTGGACATGACTTAGCGGCTGAACAATAACATCTTGGCTCTGGTTTCGAAATGCCAAGGTGAGCTCCAAGGGTCAGCTCCCAGAGAAAATGGCTTGTCTTTTTGTCTATCTGTCGCTCCTTTATCGTCTGACTTCACATGAACTCCCACGTGGAATCTGCTCTCTGCTACCACTGTGTATTGGTGGTGTCCACGCATGAATCATACTCTATGTCCAGTTTTTGAGGATCTTCTAACGCAGGGTGTGTAAGGCAGTTTAGGGGGCTGGAGCAGTTCTGCACTGATACCAGGTCTGCCCAGAAATCCTCTGCTGGGACGAGGGTCTGTGTGATTGCCCACCACTGGGGGGTTAGGTCTCTGCATAAATCACTTTGAAGGTTTAGATCTTTCCTTTAATTAAGAAGTTGCTTCTCGTCCTCCAGGGAGCTGTGGTTGCTTCACTGGCATTCTGCCCGGGGAAATGAGAGCCGAGTGATGCATCGGGAGGCCATCAAGAGAGTGACTCGATGACATCTCTGGCTCTGTAACCCACTCCTCGTTTCTGGAAGGCAGTCGTGGACATTCTCACGTGGCAGTCAGTGTCTGGGCAGGACGCTGGAAAAGCTGAGCTGGGGGTCTTTCAGAAGCTGTTCAGGTTCAGGGCTAGAGTGCGCAGAAGCTGGTGATTAGCCTCTGGTCAAATTAGGACTGTGCTTCCTGCCCCCTGAAGCATAGATTAGATGAGATTTCAGGGGAAGACTGAGATGACTCCCACCAGTATTCTTCTCTGTGCCTTATACTTAAGGGTTCTCTGTTGTTGGTTTAAGAACAGTGTGATAGGTTGCTTCTACAGTGCAGGAGGCTGAAAGTCCTGCCGAATTGCTGAATTGCTTCAGTAAAACGTGGAGGTGATGGCATTTTATAGATCTCTCTCTGGCGATTGGCAGCTTTTCTCCACGGGACACAGCCTCTAGTCTCAGTGGTTATATTGGCTGGGTGTCTGTTTCACTCAAACAATAGAACGAAACATCTAGAAACCCATATCTAGCTGGGGGAAAGGGGAGATTTCTGTCCAGGTGCTAAGGCATGGTCAGATCTAGGGCTCAAATGAGGTGTCAAAGCTCCACCTTTTCTCCACCTCTTAATACTGTCCTTCTTCGCTGATTGCCTGTATTTTCAGGCGAGGTTCTCCATCCAGAAGGAGAGGGGCTACTGGCAGTCCCACGTTCACAATCTGATGGTTTTTTCAGTGTCAATATTTCTATTTTCAGGCCTGATTCTAATCAGCTCTGCTACCCACTGAGTCTGGGGGAAGGCATACTCCACTGACCCAGGTACAATGCCCCCTCACCTAGAGGTGAGCCCAAGCCCAGATGCAGAGGAGAGGTTTCCTGGGGCAGAGGAGTTCTATGATCAGATGTAAAAGGAGAAAGTGAAGCTGGAGCCGTGAAGGCAGTGACTTTCCACCAGGGCAGCCAAGGTTGGTTTTCTTCTGGCCCGCAGCACAGTGCTGTGGGCTCTGTTTACACTTCCTCCGATCACTGTGATATTATTTAATTGCTTCAGCTGCATAATTGGCAAAATTGGCTAATGTACCTCATTCTGTGGCTCCATAAGCAGCCACATGCTCTCTCTTTTCCTTCTCCCATTCCTCTCTGCTCCCACCCCCAACTGGCATGAGTCACCATTAATGTTTTTCCAGAACTATACTGCTTTGGAAGGGATAATTCCTTACTTGTATCGGAAGAGGATGAGAGCAATTAGTTGAAGACCTGGGGCCAGCATCCATCTGGGCCTCCTTGGAGCATTCTGTGTTCTGTGGGAGAAGGATAATCTGGTTAGAGATAATTGAGGAAAGCCGATGGGATGGGGATGACTCTTGGGTTTGATGGGAAGGGCACTTCCCAGGCCCGCCAGGGTGGTGCATGCTGAATATCACAGCGTGAGAAACTTGACTGGGTGATATCCTGTGTCTTTGACCTGGTTACCAGCAGAGGGTAGGGAATAGGATGCATCGTTCTTACTTGTAAAGGATGTTCAGTCTACTTGTTGGGACTTGGAGCATCAGCAGGAAGCATCAGTGAGGGATAAGAGGCTATACGTGACTATGTCTAAGCTACGCTTTGCATTAGAAATGAAGAGACAAAGGTATAGAGGGATGGAACAGTCAGGAAGGGATTTCTGGTTGTGACCTTTGCAGCATGGAAAGGAATTGACAAAGTGGTGGGAAGAGGCATGCCAGAGAAGCCAGTGCTGCAAGTCACACCACAGAGGAAGAAACGGATGTGTGTAGGGGCCAGGCGGGAAAGCTTCCTGGTGGGAGGTGTAGAGGCAAGGTGCAGAGAAGCCTGGGTGATAAAGAGCATAGAATGTGCTGGTCTCAGCCAAGAGTCTAAGATACCTTCCTGACTCAGCCACCCTAGAGGCTTCGTCTTTGTTCTGCATGCCTTCTGTCTTGGTTTTCCTTGATTCCATTTGGGTTGAATATTAAGTGAATTTCCGGTACTGGTTACTACAGAGCATGGGAAGTGTAGCTCCTCTATGAGGTTAAAGGCCAGGCAATAGAATGACTTCCTATGGGCTCTGGGCTGTCCAGGGTCTGTTTCTAAGGGAAATCCCCTAAGGGAACCCCAAGGGTCTCTCATGGGCAAAACAGAAGTGAAGAGGCTTTGGGACTCAAGTTTATTAGGAGATTGTTGTTTGTTGGAAGTTAGGAAGGCACAAGACATCGTAACAGTGACTAACAATCTGGAAATTACCAAGTAATTAGATTTTAATTGAATAATCTTTTACTAAGCCCTTCCTATGTAACAGGGTCAGGCAGTGCAAGGGAAGCACAGGAATCACCCCGCTGGCCTGCAAGAAACTTAGCATCTACTTTATCATCTCATCTCTCTTTAAGGGAGAAAAAATGGGGCATAATAGCAAACGTGGGCTGGTGGTCAGACAGACCTGACTTTGAATCCTGATCCTATTAATTACTACCTGTGTGACCTTGGAAAAGCTGCTAAAACTTCCCTAAACCAAGGTTTTTTTTTTTTTTTTTTTTAATCTATAAAGTGGGACTAACATCTGTCCTGCAGGGTTTTGTGAGGATTACAGCCAGCATATGCAATTAAGCTTCCTGGCTCATGTTAAGTACTGAATAACTGTCAGTCACCAGTATGATTTGGGTGGAAATCAGTAAAGCGTCCTTAGCTGGGCTGAAATGATCCCTCTAGGGCATAATGAAGAGGAACCTGAACCTACTTTCTTAGTCAAGCTTTACAGCTCAGAGCATTTTTTCATTGGAAAGACAAACACATTTTTGTTTCCTGGTCAGTTGATAATTATACCATTGAAAGAATATCTTCTAAAAGGTTGATATTTGGGCAAATTTCAAATGATAAAATTTGATGGAAGATAATGAAGTAAATTTCTTTAGCATCCTCTCACCAACCATGACTGTACGCTGTCCCAGGCTTCTGGCATTATTGCCTCATTCATACATTTAATAAATGTTTATTGAGTAATTACTATGTTCTGGGCACTTTTCTAAGTATTAGATTTTTGATCTTCCACAACAGGGTAGAGAAATGTTAAGTAACTCACCAACAGTCAACTAGTTGACACTGATGGAGCTGGATGCAAACCTGGAAGTAAGATGCTAGACTCCAGCTCTCAGCCATGACAGCAGACTGTCCATTCTCATGGAGGTCTGCTTCCAGATGGCTGATGTCACTGTAAAATGGAAACCTGCCCAAGAATCTATATATTTGCACAGGGAATTCTTGAGGGTAAGCAAGGCTCCACAGAATAAACTTCCAACAGTGAAATGACATGATATGAAGTCGTTTATTAGTGGACAAATTTGTCTCCTGAATACCCACTATGGGCCCTTCTGCAAATGACATCTCTAGCACTGGTGGTCTAAGAACCCCCAAGACCCCTCATAGGCAAAAACAGTAGCCAATTCAAGATTCCTGGGAAGGAGTCAGGGACTGCCTTGAAAGCAGGAGCAGTTTATAGCTGAAAGGGTCATTAGACACTGTCTAGCTCAAGCTTCTTTCCAGTACAGGATTCACTGAGATTGGCCAGGAAGGCTGTGGCATTTGGTTCTCTACTTGAACACTGCCTCTGATAGACAGCTCACTGCGGATTCCATTCTGTCACTGGACAGCTCCAGTTGTTAGCAGATTTCTTCTTCTCTTAAATCAAAATCTGCCTCCTCCTAACACTCACCAATATGTTCCAGTTTTCCTGATGGAACAAATTTATGTCTCCTTTTGGATGATGAAGTGGTGGGGAGAAAGTGTGCTACTGCTGGCGTCTGATGCAGGTTTGGCAGGAACTCCCTAACTGTCAGCCACTCATTTGACTCACCTCCTCACACATCTGTGGGTTCTGACCTCTTGTAGCTCTCCCCTCCATCCAGGAGAGGTATGCTGGTGTCTTGGATCCCATATTCCCTCCCCCTACTTCCTCAGGAATCTTTATCTACCAGTTATCTCTTTTTTCATCTTTAACTTCTCCTTTTCAGTTGGCTCAATGCAGCCAGCATTTAAATATATTTAAGTTTTTTCACCTTGACGACAAAAGTCTTCATGGTGTCCTCAGCCCACCCTTCTGGCATTTCCTTCCCTGCACAGCCATACCTGAAAGAGTTATATCCATTTACTCTTCCGATCTCTCACTTCCCAATTTCTCTTCAACCCACTTTAAATTGGCCTCAGTCTCACCCTCTCTCCAGTGAAAGGCTAGCCAGTTGGAGGTTGCCTAAGATCTTTGTCATTAAATTTGCAAGTCAAATTTTATGTGATCTCTGTCTTCTATGACACTGTGGACCATTCTTCAAGGAAATATTCCCTTCTTCTTTTCCCAACACACATCCCTCAGTGTGCCCCCTTCCATCTGACTCCTCACTACTTATTCACGAATTTGAAAATCCATATTCCAAAGAAGTGAGTATTGAGTTCACTGGAGTCATTTCCTTGGATCTCTTTTGACTTGGATCCTTCACATGCCTTTGATCACCACCTGTATCTGATAATTCCAACATCTCTATATTAAGTTTAGATGTGTCTCTTGAGTTCCAGATCTGCAGTCAGCTGTTCACTTAGCATTTCCAGGTGTATATGCCACAAATTCCCTAAACTCTACATATATAAAATTGAATTTACAATTTTTCCTTCAAATTTGTGTCTTCTCTTGTGCTTTCAACTCCATATTTGGTAGCACCATCCTACCTATTGTCCAATCGGAAACTTTGGGGTTATCTTTGACTTTGGCTTCTTTTTTCTCCACATAGACTGCATCTTCTTCAGTCACATCTTGCTTATCTTAATGCCTAAATATTTATTGAAACCACAATCTTCTCTCTAGCTCCTCTGTCACTTCCCTTATCTCGTCTATTATATTTTGCCTAGGCACCAGCCTGTAACTAGTTTCCCATTTCCTCTTCCATTCCTTGCACTGAGGTCAGCGTGACCTTCCCAAACATCAAATGTGTTGGCATTATTCCTCTACTTAAAATTCTTCAGTCACCCCACGTTCCTTTTGGGATGAAGTTCAAATATGTTTGTGTTCAGTGATCTGAGGGGGTGGTGGGCTGGGTTTTTGGCTGAAGATCTCAATCAATAGGTGGTGGAGTTCAGTCCAGTGAGGCTGGGGAATGTTGCAGAACATGCAGAGATTCAGAATGGGTGTGGTTGTAAAGGTATAAATTGGGACTGCGTAGCCAGAAGGACAGTGATAAGGAGTTGGACATGGGCAGATGACGTGGGCAGATGACGTGGGCAGATCAAAAGGCAAGACTGGGTGGCCCAGGCTATTGTAGCCACTGAAGGCAGCACCAGGGACAGCTCCAATGCCTTGGTCCAGTAGTAGCGACTGCCACCCTTTTTAAAATTTGAGAGCCCTTCATACTTTATTATCCTGTTTGGGCTCTTTGAGGACAGACTGACTAGCAGGTTGAACTCTGATCTTCAAATAGGCCGCATCCTTGTCCTTTCAGAACACTCCAGAATTTGAAAGAAGGCAAACCCATAGTTCTGGGTGTGTGGTTTGGGACTCAGGTCAGGAAATACAGTGAATGATTGGGCTCATCCTTGAGAATCTTTTTTGATTCAGGACACTGATAATTTCAGAGCTTTGATTAGAGCCTTGGTACGGCTCCCGTTTTGTTCTCCTCATTCGCAGATTCCCCTGCTGCTGACTGTAGAAAGTGTGTCAGTTTCGTATGCATCAACTGGGTTTTCTTCCTCTTACAGGTGTGAAATGGTGTGACGAAATATTACAGCAAAGGCTCAGAGCTCTCGCCCCAAAGTCCTCTCGGGGACATTCTCTATCTGGAGAACTTCAGGAGAGGAAATGGAGGAAAATCACTGAGGTGTGCTTTCCAGTGCTGCCTTCCTCTGGAAACCACTGTGGTCTCTGTTCAGTGGCTGGCCCTTCCATACTTCTCTTCCAAGTTGGTGCTCTTTTCCTAGATATCAAGGTCCTTTCTCTGGAAGTTTCCAGGGGCAGACAGAAATGCGACTGGGGAAAATCAAACTCTATTTCTAGTCAGTATGAAAAATAAATGAGCTTATTGGAGAAACTGCTGACTGCATGGAACTCAGGGGCAGGTCCCAGATATTTTAAAGATATTATAAAGAAAGTGAATTCAAATTTTAACATTTTGGTCTCCTAGGCTCAGTCAGAAAATGTGTTTCTGCCTGCTGGGGAAAGAAATATTTTTCTTGCTGGCATAGTAATGGTGAAGATATTATTATCCTTTTAGGTGGGCACGGGAAACAGAACTGTTTTGAGGGGGTGGGAGTGGCAAATACATTTTCTCAAAGACCAGACTAATTCCCTGAAGTTGGCAGGCTCTTGGGGTTCAATTTCTTCAAGACTTTATGTTCAAGGGAAGTAAAAGGCATTCATTAGTTCCACTTGAATATTTGATAGTGGCAAGTGCCCAGGATGGAAAGTGGGCTAGATTCAACTTCATCATGAAGCTGTGCTCTGAGATGACAGCTAGAGGCTGTGGTGAGAGCTGCTGATGCTTCTCCAGCAGGCAGATGAAGCCAGCCTTGGAGAGGAGGAGAAGAAATTCTTAGGAAACTCGCCAAAGTCTTTGCAGGGTATCCACTTGGAACTCAAGTTTGGGTCCTGAGAATATCCTGTGCTAGTAAGGGTGGGAACCAGAGAGAAGGGTTTAAAACCCATCGTGCTTTGGATGGTAGAGAGAAGTGGGGAGGGCACACATCCGTTAGTTGCTAAGACAACTGGCCCATGATATCACAGCTCTCTGCGGAGCTCCACTAACCCTGTTCTAAAAGCTAACAATTCATAAGTGAAGGAATCCAAGAAGAAACCCTAGGAAGAACTGGAGGGAGGCCCAGACTCACATAAAAGCTTCCATGATCCGTAATGCTACTAGGTGGAACTGTTTTTTTTTTTTTGTAATTTGAGAAACATTTGTCACCAGTATTCCTTTACAAAATTTCAGCTTGATGGACTGTGTTGAGTGTTGGGACTGGTTGCTTGATTTTCAAAATTTGGGAATATCAAGAGATCACTCTGGAAATGTATGAGGGAAGTTAATTATGATTCTCCATGGACTCTAATAATTCCACGCATCTCGTTTTTTTCCAAATTTGTAAATGAAAACTCCTGATATGGAGGTATAGGTCTGCAGGTGAAAGTTACAGAGTTTGGAATGAAACATGGCCTGGCTTTGCTTCTTCCTAACAGGGTGACATGGAACACTTAACCTCTCTAAGCCCCAGTTATCTGTATGTAAAATGGAGGTATGGCCCACATCAAAGCGCTACTGTAAGGATTCAGTGATGATGGATGTGCAGCACCCAAGGCAGTGCTTGGAACATGGCAGGCACGTGATGCTCACTGTTAAAAGGAGGTTGGGATTTTGACTGGATCCCTCCTAAATGCCACGGCCCCAGGAGGATGTGACTGTCTATGTCTTGTTGAGTATATTAGTTTGGAGCTTTGACTCTGGATTCAAATGTATTTGTGTTCAAATCCCAGCTTCATTACTTAGTAGCTGGATAAGATGCCCTGGAGAAGGAAACAGCTACCCACTCCAGTATTCTCGCCTGGAGAATTCCATGGACAGAGAAGCCTGGTGGGTTACAGTCGGTGGGGTTGCAAAGAGTCAGACACAACTGGGTGACTAACACTCACCTCCCTAAGTCTCAGCTTGTCATGTGTTAAAGAGGATAAACCTGCACATCACTGAATCCTTGTTATAATTAAATCAAACGGTCCATAAAGAAAGCTTTGCAGACTGTTTTGCCCAAAGTGTTCTCAAATTTTACTTTTTCATATTGTTATTTTGTAATTACTATCTCAGTGGTTTGGTTCTGCCGTGGCTTAGCTCAGTCTCCCAGAAAGAGGGAAAATATGATGAAGCTGTACATATCACCCCACTCCCAGGTTGATATTTTTCCTTTTATTTGAAATCTCATTACATTATTTAGAGTTCAAATTTGGCAAAGTTTCTTTTGTTCGCTACGATTGTTAACCCAGCTAGTTTTATATGGGTGAATCAGCTGGCTTTACCAATTAGTATAGCTTCTAATTGAATGGTAATTCTCTAATCTTTATATTTAGCACTGAGCCTGCCCCTGAAGGGGTGAGGAATTTATGAATACCTTCAGCTGGTATTGGCCTTGAGAATTGTTAACCTCTAGTCTTAACCTTTATTACTCCTGGGATTTTGGGTCCAGAGAAGTGTGGAATCAGAATTTAAGTTAACCTGAAAATTGGTGTAAAAGACAGAGCAGTTGGAGCACACTCTAGCTGGTCGAAGAGAGCCCAGTGGAAAGAAGGCAAGTTCCTTTTTTGGCACTTTACCACTTAATTCCCCAAAGGTAAGAAAGGTGTCCATGGTGGTTCACACGGTAAAGAATCCACCTGCAATGCAACAGACACAGGTTCAATCGCTGGGTAAGGAAGATCCTGTGGAGAAGGAAATGGCAACCCACTCCAGTATTCTTGCCTGGGAAATCCCCATGGACAGAGTAGCCTGGTGGGCAGCAGTCCACGGGGTTGCAAGAGTCGGATGCAACTTTGTGAGTAAACCACCACCACTCAAGGAAGGTGTTAAATTTCATCACAGGCATCCTAATAAGCTTTCTCTCACTGTCAAAGCTTTCCTTCCAGGAATGGCCAGGAGCACAGGTTTTGTGGTTCCCCTTGGCCTGCCCTGCATCATGTTTGGGGCTCAAAAGGACGTTAGATCTCATGCTTCAGGCCAGAGATGCTGCCTGTTGGAGCCCTGTTGGAGGGGGAAGGTGGCTGATGGGTTTCCTCTCATATAAATGAATTCTCTCCTATCAAGGAATCCAGTACATGCTTGGGCATCCATGACTGTATAGTTGTAACCCATAGTTGTATTCCTTCTCCAGTGGATCTTCCCGACCCAGAAATCAAACCAGGGTCTCCTGAGTTGCAGGCAGATTCTTTCCCAACTGAGCTATGAGGGAAGCCCCATAGTTGTAACCAGGAATGGTTAATTTTGAGTTCATACTGGATCTGCTTCTATGACTTTAATCCATGTCTTGCTGCCTTTGTTATTGTAGACAAACCTAATGGCCTGCCTCAGGGAGCTAGCCTGACCCTACCTGCCTGTGAAGGGCTGTTCAGGAAGCGAAACTAATACAACCCCCTGCCTGAGGCTTGCCGCTCTAGGAGACATTTGCAAGAATTAAATGGTCTTTTTACTTTGTTTCCTCATCTTCCCCCATTTCTGATCCATAGAAGAACCTGGCATCTAGGCCTTGACAAGGTGGTTATTTTGAGGCGCTCGTCTGTCATCTTCTCAGTCAGTCGGCTCCCTGAATAAATCCCTTCCTTGTCTCAACACCTCATCTCAGATTTACTGGCCTATCGTGTGGCAAGTGGAGCAAGCTTGGACTCAGTAACACAGTGGTGTGTCCCAGCTATGGGGACCACAAACGAAGGAGTATTCCAGCCTCTGTCTCTGGGAGGCCATTTGGTCTTGTCGTTACTTTCTAGAGAATTTGAATTCCCTAGGAGAGTTTGCTTAAGCCCATCAAAATCTCTGTGCCTCTGCCCTCACTGAAACACCAGGAGCCAGTCCAGGTTGCCAAATGAGAGGTAAGAATTTATTGGGGTGACTCTGGGGGCAATATTGAGTGGCCTTTGCTATTTTGCTGTGTCTTCCTTGTGCCAAAAATGGCTAGCCTCATAGGATGGTAGGAGAAGGGTTTCCCGAGTCTTCTCTGGAAGGCAGTTTCCTATGGGCTTATTGATATTTATGAAATAAGTTCTATGTTCCCATCCTTGTGCTTAGGAGCCATCACCTGGTGGCTTATTTTGTTCCCAAGCAGAGAAAAGTAGAGGTTTAAAATGGAACGGTGTGGGTGGCACATGCACTTATAGACAAACGTATTCACAGATGTATATGCTTCTTGTCTTTGGGATGCAAGACACTGAAACAATCTATAAGCTTCTTATTTGGGATTGGGGAAGAGGCTGAACTAGATTGTATCTGCTGTTTAAAAACCTAAGTAAGTTTGAACTGTTCTTCCATGAAATCACATGTATACTTATCACATGTGTACTTTTTTAGCAGGATTGGAGTGTATTTAGTTACTTCCCCTGAAAAGCAATTATTGTCATACCTTTGTAAGAGGCTGTTTCCAGCAACCCCCTTTGTCACATTAACTCAGCCCACAGCCACGATCAAGTAAAAGGCAAATTCTAGTTACAGAGTTTTTTTTTTTCCCAAAGTAATGTACAGCATACATAAATGACAGGTTTGCAGATGTAGTAATGCTGATAAATTCTTGAGCTTGGAAAAATGTACCTTTTCATCTAAACCAAACCTCTGCAGAGGCTCTAAGTCATACAGACCCACTCATTTCTCCTAATAGACAAGGTACAGGTTATTGCCAGAAATTTTGGATTCTATGAAATAAGCATCTTGACTTCTTAATTTTAGCATGAGACAGCTGCAGCTGCCAAGATACACTTCCGTAAAAATTTTAAGCTCCATGGGACTCCAAAAAACAAGGTGAAAATAATAACAGCCAGTCCTGGTTTTGTTCCCTTCTGAGCAAGTGGTTGTTTCTGATTGGCAGTTGCATAGAAAGATGGAGAGTACTATAATTAAGACCATTCGGCAAGGGGCTGGGGGCACGTAAAGAGCAGTTGTGACGTAACCACATGTTAGAATGGTATAGGTGGGAAAAGGACCAGTTTGAGCTGAAGTGGGAGAGGATAAAATATTTATTCAGTCTTTTATAAGGGTCTGGCTGGAATTCAGGCGCTTTGCACATATTAAGCCTTTTAATCCTCAAGGCAGTCCCATGGGACTGGTATTATCATCACTATAGGGTGTCCATTAAGCCTGCAAGTCCAGGTGAATATACATAATGTGAGTATCCATTATGTCATATGTCATTCAATCTGCAAAATGATAAAATATTTTTTTCTCTGTTTTTTAACTTTATGGAACTCTGTATTTTGCTGGTGCGGAAAGTGGAGTTCAGCTAGTAATGGGGTGGCTGCGGGTGGAACCCAAACTTATCTGATATCAAAGTCCAGGTTCCCTCAGGTACAGCCCAAGACCTTTATCAGGAGTCTGACCTGCCTGGCAGATGGCACAGCACGGGACAAACAGGAATGGATGAAGTCAGGTCCCAAACTGTTGGCTAAGGCAGAGGAAGCCATAGGTATCCCAGATGTACAAAAACAATTCTGGAGTCCAGGGCTCAGAAGAGTCAACGGCAGCAGCACTAGGAAGCTGGTGATGCTGAGGCTGAGTGTTTACTTCGGGCCCTGTGCTTCCTGGGAGGGGAAGCCTGCAAAGAAATGTGAGGCAGAAGAAAAAGCCTGACCCCAGCAGGAATCACTGCAGGTGAACAGGCTGTATGGCAGGTGATCCCTTCCTGGCATGAGCAGGGTTGGCGTGGTAGAGCATGGTCGGGTATGGCCTCCAAACACACAGTAATTTCAGGCCCTTGAAAGGCACCCAGGATGAACAAGTGAACCACTCAAGTTACACTTAGGACTGAAGGTGAGAGAAAGTTGGCTGCCTCCTATTCCAGGGAAGAAAGGGGAGAATTGCCAGGCTTAGCCAAAAATCCCTTTAGCGAGTGCTCTGATAGAAAAACAAAACTCCATGATCCCCTGAAAACATCTGGAAAAAAATCCATTCAGATTTACAACTAACAATTGGCTGGAAGTTGACGTTTGCATGGGTCAGACCCCAGGCATCGGTTTTGCTATCATTTCCTGCTTGCAGCTTCTTTGTTTTCACCATTTTCTTAGTTTGGTGACTTTTAAAACTAACCACTATCTATGCTTGGGGAAAAAAAAAATCAGTCAAAGGGAATCAGAATGCTGTTCTTTCCTGGAGGCTGTGTCAGAATTCCAGATAAACTGCCCCTGCCCTGAGAGGCCAGTGCCAACCCCAGAGGCCTCAGAGCCTGGGCCTGGAACTTGCATGCCATGGAGCAAGCCATCCCTTTGCCAAGGTGTGGGAAAATGGGGAAGACCCATTGGGTTTCTTCCTGCCTTGATGATTTGGGGATTTTGTGTTTAGAGACAGTATCATTTGTCAAGTAAAGTGATTGTCAGAAAGGGGTGAGGTTGTGAAAGTTTCTCGGTTTTAAGTTGATACTCAGCAGTAGGATACTTATCAATCCCCAGACAGTTCATTCAATCTTATTCTTCTTCATTTTTTTGATCACAATTCAGAATTGTATAGTTATTTCTCTAATCATTTCTGTGTTAGCATCTTCCGTGAGGACAGGTTCTGTCTCTGCTTTGCTCATTGCAGTGGTTCCGTGTTCCAGCACAAAACACACGTTAGGTGTTTAGGGATGGCAGGAATGAATGAGCATTGGGACTGGGCACGGCTTTGTTGACCACTGAGCACAGGCCCTGGGATGGTCCATGATCTGTCTCCATCCACTGAAGGACGGGCAAGGCCAGGAGCCCTTCAGATGTGTCATGTGATGGGGAAACGAGGTCACATATGTTGCTGGGGTGCAGAGGCAGGGAGGTTACCAAGGACTGGGGTGGTCAGGGAAGACTTGACAGAGGTGACAGCCTCAAGTATCCTCTTGAAGGCCTGATTAGCAGGGGACACCGGGGGGACTTGAGAGCATGAGGAAAGGCAAGCCCATGCTGTGAAGATAAAGCACATGGTGGGTGGGTGTGAGTGATGACAGCCCAAATCACCAGGAGTATGAAACGGTATCTTGGAGATGGTAGGATGTTATTGTGAAAAGCACTTTATATGGTAACCAACAACAACAATAATAATAATTAACACTGATTGAGCTCTTACTATGTATTAGGCCCTAAACCTTTTACAAGAATTAATGCTTCTAAATCATCGTTCAAGACCGTGAGTTGGAAACTACTACTCGTTTTCTAAAAGTGGAAGTTGAGGCATGGACAAGTCAGGCCAGTCCATGTAGGGTGTGCTTGGCCGTGGCCCCAGTGTCCCTGCTGTCCAATCTATCTGCCGACTCTTGTCCTGGCTTAAACCTGGTTCAGGTGGGGAGGGTTTACCGACAGCTTCTTCGTCCTCCCAGGCAGGCCTTCATGCAGCTGATGGTGTTCATTAACTTCCTCATCCTCCCCACCACCGTTCTGGACATTTGTTCCTTGCTTTGCCCCTTGTCCGCAATCCCCAACCTTTTTGGCACCAGGGACCTGTTTCACGGAAGACAGTTTTTCCCATGAACTGGGTTGAGGGGATGGTTTGGGGATGACTCAAGTGCATTACATTTATTTCTATTATTTTACACCAGCTCCACCTCAGATCATCAGGCATTAGATCCTGGAGGTGGGAGACCCCTGCCCGAGGTGATCCTTGGGGTTCTCAGAACCGGGAGTCAGTGAGGTGGGCAGATTTTGGAATCCGAAGGGCTGGGTCCCTGGCCTTCCCTCTCTAGCCTTTACTGGCTCTGTGACCTCAGAGAGGAGCTCCTAATCCTTACAGGGCTCAGTTCAGTTCAGTTCAGTCGCTCAGTCGTGTCTGACTCTTTGCGACCCCATGAATCGCAGCACACCAGGCCTCCCTGTCCATCACCAACTCCCGGAGTTCACTCAACCTCACCTCCATCGAGTTGGTGATGCCTTCCAGCCATCTCATTCTCTGTCGTCCCCTTCTCCTCCTGCCCCCAATCCCTCCCAGCATCAGACTCTTTTCCAGTGAGTCAGCTCGTCGCATGAGGTGGCCAAAGTATTGGAGGTTCAGCTTTAGCATCAGTCCTTCCAATGAATACCCAGGACTGATCTCCTTTAGAATGGACTGGTGGGATCTCCTTGTAGTCCAAGGGACTCTCGAGAGTCTTCTCCAACACCACAGTTCAAAAGCATCCATTCTTCACCGCTCAGCTTTCTTCACAGTCCAACTCTCACATCCATACATGACCACTGGAAAAACCATAGCCTTGACAACATGGACCTTTGTTGGCAAAGTGATGTCTCTGCTTTTTAATATGCTATCTAGGTTGGTCATAACTTTCCTTCCAAAAAAGTAAGCGTCTTTTAATTTCATGCTGCAATCAGCATCTGCAGTGATTTTCTTACAGGGCTAGGCGGTGGCTGTCATCACCTCCTTTCACAGGGCAGGGATCTACAGCTCGGAGAGGGGGCAGATACACACAAGGCGCCCAGCCTAGGGCTTGGATCATGGGCTAGAGATGCTGAAGAAAGGGGTGGCTGCTTCAGTTCTTCGGTCTTAGGCAGTGAAGGACATTCAGTTTATAGTACTGCGCTTTCTTGTATCAACGTCCCAACTTTAGGTGAGCTGTCAGGAAAAGGCAAATCAACAGCATGAAATGCTGCCTGGCTGCTTTTGTGCCAGTGGACAGCTGAATGGAGCGTGAACCGCCACCGTCAGTGCCCCATGGCTCCAAAGGCACGGGATGAGGTGTGTGCGTAGCAGGAGTGAAGGACAGATGATCAAGCAAAAATGTTGCTGTGGTTACAGCCTCGAAAGTGAGAGCTCTGTGTGCCAAACAGAAGCCTCTTAAAATTCAGTGGGAATTTATAACCTGATGAAACAGGTGTTCTTAAAATTTAATTAAACACGGAAACATTGTTCAAATCGTCCTCCGCTGGTCATGAGCTGCCAACACACGTATGTGTACTGCTCGGGGAGGGCAGGGCTGGATTATTCTGGGCACGGACTCTGTGGCCGTGGACTGAGAACCCAGTGCTTGCCTTCACAAGATTGCTGTGTCTCGAGTGTGGCTTTGGCTTCGAGTGTGAAGAAGGTTCAGCGTTGGGACTAGGGGAGTGAAGCACCTGCCTCCAAAGCAAAATGTAAGGGGCAGCCAAAAGACTCAGAAATCAAGAAAAGTAATATCTTAAAGCAATGCTAAAATCAAAACTAGAGGGAAAAAATTATGTTGAACAAATTACCGAAATTTTAAATAAAGACAGGATCTGAATAACAACAAGCTACCCCCTAAACTCCACCTTTGACTTCCTATATTTAGGTGGAAGAAGACTGACCCTTTAGCCCTTGGAGTTCTGAGAGGGGTGATGGCTTCTAGAATGTTCCATGGTCTCCTGTCAAAAGATTCATTCTAAAAAAAAAAAAAGATTCATTCTTCTCTCCTTCCCTTTCCCTGAGTCTACAAACACTCATGAAGCACCTACTCTGAAATGCTTACTCTGTGTCCTGTTCCTCTGGAGGAGGACTCTGAGATAAGTAAGACAGAGTCCCTGTTTGGTGAGGAAGACAGCCGGAGAAGCTATAATCACTGACGGCACTGGGGGTTCTTCTTCTGTCCATTCAGGTCTCATTTCCTCAGCAATGCTCCAGGCTCCTTGTGACTGGGGACGTAGCAGGATGCAGAGGAGTTTCTATGGGGTCACAGGCAAGAGGGAGGGTGTGGAGTCTGAAAGCTTCATTCTGAATCCAGGTTTGCCACTTACTGGCTATGCTTGGGCAAGACGCTTACTTTTTTTCTTTTTTTAAGGACTTGATTTTTCAGAGCAGCTTTAGCTTTACAGCTAGGGCTTCCCTGACAGCTCAGTTGGTAATGCAGGAGACCCTGGTTCGATCCCTGGGTTGGGAAGATCCTCTGGAGAAGGGAAGGGCTACCCATTCCAGTATTCTGGCCTGCAGAATTTCATGGCGTCACAAAGAGTCGGACACGACTGAGCCACTTTCACTTTCACTAGGTTTACAGCAAAGTTGAGAGCAAGGAACAGAGATCTGGTATACAGCATCACACATGCACAGCCTCCCTCCTGGGATGGACACTTTAAAAACATTTATTTGTTTTTTGGCTGTGCTGGGTCCTCGTTGCTTTTGCACGGGCTTTCTCTTGTTGCGGTGAGTGGCGACTACTGTTCCTGGCGGTGCACAGCTTCTCATTGTGGTGGCTTCTCTTCTTGCGGAGCACAGGCTCTAGGGTGTGTGGACTTCAGTAATCACAGCATGTGGGCTCAGTAGTTGAGGCATGAAGGCTCTAGGGGGCACAGGCTTCAATAGCTGGGGCACACGGGCTCCGTTGCTCCGTGGCATGTGGAATCCTCCCAGACCACGGATCTAACCTCTGTCTCCTACGGTGGCAGGCAGACTCCTATCGACTGTGCCACCAGGGAAGTCCTCCCTGGGTTGACACTTTTTAAGCCTCCATCTTCTTCCCTTTGAATGAGGGTAGCATAGACCCACCTCCAGGGTTATTTTCCAGATGCAGACATGATACAGAGTGTTCAGCACAGAGTTTGGCACATGATGAGTGCTCACAAGCCTCAGAGGGAATCACTTGAAAGGTGTGAAGGGAGCAAAGGCAACATAGTCTTGCTTGAAGCAGTATAAAGGAGGCAAAGCAGGTTGAAAAACATCTTTCCGGAGGCTTCTGTGGTCAGTGGTACTTCAGAGTGACTCACAAGACTCCTGGTGACAGTCAGAGATGAGGCACCTGTCATTCTTCCAGAGCCTCCCAGGATTAACTTACTGCACATCCTGATTTAATTGTCTGCCCTTGTCATGCTGTCTCCAGTCATAGACGTATTAGCAACAGGTATAATTTTATTGTTTTATTATTAGACACTGATCATGGATAATGCACTTTGTTTACCTCAGCTTCATGAACTCAGAACATGAACTGTAGTAACTGATGCTGGGAACTTGATAAGCTGTTTTCAGCTGACCACCACCTCGCTTGTGTGACTGAAACAAGCTGGGCATTGCTGATTTCTGGTTGACTGAGCTTTCTGACAGGTCAGATGATAGACCGAAGGCTGTGATCATGGTTCTTGCAGTGGAATAATATTTGCTAGGTTTTGTGTCTACTTGAACACTTGTTTTAAAAGGAACAGTTTGCTGCAACATAACATTTAGAAAAATGCACAAATTATAGATGTACAGTTTTATGAATTTTACTAATGCAACATGCTCAGGAAGATAGCACTCAGACCCAGAAATGAAACATCACCACCAGCTCAGAAGCCATTCTTGTCCCTGTCACACCCCCTTCTTGTCAACACTGCTTCCCTGTTCTAGGAGTAATGACTATACTGCCTTTGAGAAGCATTCATTAACATTCATTATACTTGCCTGCCTTTGTATTTTATGAAAATGAAATCATAAAATAAGTAGTCTTTTGTGTCTGACTTGGTTTTTTTCCTTTGCTCAACGTATGTTTGTGAGATTCTTCCACAGTGTTGTTACTAGTTATAAATCTTCTACTGTCATTTCTGTATACTATTCCACAGTACAATTATCTCATGATTTATGTATTTATTCTGCTATTGATGTGTGTTTGAGTAGTTGCTACTTTAAGGCTATTAAAAATGATGTTGTTGGCAGACATATAGAACAATGGAATAGGACAAAAAGCCCAGAAATAGACCCTTACATATATGGTCAAGTGTTCTTTGAGAAGAGCATTCAGTGGGGAAAGGTTAGTCTTTAAAAGAGATACTGGGAAAACTGGATATACACATTGAAGCTGGATGCTTACCTAACACCATATACAAAAATTAACTCAAATGGATTAAAGACCTAAATGTAAGAGCTAAAATCATACAACTCTTCAAAGAAAATATTGGGGAAAAATTCATAACACTGGATTTGGCAATGATTTCTTGGATATGACACTAAAAGCACAGGTAACAAAAGAAAAAAATAAACTGGGCTAAATTAAAAACTTTTGTGTATTTAAGGACCCTGTCAACAGGGAAAAGACAACACATGGAACTGGAAAAATACTTTCAAATTATATATCTGCTATGGGGTTAATATCCAAATATTCAGAATATATAAAAGAACTCCTACAACTGAACAACAAAACTCTAAACATCTCAGTTTAAAAAATGGGCAAAGGGCTTGAACAGACATTTCTGAATAGTTGAATAGTCAACTTTTGTTTCGTATTTTCTCTCCTGTCAATCTTTTCTTTTGAGGCAAACTTAGTAATTTTAATATTAACTCTATTGCCCTAAGACGGTTGTCTGGAAGGTTTTGAGCCCTGTCTTTCCCTCACTGTGGATATGCCGTGGTAGGCTGAATAATGGCCCACAAAAGTGAATCTCTAGAACCTGTGCCTGTTACTTTATATGGTGAAAGGGACTTTGCAGATGAGGTTAAGTTCGGAATCTTGAGACGGGGACACACCTGGACCCAAAAGGCAATCAGAAGGGTCCTTATATGAGGGAATTAGATGGATATCTCACTATAGAAGAAAAAAGTAATGTGATGATAGGGGTGAGATGCTATGTTGCTGGCTTTGAAGATGGAGGAAGGAGCCATCAGCCAAGAGGTGGAGGCTGCCTTTAATTATTTTTTGAAGCATAGCTGATTTACAACATTGTGTTAATTTCTGCTGTATAGCAGGGTGATTCAGTTATACATGTGTATACATTCTTTTTAAAATATATTGTTTTCCATTATGGTTTATGATAGGGTACTGAACATAATTCTTCCCTGTGCTATACAGTACGACCCTGTTGTTTGTCCATTCCATACATACTAGCTTATATCTGCTAACCCCAACCTCCCAGCTCATCTCTTCCCTCTGTCACCCATAAGTCTGTTCTCTATGAGTCTATTTCTGCTTTGTAGATAGATTCATTTGTGTCATATTTTAGATTCTGCATATAAGTGATATCATATGGTATTTGTCTTTCTCTAACTTACTTTACTTCGTATAATAATGTGTAAGTCCACCCAAGTTGCTGCAAATAGCATTCCATTCTTTTTTATGGCTGAGTAGTACTCCATTGAATAGATGTCTTTATCCACGTCTTGGTTGTTGTGAATGGAGCTGTTATGAACATAGGGGTACATGTATCTCTTTAGATTAGAGTTTTGTCTGGATATATTAGGCTGCCTTTAGAAGTGGGGAAAAGGAGACAGATTATCCCCTAAAGCCTCCAGAAGCAGTCAGCCATTCTAGCACCTTGACTTTAGCCCAGTGAAATGGATTCCAGACTACAAATTAAGAGGATATACTGATATTTACATTGTTTTAAGCCATTTAGTTTATGGTAAATCAGTTACAGCAGCATCAGGGAACTAATACAGAGGCTTATTAAATTATCCACCCATGGGGATAATCCACAAGGACTGCTGGTGGAAAGGCTGTTTAAGAACAATTTTGAATAGAGTGTGAAATACGTCACTAGACTGTGAGTTGTGTTTTATGAGGCTGCGTGAAGTCCTGAGAGGCACTGGGTGGTGATGCTATCCCTCAGCTTCCCCAGGAGGAGGTCTGCTGTGGAGGAAAGGAGCTGCTGGGCTACTGGATGCAGGTTTGGAGACCAGGGTACTTTCTGTTCTGACTGGGCAATCTTGGGTAGTTCAGATCGCGTATCAGGTTGACAGTTCCTCCTTCACGAATCCAAGAAACCCCCTGGGTTGGAATGACCAGGACAGGTATCACATGAGCTCTGTTTTCCTAGCTTTTTGCCTGGTAACTTTCCAAGAGACTGGAGGTCAGCCTTGTGTCCCAGGCCCGGGGGTACATTTCTTGCCCCAGAATTCCAGACTCCCCTCAACCGAGTCCCCATTCCTGGAGCTGCTGGCCTCTGGGTAATTGCCATTCTTATCTGGGGGTTTGGTTCCTAAGAGTAACAGTATAGCACAGGGGTTAAGAGCTGGGATTTAAGATTCAAACTTGTTTTAGGTTCAAATCTCACTTTCCCACCTCTGGAAGTCAGTAGATCGTGTTTCAGGTTTGTGTTGTGGAGGTAATAAATGTATCTAAATATTTTAAAAATATATAACAAAATGGAAATACTAAACATTATCTATTTTTAAGGGAAATTAAATGAATAAAACATGTCAAACACTTAGCCCTAAATGAATGATAGACGACCACCATTACTTTTATTATGGATGCAGCTCTTCAGTCTCTATTTTTTGGGGAAGGGGTACTCCTTTTGCCTTCAGTGCCACCCAGCTCCCTCCCTACTCCATGTGGCCTCAGTGTGGCCAGTAGTAGTCTGAAAGGTAAGCATTGACAGGGTACACAGTGGTAAGACATCTGGTTACCCAGGGGCCAGGGAACCACTTTTTGTTTGTTTCACAGCTGTATAGCCTAGAGCTTCCCTGAGAATGGCGCATTCAGGACCGTGCTCCCCAAGGTCATCTGTTCCTTGTCCCAATGCCAGCTGAAAAGCCCTCTCCTGCAAGCCGGGCCGTCTTTCTGGAGCCGGTGCTCGTGGAATTTCAGCTTAATTGGACATCTCATTATCCCATTTTTCAGAAGAGAAGGGCTTGCGTGCTGCCAGGGTGAGCTCAGCCAGGGAAAGAGGCATTAATAGGCAGAAGAGGCAGAGCAGACTAATCAACCTGTAGAGGGAGTGAGCAGAGAAAGGTAGAGGGCCGGCCCTGAGGTCCCCGGCCTCGCAAATGACTATCAGGAAACTCATTATTTCATTTAGAAATTAATTTCTTCCTGAGAGAGAAAAATCACTCTTGATAGACTTACTTCCTCCATGATGAGGGCAGGCTTACTGCAGCTCCCTCTCGTTTGCTTCCCACACCCACGTTTGCTGCTGCCAAAATATTTGGAAAAGCAAAAGTTGTGTGTGTGTCCAATGTAGTCCTCCCATGGTGGGGACTCTGACAGCCAGTGGCTCAGGTGGCCAGCGGGGTCCACTTGGCTGGGCAGAACCCATCTGGATGGGCTGAAAGGCAGGCAGGGGGGCAGCCACGTGACACAGGCTCTGCCCTCGCACACGTGGCCACCGCCTGGGAGACTTGGAAAATACTTTTTCACCCTGCACTTCGGAATAGCCCTGACAGTGAGACAGACAGGTAGCTTCAAGCCTCACTTTGCAGGTCACCAGGCAGAGGTGACCAGATGGACATCACCTTGCCTAGGCTCCTGGTGAGGCCACCAAACAGTGAACACTGGGACCCAGACGATAAGGTTCCATCTCCTTTACTTGGAGAATTCTTTCCTTTCAGATCTGGCAAACTTGTTTGTTAATGGAAAATGTCAATTATATGCGACAAGAAAGAGAAGAGTAGTTCCCAATGCCCAGCACCCAGATTTATCAGGATTCAACCATTCTTTTTATCTATGCCCTCACCTTTCATTTTTACTGGAATATTTTAAAGCAAATTGATATCGTGTCATATCACCTACAAATAATTCAGTACATGTTACTAGCTAGCAAAGACTTAAAAACAAACATAATCACTATGTCTTTATCACACCACTCAGAATTATCAGGAATAGCTTAAAGGTCATCTAATCCTGTCCACATTCACTTCTCTGATTTATAAAAGAATTATTTGGGGGTTTGTTACTTTATATATATGTAAATATATATATATATATGTAACTTAAAACTGACAAATTGCAAGAATAGTGCAAGTAACTCTTTATTACACACTTTGCCTAAATTTACCAAATGCTTACATTTTGCTCTGATTTACTACTTACATATATTTTTCTGAATTATGTGAGAGTATGTTGGAGGTCACATTCCTTTACAAGTAAACACTTCAGTGTACATATCCTGAAAGCAAAGACAGTTTTCTTGTAAAGCCACAGTATAATTATCAAGAGCCAGAAAGTTACTACTGATATAATATTACTATCTACCCTCAGTCCACATTCAAAATTTGGCACGTTTCTCAATAATTCTTTTTATAGTTAAGCATTTTCTTCTACTGCAGACCCGATCTAGGATCACTCATTTAGTTGTGTCCCTGTAGTCCTTTTCATATGGAAAAGTTCTTCAGTGTTTGTCTTTTTTGACTGTATTATGTTTTTTAAGAGTACAGGCCAGTTATTTTGTAGAATGTCCCAATTTGGGTTTGTCTGAAGTTTCCTTATCATTAGATTTAAGTTACAGTTTTATGACAGTAATATCAAAGTGGTGATGTTATATCAGTCTCAGTGGACTGAATCAGGATGATCCTAGTGATGTTGACTTTGATCATTTGGTTAAGATAGTGTACCCAGGTTTCCCCATTGTATAGTTAATTAATAAGTGACTAGTGGGGAGCTCCTTGTTCTTTGAGCACTTGCTCAATTTCTAGTGCAGCAAGATGTTCCAGGATCCTTTGTTCCAGATCTGGAATCAGCTTTATCAAAACATTCTTACTCTTTTTAATGGAAAATAGTATTTAGAAACCAAGCTCAGGTGGCTCGGTGTGCTCACTACTGCTATACCTCATTCCTTCCGTGATGTCTCAGTGACAGAGATAGGAAATACATGTATTGTTTGCATGCATGCTAAGTCGCTTTAGTCGTGTCCAACTCTTTGTGACCCTATGGACTGCAGCCCACCAGACTCTTCTGTCCCTGGGATTCTCCAGGCAAAAATACTGGAGTGGGTTGCCATGCTCTCCTCCAGGAATGAAAAACATGTATGCACATGTATTTTAGGTCTAAAACATTAGAAATTAGTAAAATTATATTAAAGCCTATAAATTAACATTGACCTCTAGTCCCAATCAGTACATTTTAGCTGTTCCCCTTTCCACATTTGTATCTCCATCCTCCAGTTCTAGGAAACTTGACCCTTAATCTATTATTCTCAAAGTATTTACTTACTTTTTAAAGTCTAGAATATACACAAAGTAGTTTCAGAATTGTTAGTACCTACCACTGTGAAAAGAAAACCTGTTGACTATAGTTAGCATTTATTTATAGTTCTTTTTAAAAAATTACTTAGAGTGACATTTGCAAATCTTAAGTATATTTCCATAGGTTTTGACAAATGCATACTTTCTTGTAATCCAGATATAGAACATTTCTATCAAGATAAAGAACTTTTCCATCACCCTGGTCCAGTCAACTTTTATCCCATCTTCCCTTCACAGGCAATCATTTTTCTTACCTTTTCCACCATAAATTAGTTTTGCCTATTCTAGAACTTCACATACAGGAAATTATACTACATTGGTTTGTATTTGAATACTTCATAATACCTGTGAGATCTATCTGTGATGTGTGTATAGTAATTCATTCCTCTTTGTTAAGAACTAGTATTCCATTGTATGAATATATCACACTTTATTCATTTTTCTGTGATGGGCATCTGCTGCCCCACCCCCTACCCTTTTGGCTATTATGAATAATGACAATGAACTTTCTTGTACACGTCTTTTGTGGATATGTTTTCATTTATCTTGGGTAAATATCCAGGGATGGAATTTCTGGGTCATAGGGTAGGTAAATGTTTAACTTTCACCTTGTTAACTAAGAAACTGATAAACTCAAAGGCTTTTTTTCCCCCTCCAAGCCACTTTGCAAGTTTAGTTGTAGAGGATCTCAAAAAGGTTCACATACTGCATTTGGTTTTCATCTCTGTGATTCTCTTACTCATTCCTTCCATCCCTTATGCCATTTTATTTGTTGGAGGTACTAAAACAATTGGCTTGTCGAATATTCCACATTTTGGGTTTGGTTGATTACTTTCTCATTACGTCATTTAGCTTGTTACTCTATTACTGGTTTTTCCTGTTCTCTTGCAACTGCATTGAGAGATTGACCAGATTCAGGTTAATTTTTGTTTTTGAAAAGAGCATTTTAAAAATATAGCTGCAGCTGTATGTTTTCTATTGTAATGTATTCAGTTCAGTTCAGTTCAGTCGCTCAGTCGTGTCCGACTCTCCGCGACCCCATGAATCACAGCACGCCAGGCCTCCCTGTCCATCACCAACTCCCGGAGTACACTCAAACTCATGTCCACAGAGTCGGTGTTGCCATCCAGCCATCTCATTCTCCATCGTCCCCTTCTCCTCCCGCCCCCAACCTTTCCCAGCATCAGAGTCTTTTCCAGTGAGTCAACTCGTCGCATGAGGTGGCCAAAGTATTGCAGTTTCAGCTTTAGCATCAGTCCCTCCAATGAACATCCAGGATTGATCTCCTTTAGAATGGACTGGTTGGATCTCCTTGCAGTATAAGGGACTCTCAAGAGTCTTCTCCAACACCACAGTTCAAAAGCATCGATTCTTCGGCGATCAGCCTTCTTCACAGTCCAACTCTCACATCCATACATGACCACGGGAAAAACCATTGCCTTGACTAGACGGACCTTGGTTGGCAAAGTAATGTCTCTGCTTAGGAAGCGTATATTGTAGGCTTCTCTCCCTTTTAGTGCTGCAAAGATAGATTTGTGTGTTTACATGATGTCAGCCTGATCTCTCCATTATGAGGTTCTTCATCAGTCTTACAGCTAGCAAATTTGAGCATCGATTCATAGTTATTGCCTAAATCTATTATTTCAATGGGTTGCCAAATGGTGATATTCAAATTTCACAACTCCTTCTGCCTTTACTGTTATTCAATTGCTAAGTCATGTCCGACTCTGCGACCCCAGGCTTCCCTGTCCTTCAGTATCTCCTGGAGTTTGCTCAAACTCCTGTCCATTGAGTCCGTGATGCCATCCAACCATCTCATCCTCTGTTGCCTCCTTCTCCTCCTGCTCTCAATCTTTCTCTGAATCAGGGTCTTTTCCAATGAGTTGGCTCTTTGTATCAGTTGCCCAAAGTATTGGAGCTTTAGCATCAGTCCTTCCAATGAAAGTTCAGGGCTGATTTCCTTTAGGATTGATTGGTTTGATTTCCTTGCTGTCCAAGAGACTCATGAGTCTACTCCAGCACCACAATTTGAAAGCATCAGTTCTTTGGCACTCAGCCTTCTTTATGGTCCAACTCTCACATCCATACCTGACTACTGGAAAGACCATAGCTTTGACTATACAGATGTTTGTCAGCAAAATGATGCCTCTGCTTTTTAATATGCTGTCTTGGTTTGTCATAGCTTTCCTTCCAAAGAGCAAATGTCTTTTAATTTTGTGGCTGCAGTCACCATCCACAGTGATTTTGGAGCCCAAGAAGATAAAATCTGTCTGGGATTTTTCTGTATGGAAGAACTTCTCCCCAGTAATCTTTTCATTACTTTGAAACAGAATTTATACAGAAAAGGCAAAGCAAATGTTTGATCTTTTCACTTTATCAAATTTTAGAGTAATAATTTGGTACCTTAGCAACCTCCAGTGGTGATGATTGAGATTTTATTTTTTTAGTATCACAATGAACTCATGAGTTCTTAAAGATTTGATATATTTCAATCCAGTGCAGTCATTAGTGTATTTTCTCACGTGATATCATCTTAGGCCTTGGATTTGGCTCCCATGACCTTTGGGCCCAACTCTATTTGTCTTTGATAGCTGCCCTGCCTTACTGGTACAACAAGATATCTTAGGCTCATCTTGTGTATTTCCAACCTCAGACCTGAAATCAGTCATTTCTATGAAAAGTCCTGGTGCCTTTTTGTGGGTAACAACATTTAGAGGACATAGTCTGGACTCTAGGGTTGCTCATTACCACTGGGTTGTCACTGCATCTTGGCCTTTTCAGTGGACAGAACTAGCAAAATCAGTATTTTTAGAAACAGAAAAAACGAGTACATACTGATATTTTCCATTCAAATTTAATTTTATGGGGTCTTTAACTTCTTTGATTTATACTTCATGTTCAACATAATGATTCCTAGTGATGTTCAAGTGATTATTTGCTACAAAAGCATGTAACACTTAAAAAATAACAATATACAAAGACAAAAAAAAGGAAAGAAAGCTTACAGTATGCAGATTGCTACTGCAGTGCAGTTCTTCTGCTGTATGTGGTGCCAGTGAGATCTGTGTGGTGGATGGGTTTGGGTGTGCTGGCCAGGAGAATCTGAGATAGCTCACTTATGTGTCAGGTGCCTAGGCAAGGATGGATGGAGATCTGGGCTCAACGGGGCCCTCCTCTGTTCTCCAAGTGGTTTCAGAGCTTTGCTTTGAGGTGGTTATTCTAGCAGAGTAGTAGGACTGACTACATGGTGACCTAGAATTCTGAGAGTAAAGTGGAAGCTATCAGTCAGTTTAAAGGCTGGAGTCTGACTGATGGAATGTCATTTCTACCATATTCTATTGGTCAAAGTAGTTTCAAGCCAGCCCAGATTTAAAAGGAAGGAAAACAAGTCCTAATTCTGGATGAATGGAATGTGAAAAAAATCATAGCTGTCTCTAAACCACTCTACTCTCTGCTCTTTCAGTTTACATACTCTAAAGCGCATTCTGTACTTTTTGTCACTGAAGAATATAACCAGGA
Organism: Moschus berezovskii; assembly: GCF_049115385.1. Classification (NCBI taxonomy): domain Eukaryota; kingdom Metazoa; phylum Chordata; class Mammalia; order Artiodactyla; family Moschidae; genus Moschus; species Moschus berezovskii. Next base: position 77,350,377 of record NC_142471.1, read on the forward strand.
ATCTTTACCAGCTGAACCACCAGGGAAGCCCAAGAGTGCTGGAGTGGGAGCCTGTCCCTTCTCCAGGGGGTCTTCCTGACCCAGGAATCAAACCGGGATCTCCTGCATCACAGGCGGATTCTTTACCAACTGAGCTATGAGGGAAGCCCTTAGACCACTCTACTCTCTGCTCTTTCAGTTTACATACTCTAAAGAGCATTCTGTACCATTTGTCACTGAAGAATATAACCAGGAAAGTCTCCTGTATCCTCTTTTATATTCATGATGCTCCATCATATGGAAATTTCATTGCTTTTCAACAAACCTCCAATTGACAAACACTGATCTTGTTTCTAATCTTGTCATGACAAAAAATGCCCCAGTAAATATCTCTGTATGCCATCATTTTGTATTTTTAATAGTAATGATTCCTCAAAATGTAATTGTGAGGTGAAAGGATATATGTGTATGTGATTTTTCTAGACACTGGTGAATTTTCCTCCGTAACATTTGTCATAAATACCTTTTATTTTATTGAGATGTTCCCTTTACACCCACTTTCATAAGAGTTTTTGTTATGAATGGATGCTATATTTTATCAGATGCTTTTTCTTGCATCTACTGAGATGATCATGTGGTCTTTATCTTTGGCTGATGCTCTGTATCATTGATTGATCTGTGTGTGTTGAACCATTCTTGTGAGCCTGGGATGAATTGGACTTGATCATGGTGTATGATCTTTTTTTGCATTGTTGGATTTGGTTTGCTAGTATTTTGTTGATAAACTTTGCATCTATGTTCATCAAAGATATTGGCCTGTAATTTTTTTTTTTTTTTGGTATTGTCTTTGTTTTGGCATCTGGGTGATGGTGACTTCATAGAATGCCTTTGGAAGTGTTCCCTCCTCTTCAGTCTTTTGGAAGAATTTGAGAAGGATTGGTATAAATTCTTCTTTGTATGTTTGGTAGAATTCCCCAGTGAAGCTGTCTGGTCCTGGACTTCTGGTTGCAGGCAGTTTTTTTTTTTTTTTTAATTACAGATTCTATTTCACTTCTAGTGATCAGTCTGTTCAAATTACCTGTTTCTCCTTGATTCAGTTTTGGTGGGCTCTATGTTTCTAAAAACTTGTCCATTTCTTCTAAGTTGTCCAATTTGTTGGCATGTAATTGTTATTCTTTTCGTATGGTTTTTGGTATTTCTCTGGTACTGGTGGTTATTTCTCCTCTTTTACTTCTTATTTTGTTTAGTTGGGTCCTCTTTGCTTTCTTCTTGTTTACCCTTCAAAGAACAAGCTCTTGGTTTATTGATTTTTTCTATAGCTTTTAAAATCTCTATTTTATTTCCTCTCTGATCTTTATTATTTCCTTCCTTCTGCTGACTTTAGGTTTTGTTTGTTCTTCCTTTTCTAGTTCTTTTCGGTGGTAGGTTTTGCTGTTTATTTGAGATTTTTCTCAGTTTTTGAGGAAAACCTGTATCACTATGAACTTCCCTCTAAGAACTTAAGCCTGATGCTCTTGATGGCTATCCTTGACTCCACTTGAAGAAAGCTAATAGAGTGAAGCAAACAGATTTCTGATGACTTCGTCTGAGCAGCTGGATCTGGATCTAGCTGTATCTGAAATTTTAGGTCTAAATCCCTTTACATGAACAAAAGTCTTTTTTTTTTTTTTAACTTAAAGCAATTTGAGTTGGATTTTCCATCCCTTACAGTTAAACAAGTCCTAATTGATCCACTGATAATTGTAGTCATTGTCACTAGAACTTATGGGCCATGCAAACCCATAAAAACTATTAAGTGTCCAGTACTACAAACACAGACAGGTTTACTAGATCTCCATGGCGTTTAAAGATTGTTACCTGCTTTAAGTAATTTTCTTGTTTCTTGTCTGACGACCCTCACCTCTGCTCTGGTTTTCTTGCCTCCATCTTGCTGTGATATCTTTCCATTCTCTCTTGAGGACGGTCATGGGCCATTGGCCAACCTCCAGGTCTATCACTGTACATGAGCCCTAGACATCAGTGCATCATTTTGCTTTAAGAGCCAGAGAATCAGGGAACCAAAGCAAATACCAATTCACCTCCTGTGTCTTCTAGTCCCCTGTGGTCTTATGCTGTGGTCCTATGGTTCCTGTTCCATAGGTTCCCTTGAATGGCATCACCTCACTGCCTAGTTGGACAGGACAATGAGTGTCCTAGTTGGACACTTCATGTACATCACATTTTTGGCTTCGACAGTTTGATTGCTGTTTAAACCCTTGTAATCACTTCTCCTAGAGGATTGTTACGTGTCCTCACTAGGTGAAACTGCTGCAAAGTACTCCAAAATAAGTAAGACGTGGTCTCTGCCCTCAAGAGGGAAACAGACAGAAAACAAGTATTAAGCCAAGGTCTAAACATTGGGCTGTTGAGGGCACAGAGTGCATCTGTCTGTGTGTGTAATCCAACGTGTTCCCATGAGAAAAGTTAAGAAGAGATGACTGTTGGGCTGAGCCTTTAGGAATGAATAATAACCATAGAGGAGCAAATGCAGTTCAGTTTGATCATTCAGTGAGCAAATATGACCAGCATTATTTTAAAACCATTCCCTACAAGAGAAAAGTCGAGTACAAGAAACCCTGTAGGAGATCGTGAAGGTCAACATCGTTTTACTGGTCAGTGTGATTGGTCCCAAGGCAGTACCATCTGAAAGGGCGGATAAGGCAGAGGTGGAGGCCCCAATGTTTGTAGGCAAGGAAGCAGATCCACCTTGGAGCACTGGGTGACTTGCTCAAGGACCTGCAGCAGAGCTAGAGAGGTGTTCTGAATAGAGCTTCAGGATTGCAGTACCTCCTCCTGGTAACTTGCATCCCTGGGAGATTCATCTGGCACACAAAGGAAGTGGGATGGTTGAGGCACAGGGTAGATGTGTGTACAAATGAATTCTTTTTCTCACTTGCAACTTTAGGGAAGGTGCAAAAGGAACTGATAAAATTAGGGAAAACTGATTGAAAATTTCTCATGCTGCATGATTATTATTCCTATTAATCAAGATAAAACCTTATTGTGTGCCGACAGTATAGCTAGCTCAGTGCCAAACATAAACATGGATGCAGTCTTCATTTTTAAAAAAGACAGTAATTTAGAAAGCATCCGGAGGAGAAGACAGATCACCTGAGTGAGGAGGGGCAAGTTGCCTCCTGGTTTCATTTTGTTTCTGTTTCAGGGCTTCTCACAATTGAGAGACCTGTGGCCTAATTACAGTGACCACTGGCTTCTAAAATTTGCATGATGATGCTTATCTGCTAAGAACACAATATTTTGCTCTAAAATCATTCCAGCTGTACCCGTATTCTCTCTATTTTGTACCATCTCCCTTTCAGATCAGAAATAAACACAGTAGTCATGCTTTGCAAACTTTCATTATAAGAACTGAGAAGAAAAGTAATAAAAGAGGGATGCTCTCAGGAGAAAAATTTGGAAGAGAGCATAATATATCAGCCAAGCAGAAGGAGGAACTGCAGGAAATGGCCTTCTAGCTTACAACTGTATCAGACAAGGGGAAAAAAGAATAAGTCAGGTTGATTAAAACAACTTATCACCTTTAAAAAAAAATCAGGATGATGAAGTCTGAGCATATAAATTATACCTCCACCCATCCAGCTAGGAGAGCACACAGCAAGGTTGCCTAGATGGAATTCTCCAGGATATCACTGTAATCTTTATATTGTCTTATCTCGTCTTCTTTTTGCAGTTGATGTTTGTTTACTTCAGCGAGAGCTTTTTCTTTTTTCTACCTTCTTTTGCTGTTTCCAGCCCTTAAAGCTGACCTTAAATGGGGGTCTCCTGGGCTCAGTCTAACGATGACAGTGTAAGAACTGCTCTGTTGCTGGTCTTACTGCATGAAACCTTAACCACTTGGACACTTTCATAGTAGACACTGATCATTCATTTTTCAGCTATTGTGAAAGCTGAATTTAAGCTTATAAACATCCTGGGAGGGGTGGCACCTACAAAGTACTAGGCATCAGGGATGCTGTGATAAAAAAGAAGTAACGCCTGTTTTCATCTTTTATACAAAAAATCTAATGGGGGAAGGACTATGCAAACATCAGAGTGAGTTTACACAAAGTGCCCATGGTGTGGTACATGGCTGACATCTGATATATTGGGGGGCGTTCTCTCCCTCATCTCCTGTAAGAGTCCTGCAGGATGGCAGGAACCACTAAAAAGTGACAGGACCAAGGAGGGGAATGGTCAGCTCCACCATGGTGAACATGGGAATTAGCCTCATAAATGAAGTTAGCCTGAACTGAGAGGGAATTTGCCAGGTGGGCAAGGGAAAGAATGAGGGAGGGAAAAGAATGACGAAGGCATGGAGGGGGAAGCAGCAGAGTGTATTACGGAGGCAGCCAGAGGTTTGAAGTGATGGGAGTGCAGGGTGTGAGGGTTGGGAGCTGGCAAGAAACAATTTGGAAGGGAAGGCAGGAAGCAGAGGAGAAAAGGCAGAGCCTGCAAAGGAACTGGGGTCTCCTCCAGAGAGTCGTGAGCAATTGAGCAGGTGAAGAACTAGGTTAAATCCGTGTTTGTGTTTGATTTTTACACGATAACTGGGCACATGAAGATGAGTTACAACCAGAAAAGCATGTTGGCTGGTGTTGGAAACGAGTTTGAAATGAATCCCCCCTCTCTCACCCTGATTCCTTAGTCCTGTGCGCTGTGAGATGGCCAGCCCTGTGGGGAGCACGGATATGGTCACTTCCCGAGAGGAACAGTGTTACTCTGGAGTCTAAACCAGTGGCCCAGACAGCTGTGTTCGTACCTCTAAGCTGTTTAGCTGTGGCTGCAAGGAACTTCTGTATCACGGAAGGGTGGCTGTGAGGGGCCCAGAGTTAATGAGTGAATTAAGAGATTAATGCCTGGGGCTTGGAGGGCCATCTCCCTTTAAAGCAGAACGTTCTGAACGATGCCAATCTGGAGATGACTCGGGGGGTTCTTACTGCCTATCAGAAGCTGATACAAAATGCTAATCAGGTTGGATCAGCCCCAAGATTTTAGGTTTGGGGCCAGCATTACTTATAAGGAAGGGCAGTCCCATGGGCTGCAGTTGACTCTTGGTTACTACGGCTATTTCCATGAATACCTGTTTCTGCTCACCAAATCCTGGCTTGTCATTTGGAAGTGATGAGACAGAGAGAGAAGGAGGGAAGGAGGGAGGGAGTGGTGACTCACACAGTCAGACCCTCCAGTGGAACCCTGTTGAGGAAATACTAAATACTTATAGTGGTAGTTATTACAACAGCTACCATTTGTTGAGCGTGTATAGTGTGCTAAGCACTCTACAGGGTACTCTGATACTTCTTGGCTGTTCTGAGCTGAGTACATAAGATCAGTATTATTATTCCCAATCTAGAGATGAGGAACTGAAGCTTAAAGAGATCAGGTCTCTTGCTCAAGATCCAGAAAAGTCCTAAATGGACAGGGGTTGGTCTGTGTTGTGCTCACCACTGCAGCCTTAGAATGTATCACATGTTAGGTGCTGAATGAATACCTGATGGTGAATGAATGGACAGTCATACAGCTAGAAAGTACCCAAGGTGGGTTTGCAATCCAAGTCTGTGTGATTCAGGAGCAATTCTTTCCACTGTCCTCCACTGTCACAGAGCAGAAGGCAGCAGAGAGTCACTGCCAGAATCAATGTGGTGACAGTAAATCATTGAGGAGATCCAAAGAGAGAATTTGCCATCACCTTGTAGTGGTCAAAGATGATGTCATGAAAGAGCGGGGTTTTGGCAGAGCTTTGAAGGTCAGATATTGGGTGGCTGGACAGGAAAGCTCAGCTTGTCCTGGGTGGTTTGAGAGACAGAGTGATGTCAGTAAATAGCTCAGCCTCTGGGGCGAAGAATGGATGCTTTTGAACTGTGGTGTTGGAGAAGACTCTTGAGAGTCCCTTGGACTGCAAGGAGATCCAACCAGTCCATCCTAAAGGAGATCAGTCCTGGGTGTTCATTGGAAGGACTGATGTTGAAGCTGAAACTCCAATACTTTGGCCACCTCATGCGACAAGTTGACTCACTGGAAAAGACTCTGATGCTGGGAAAGGTTGGGGGCGGGAGGAGAAGGGGACGACGGAGAATGAGATGGTTGGATGGTATGACCGACTCAATTGACATGGGTTGGGGTGAGCTCCAGGAGTTGGTGATGGACAGGGAGGCCTGGCGTGCTGCGGTTCATGGGGTCGCAAGGAGTTGGACATGACTGAGCGACTGAACTGGGGTCAAACTTGCCAGGGCTCAGAATCTGACTTTACATATAGGAGGCTGCATGATGCTGGGCCAAGCTCTCTGTGCCTTAGTTTTCTCTTCTGTAGCAGGGAGTGGTTCCACATAACCCATGCAAATGACTTTTCACCTAGTGCCTGGCACACAGCAATGGTTCGATAAATATTCGTTGTCCTGAGATTAGAGCAAAGCACTTCTTTCATTTGAAGAGAAGAGTGGAGAAGATGGAATCAGAATACCTTGTGTCAGAAAGTAGAGTAATGAATCTGAACTTTATTTTCTGCTTAAAAAAAGTTGGAGGATTCTGACAAGGATGAAATCATTGCTAATTTGGTGTCATTCCTCACTTCCTGTGAATTGAAAAGTTGGCCTTTTACAGAAAGAACTTGAGTATCCCCAAGCTACTGGATAATTTCTCTGTTCCTGATTTTACATCTAGGAGTACTGTGATTCTTTGAGGGGCTTGGATGACCACCTTTGCTGAGGCCAGTAAATGGAGGCCAACCGGTAAGTGAAAAGCAGAGCCTAGAAAGCCCAATAAAAAGAGGAAGGGGCAATAAATAAACCCACTGCCTAGAGAAAGGTAAACTACAGAAACGAGGAAATCCTGAAAGCAGCTCCAGCGCTGTCACTACAACCACTGTACTGAGAGAGATGGCTGTGATATTCTCAGCCTTTTTCTACATTAATGCTTCAAAAATGCAACAATCAGGTTTGCAGATGTGAAATTTAGGAGGCAGCCTATTTCCTGTGATCATTGGCTGGGGAAGCTGGCACTTGGCAAAATTTTGCAAGTGGGTAAAGATGGCAGCCTTTATCCAAAGAATACATGAGCACTGAATTATGATAGTCAGTGAGCATTCTTCATCCATTCAGTTCAGTTCAGTTCAGTCGCTCAGTCGTGTCCGACTCTTTGCGACCCCATGAATCACAGCACGCCAGGCCTCCCTGTCCATCACCAACTCCCAGAGTTCACTCAAACTCATGTCCATCGAGTTGGTGATGCCATCCAGCCATCTCATTCTCTGTCGTTCCCTTCTCCTCCCACCCCCAATCCATCCTAGCATCAGACTCTTTTCCAGTGAATCAACTCATCACATGAGGTGGCCAAAGTATTGGAGTTTCAGCTTTAGTTTAGAATAATTAGATGCTGTCCTATTATTTCTACTACATGTTGATATATCAGATCGTTTAATTACTCCAGGCAATTTATCTCTGTTCTTTCGCCCATCTTTCCTCAGCTCTTCCCCACTATTGCTTTCTTCAGAAGGTTGAAACCCAGAAGATAACTGTCAGAACAAACATAGCCCCAAAAAACCTGTGTGAGACATCTCAAAGGCCATGATCTTGGCAGGTTGTGGCATTAAAAGGTACAAATTGGAAAACTTCTATTAGTCTTGTTAGGAGAGTTTTTCCCATTTAGGACTCTACTGAGAAAGGTGGAAAAGTTAAGATGATTCAGGAGAGGATGGTAGAGAAAGAACTGTTCAAAGGACAGAAGATGGTTTAAAGCACAGAGAAGCTTAGAAACAACATAAGACCTCTTAAGTTACTAAGTCTTCTGAGAAGAATGATAAAGGTAACCTGTTGTCAAGGTAGGGAGTAGAGTGATGGAAACATAGGATGGACTTGGGGACATCAAGAAGAGCTGGGCTCCCATCTAGAATCCATCACCTGTAACTGCAGAACATCAGAGGTGCTGCTTGGCTTCTTTGACCCCCAATTTCATCATCTATGAAATAGAAAATATGATTTCACACTAGGGACTCTGGTCTGAAGAGCCAAGTATGGGGTCTCTGCGTGCAGCCCCCTGCAAGTGAGTGGAATTCGATGAGGCACAAACAAACAAAAAATCCATCTTAGAACTGTTACTATTTTCAAGGCCACTGTTTTACTCTGTAGAACACTGCCTTTGGGGCAAAACAAAAAAGAAGCAGAGGCTGCCTGTGTTCACTGTCCCTGGAGATAGACCAAACAGAAAAACAAGCTGTGTGAGTACCTCTGAGGGGGACCCTCAGGAAACTTGAAATACACCTTCTTCAGCCCCAGCAGCAGAAGTGAGGCTGTTTGGTGGAGATGGTGGAAGGGAAGGACCTTAGAGTCACCTGTCACGAGCACACCAAAGACACAACTTACTGCCGAACAGACTCAACCGATATTCATAGAGCATTCCACCCCAAAGCAGCAGAACACACATTCTTTTCAAGTGCACATGGAACATTCTCGAGGCTAGAGCCCATGCTGGACCACAAAGCATGCCTTGGTGAATTTAAGAAAATTGAAATCAACCATCTTTTCCAACCACAATGTCCTGAAATCAGAAATCAACTACAAGAAAAAAAATTGCAAAACCCATAACCACTTGCAGGCTAAACAATATGAAAAAGGGATCTTAACACTGATTTTGTGGGATGTTCTGAACAATGAGATTATGTATGTTGAGTGCATAGGACAGTGCTTGGTGGACCAGGGGTACTCAGTAAGTTGTAGTTAATAAGGGATGGACATAACATTCTGTTGCAATAAATCTGAGTTTAAAAAAAAACATTGTATCTTTGCCACTTGCTACACTGTGATGTCCTCCTGTTTGGAGGCAGAAAAGCAGCCTGATAGAAGCTGGAATTTGTGGGATGTATTTGGGATGCAGAGCATGGATGTTGCACCAAGTTGTCAGTGACTATCAGCAGCCAGGTTGGGGAAGATTAAAGAAAAAAATCATTCCTAGGACGGCACCAGACAGGTTGTCTTTAGTCTCTGTGGGGACTCACTAAGTCCAATAACCTTGGCGCAAGCCTGGATGGCTGTTGCCATAGAAACCAGCACGTGTGCCCAGCAGGAGTTCATTTCTCAAAGCCGCCAGCCCATGCCAACAGAGCATGGCTCCAGAGGTGAGAGAGATGCTCTTTGTCCCTGAGTGGAGGTTCTAGCACCTGGCAAATAGTTGAATCAGCTCAATTTGTGAAGCCCTAGGAGCCTGGTCCCAGAGAAGCTACGAGGCCAAAAAAATCCTGCCATAGTCATGTTCCCATCCCTAAATGATCAACACTTATCTGGAAAAAGAAAATCCAAACATCACCATCTTAGATCCCTTGGCAACCTGTAAGATAGTTTTTCAAGGAAAGAAAAGTGCTTGCATTTTTTTTTTTTTTTTTTAGTGCCATGCAGTGGTTTGCCCTGAAACAGTTTCTCAGTTTTCTTTTCCCAGGAAACATCTATGCAGCTCAGGGATTGTTCGGCTCTGTTCTTGGCAATTTGGTTTCTGGTTCCAGGGGACCCAGAAGCCCATCAGAGTTCCTTATATAAATGGAATGTGGCTTTTCACTTTACAATATGATAAAAAAAATTGTATGAAATTCAATTTTTTTATTTTTTATTTTTTACCTTTCCCACAAATTGTAGAAAATGGCTAAATCTACACTAAGGTAAGTTTCATTTCCCTAGGTACTGACTTTATATATCACATTTTTCAACTTGGGGAACATTTTAGAAGCTGAGCCTTTATTTTCCTCTAGCAAAGGAAAAAGAAAGAGAAATGCTTTTGACCAAATTGCTTTCTGCCCAGCTTTAACATCAGGTGGGGCTGAAGGTCGGCTAGGATGGCAAGGACTGGAGAAATTTTACCAGTGAGAAGATTGGAGGATAAGTAGAGAACTGAATTTGAGTTAAAAAATGACTTCTTAGGCTATTACCTCATGGTTTGCAGGAATTTAGTTGTGCATCCGTGAAAGAGGTAGTGAAAGTTGATGCTCCCTGTTCATGCACAGATACCAAGAAACTCCAACAAACTTCTCTGTTGGAGGGGACAAGACTTCAGACCTCTGAAACGTTAAGTCATAGGTCATGCACTGGCACTTTTCCTTTTTCCCAATTAGCATCTCCCCCTCCTGCCACCCCACAACAATAAGAAGCAGAACAAGTAGAGTTAGTCCTAGAACATTCTGTTTACAAGATCTTTCTAATTTTTGACCAGGTAAGTTAATTTTCTATAGATTCAGACCCTCAGCTTCAAGTGCCTGGATTTGGGAGGTACAAATGCTCAATAGTTCCAGCATTCAATAAAGGTCAGTTTCAGACTTGCCCTGAAGAGGGAGGCCAGGTAAGGTTGCAAAAGGTTCTCTGGGCTGATCTCTCAGGGACTTCCTGCAGCACTGGAAGAGCACCTATGGAACCAGGACGTGGTGGTCCCTTCCCCTTTGCCATCCCTCAGGGCTTATCGTCTCTCCAAGGTGACATCCTTGGGCCACATCCTTTGCCTCTAGGATGTATGTGTGTGCTCAGTTGTGTCTGACTCTTTTGCAACCCTGTAGATAGCAGCCTGACAGGCTCCTCTGTCCATGGGATTCTCCAGGCAAGACTATTGCAGTGGGTTGCCATTTCCTTCTCCAGGGGATCTTCCCTACCCAGGGATCAAACCCAGGTCTCCTGCATTGGCAGGCACATTCTTTACCACTGAGCCACCTGGAATCCCTTGCCTCTATGACAGAGGCTCTCAAAACTGACAGGACATCAGAATCCTGGGGGTGGGAAAAGCTTGTAGACAATGCTGTTTTCCAGGTTGCCAGAGGTTTTAGTTCAGTTGACCTGAGGTAGACATGGTTGATTGTAAGTATTAAAAAATGATGTCATAAAAACTAACAGGATGCTTGGGGCTGGTGCACGGGGATGACATGGAGGGAGGATATGGGGAAGAGGGAGGTGGGAGGGGGGTTCAAGAAAGAGAACACATGTACACCCGGGGCGGATTCATGTCAATGTATGGCAAAACCAACCAATATATTAATGTAAGGTAATTTGCCTCCAATAAAATAAATGTTAAAAAAAATAAATAAATAAAAAATAAAAAGAGCTTTCTATTTAAAAAAAAAACAAAACTAACAATATTATGTACCATGGGCATTATGTGCCTTCCACATATGTAAGTACATACATATGCTTTAGCATACATAATTAATTCATGATTATACATATCATATATCATCTGCTCCATGTGCACGATCAGGTATATCAGCATATTCATATTACATAACACATTATATAACCCAATTCACATTAGGTTACAGTTGCTACAGATATTCAAACATATAAAAGGAGGTAAGTCATAACAAGGCAAGCATACCAGAAAGTGCTTGGATGAATCAATTGTAGCTTAAAAAAAAAGTTTATTCCCAGGGGATTTTATACTGCATGAACACTTTGTACTAAAACTAACCCACCCAGCTCAACTGTCACAAGTAAATTAAACAAAACATTCATTCAACATCTAAAGTACAGGAGAGAGGAGAGAAGATAAGATGGTGGAGTAGAAGAGCTTACCTCCTCCTGCAAGAACACCAAAATCACAACTAGCTGCTAAACAGCCTTCAGTAAAAGAGACTGGAACCCACCAAAAAACATATTCTACAGACAAAGACAAGAAACACAAGATGGTAGGAGGGGTGCACTCATGATATAATGGAATCCCATACACCCATAATGATCTATGCGCTCCAATGTTCACAGCAGCACTATATACAGTAGCCAAGACATGAAAGCAATCTAGACGTCCATTGACAGATGAATAGATAAAGCAGATGTGGCATGTGTATGCAATGAAATACTACTCAGCCATAAAAAAGAATGAAATATGCCATTTGCAGCAATATAGATGGACCTACAGATTATCATATTAAGTAAGCCAAAGACAGATGATGTCACATGATGTCATTTATATGTGGAATCTAAAAAAGATGATACAAATGAACTTATTTATTAAACAGAAATAGACTCAAGACACAAAACAAATTTATGGCTAACAACGTGGAGGGACAGAAGGATAAATTAAGAGTTGTTATTAAAATATGCACACTGCTATATATAAAATAGACAACCATAAGTACCTAACATATAGCACAGGGAACTATACTCAATAACCTATAATGGAAGAGAATGTTAAAATATATGTATATATGTTACTGAATCACTTTGCTGTACACTGAAACTAACATGACATTGTAAATCAACTATGTTTTAATACAAATTAAAAACAGTAAAGTATGTATAGGAAACAGAAATTTAAATCAGGGGCTAGATAAAGTACCATAAGGGAAAGATGCAAGAATCATTAAAAGTACCAAAAAGCAACCTCTTTTACTTTTTGCATATTTAACTAGAAAATGTTAACATAGAGAAGTTAAATAACCTGAAATCAGATGAGCTATTCATGAACAGTTAATAAGAATGAGCTCATCTATATGGCAAAATAGTGAGAAGATTTATGAGCAGAAGTGACACACTGCAAAAGCCTGGTGATAGCTGGTTGTCCAGAAAAGAATTTTAGTTCAACTTTAAATATGACTTTAAAAACATAATTTTTAACATAATTGTAAATATTCTGCTAAAAAGGAACAGCTTTTAGTTACAAATTTCCCTAGGGTACAAATTTCCCTAGAGGGTAAGCACCAATAATACTGTATGTGTATGTGTGTGTGTGTGTGTTGCTCAGCTGTGTCCAACTCTTTGCGACTCCATGGATTATAGCCCACTAGGCTCTTCTCTCCATGGAATTCTCCAGGCAAGAATACTGGCCTGGGTAGCCATTCCCTTCTCCAGGGGATCTTCCCAACCCAGGGATTGAACCCAGGTCTCTATTGAATCTGCAGGCAGATTCTTTACCACCTGAGCCACTAGGAAAGCCCCATAGTTGGTTTAAATGCAGCCACCAATTAAGAAAGCATTCAAGATCAACCACACATTCATCTTAATACTCATGGTAAACAAACCAACTCCTAATGTAATACTGGACTAATCTTGCAATTAACAGTACAGTAATACTGTCAATACGAGTAACGAGAAATATTTCTCCTTGCATAAGCTTATATCAGAATGGATAATGTACTGATAGTTAACATTAAAATAAACTTAAATGAGAGTCCCTTGGACTGCAAGGAGATCAAACCAGTCAATCCTAAAGGAAATCAGTTCTGAATATTCACTGGAAGGACTGATGATGAAACTCCAATACTTTGGCCACCTGATGAAAAGAACTGACTCACTGGAAAAGACCCTGATGCTGGGAAAGATTGAAGGCAGGGAGAGAAGGGAACGGCAGAGGATGAGATGGTTGGATGGCATCACCGATTTGATGGACACTGAGTTTCAGCAAGCTCCAGGAGTTGGTAATGGACAAGGAAGCCTGGTATACTGCAGTCCATGGGGTTGAAAAGAGTCAGACATGACTGAGTGACTGAATTGAACCTTAAATGAAGACCTATTTAAACAATTGTTAAACCAACACAGGCGCACATTTAATTGAGAGATTTAAAAAAGTAAAAAAGAAGTAAAAAGTAAAGTGAAGTCGCTCAGTCGTGTCCAACTCTTTGCGACCCCATGGAGTGTAGCCCACCGGGCTCCTCAGTCCATGGAATTTTCCAGGCAAGAGTACTGGAGTGGGTTGCCATTTCCTTCTCCAGGAGAAAAAAAGAAGTAGGCAATCACAAACCCTGCCTATTGATTCAAACCTTGTAGCAAACCTTGTAGCACTTTTCTATTGTTAGAGGCACTGCCTTCCCAGTGACATCTGTTTAACAGGTTATCCTAAGTGTGCATATGTAGCCCTGTCTTTTTTTTTTTTTTTTCGAATAAGAACTTGTATGAAGGTCATACGAGGGTTTTGTCTCTTTTAATCAGTGAAACTGACCTTTTGCTGAAGAGGTGGGAATAATGTAAGATATGAAGACCCTATGGAGCTTTAGTTAATTAATCCCCCCAAAGAAAAATAATGACTGAATTTTAAGAGATGACATAGCTTTTAATGGATTTATGATTTTGGTGGGGGTGACCTTGAAGAATAAAAAAACCTCTGAGTGACTGAAACTTAGACCAGCTAATCAAAATGCTGTATCACCTGTTGATCTAGAACACTGACCAACAGAAGAAGCTATCTCAGGGATAAGAGTGGAACCCTGTTCTAGAGTTCACATTGATAATAGGGTTTCTGAAGTTGATGCTGGATCAGGACATCCCAATGGTATAACTGCTGTTAATGGTTTGTTTGCTCAACAATTAAAGTCCTGTGTGATCTGAGTTCAGACTGGACTAATCCCAGTTGGTTTGTATTATAGATTTCTCCCAAAATGAAAGGACAAGTGAAATAAGGCCTATTTTACAAAATGTCATCAAACTAAATGATTACACAATCTTCAGTTAATTTATTCATACCCTACTATAGAACAGGGTTTTATGAGGTGGCAGAGCATGGCAATTGCATAAAGCTTAAATAAACCTTTATCCACAGTGATTCAAGTCCTCTTCCTAAGAATACGTTTATAATCAAAAGTTCTTTCACTGATTACCCCGTTTCACTCACTGTAGCATTCCTCACATTAACTGAATGGAAAATCGTATACTATATACAAATCCAGAAAAGGCCAAACATCATCAGCTCCTATAAATTATCATAGCCCATTGCTGATGCAGTTAAATTATCTATTTAAGGAACCTCTACAATCATCAATCTCATCAATTTATTATTGCACCAATGCTAGCCTTAGCCCTGGATGTCACATTATGAATTCCTCTTCACATACCTTATTTACTAATTAATATAAACTTGTGTCTACTATTTATACTTGCTATATCAAATCTAGCTATTTATTCCATCATCTTCTCTGGATGAGTTCATATTCAAAATACACATTAATTGGAGCTTTATGGGCAGCAGTTACTTCTCATACGAAGTAACATTAGCAATTATGCTCTTATTATTCCTACTGATAAAGGATCATTTACACTTAACAATAATGATTACACAAGAACACTTAAGACTATTTTTCACATCCTGACCCCCAGCCAGAAACTGTTTCATTTCTATTCTAGCAGAAACCAATTGAGCCCTATTTAACTGAAGGAGAATCAAAACATGTATCCAGCTTCAGCATAGAAAATGTAACAGGCCCATTCTCTCTAGTCTTTCAGGAAGAATATGTCAATATCATCATAATAAGTGTTTTCACGACCATCTTGTTTTTAGGAGTATTTCACAATCCTTACATGCCAGAATTATATACAGTTAATATCATTAAGACATTCCTGTCTTGATTACTATAGCTTATAGTACAGTGAAGTCAAGAAGCCTGATTCCTGCATCTCCCTTTTTTTATCTCTCAAGATTGCTTTCATGATCTGGGGTTTATATTTTCATACAGATTTTAAGATTGTTTTGTTCTAGAGCTGCAAAAAATGCCATTGGTAATTTGATAGGGATGGCACTGAATCTGTAGATTGCCTTGGGTAGTATAGTCATTTTGACAATAAACTTAAAAGCTCTTGCACAGCAGAGGAAACCATAAACAAAATGAAAAGACAGCCCATAGAATGGGAGAGAATATTTGCAAATGATGGGACTGACAAGGGATTCATCTCCAAAATATACAAGCAGCTCATGCAGATCAATATTGAAAAAACCAAACAACCCAATCAAAAAATGGACATAAGATCTAGTCAGACATTTTTCCAAAGAATATCTCCTGCATGTCTATACAAGTGGCCAACAGATGCATGAAAAAATGGTCAGCACTGCTAATTATTAGAGAAATGCAAATCAAAACTAAAATGAAGTATGATCTAACACCAGTCAGAATGGCCATGATTAAAATGTCTACAAACAATAAATGCCTGAGAGGTTGTGGAGAAAAGGAAACCCTCCTACACTGTTGGTAGGAATGTATATTGGTACAGCTACTATGGAGAACAGCATCCGTTCTGTTCCGTCGCTCAGTCGTGTCCGACTCTTTGCGACCCCGTGGACTGTAGCCTACCAGGCTTCTCCGTCCATGGGATTCTCCAGGCAAGAATACTGAAGTGGGTTACCGTTTCCTTCTCCAGGGGATCTTCCCGACCCAAGGATCGAACCCGGGTCTCCCACATTGGAGGCAGACGCTTTAACCTCTGAGCCACCAGGGAAGCCCTTAGTTGTGTTCATGGAGAACAGCATAGAGGTTCCTTAAAAAACTATAAACAGAGATACCATATGATTCAGCAATCCCACTCCTTAGAATATATCCAGAAAACCATAATTTGAAAAGATACATGTACTCCAATGTTCACTGCAGCACCATTTACAACAGCCAAGGCGTGGAAGCAACCTAAATGCCCACTGACAGCTGAATGGATAAAGAAGATGTGACATATATACAATGGAATATCTGCCATGAAGAAGAATGAAATAATCCCATTTGCATAAACATGGACGGACCTAGAGATTATCATACTAAGTGAAGTCAGAAAGACAAATATGTATGATATCACTTATATGTGGGATCTAAAAATAATACAAATAAATTTATTTACAAAACAGAAACAGACATAGAAAACAAACTTATGGTTTCCAAAGGCAAAAATGGAGGGGAGGAATAAATTAGGAGTTTGAGATTAACATATACCCATTACCATCACTTCATGGGAAATAGATGGAAAAATAGTGGAAACAATGTCAGACTTTATTTTTTTGGGCTCCAAAATCACTGCAGATGCTGATTGCAGCCATGAAATTAAAAGACGCTTACTCCTTGGAAGGAAAGTTATGACCAACCTTGATAATATATTAAAAAGCAGAGACATTACTTTGCCAACAAAGGTCCGTCTAGTCAAGGCTATGGTTTTTCCAGTGGTCATGTATGGATGTGAGAGTTGGACTATGAGGAAAGCTGGTCGCTGAAGAATTGATGCTTTTGAACTGTGGTGTTGGAGAAGACTCTTGAGAGTCCCTGTACTGCAAGAAGATCCAACCAGTCCATTCTAAGGGAGCTCGATCCTGGGTGTTCATTGGAGGGACTGATGCTGAAGCTGAAACTGCAATACTTTGGCCACCTCATGCGACGAGTTGACTCACTGGAAAAGACTCTGATGCTGGGAAAGGTTGGGGGCGGGAGGAGAAGGGGACGACGGAGAATGAGATGGCTGGATGGCATCACCGACTCTGTGGACATGAGTTTGAGTGAGCTCCGGGAGTTCGTGATGGACAGGGAGGCGTGGCGTGCTGTGATTCATGGGGTTGCAAAGAGTCGGACACGACTGAGCAACTGAACTAAACTGATGTATAACATAGATAGTCAACAAGGACCTACTGTATAGCACAGGTAACTCACTCAATATTCTGTAATAATGTACATGGGAAAAGAATCTGAAAAAAATAGGTATATGTATAACTGAATCACTTTGCTGTTCATCTGAAATTAACAATACCTAAGCCAACTATATGCTAATACAAAAAAAATTTTTTTTTTAAATCAAACCAGAAAACCACTCCTCCTAACAATTTCCTTTCTATGAGTTCAAATATCCTACCCACCATTTTGATATGATCAACTTTTATGATCATCGTTTATAAATTTTTTTTTTTACCACTAATACCAGCCCTATGTATATGAGAGGTTTCTCCGCCTGTCACCAGGCATCCCACCACAAACATAAGAAATGTGTCTGACAAAGAGTTACTTTGATAGAGTAAATAATAGAGGTTTAAACCCTCTGATTCCTAGAATCATAGGAATTGAGCCTACCCTTAAGAATTTCACATTCTTCATGCTATCACATGAGAGCACATTTTATAGTGAGGTCTACTGAATAAGCTATCAGGCCCATACCCCAAGTATGTTGGTTTACATCCTTTCAGTATCTAATAAACCCTATTGTTTTTACTGTCACTCTGTTGGCCATCTCAGGAACCACAGTTGTAATAATAAGCTCACACTGGTTAATGTTATTCCCATTCTAAAAAAAATTTAACCCATAAGCTATAGAAACATCCAATAAATATTTTCTTTTTTTTTTTTATGTTTCATATTTGTATTTTATTTTTTTTTCATTGTTCACTTTATTTTTTATTTTTTTTAGTTTTTCCAATTTTATTTATTTTTTTCAAGTTGAACAGACTAAATTTCTTTAAACAAACTTACTTATACTCCAGAGTCCTTTAAAAACTTAATAGCATTTATACATTGAAGGTATTTGATTTTCTTGTAACTAGCACTTCAAATGCAACAAGCATTTGAAGCAACAAGCATTTGACCCAACAAGTAAAACTTTCTACAATTCATAACTTTTATAAATAAAATAAATTAAATGTACAGTGAATAAGTTCTCTGAAATATTTCAATATTTCTGCAGGTTTAGTAACATCATAAAATACATTTCAACTAAAATTCACAAATCTAAAAACCTGTTAGGCATTTTTAGGCGTTTTAAGTTGGAAATGAAGACCAATGTTACATCGTAATATGCCAATTACAAATAGTACTTCAAATAGCAAATACTACAGTTTGTCCCAAACTTTAAAAACTAATCATGAACTCAACACTGAACTATTGATGGCTATGAGAATTGTTTCCTAGCCTTTCTGAAAATTTCAACCCATTTACGTTTAAGGTAATTATTGATAAGTATGATCCCGTAGCCATTTTCTTTATTGCTTTGGGTTCAAGTTTATACACTCTTTCTGTGTTTCCTGTCTATAGAAGATCCTTTAGCATTTGTTGGAGAGCTGGTTTGGTGATGCTGAATTCCCTCAGCTTTTGCTTGTCTGTAAAGCTTTTGATTTCTCCTTCATATTTGAATGAGATCTTTGCTGGGTATAGTAATCTGGGCTGTAGGGTATTTTCTTTCATCACTTTAAGTATGTCTTGCCACTCCCTTCTGGCCTGAAGAGTTTCTGTTGAAAGATCAGCTGTTATCCTTATGGGAATCCCCTTATGTGTTATTTGCTGCTTTTCCCTTGCTGCTTTTAATATTTGTTCTTTGTGTTTGATCTTTGTTAATTTGATTAATA
This sequence comes from Moschus berezovskii, assembly GCF_049115385.1. Taxonomy (NCBI): domain Eukaryota; kingdom Metazoa; phylum Chordata; class Mammalia; order Artiodactyla; family Moschidae; genus Moschus; species Moschus berezovskii. Next base: position 77,369,415 of record NC_142471.1, read on the forward strand.
TGTGTCTTGGAGTATTTCGCCTTGGGTTTATCCTGTTGGGGACTCTCTGGGTTTCTTGGACTTGGGTGATTATTTCTTTCCCCAATTTAGGGAAGTTTTCACCTATTATCTCCTCAAGTATACTCTCATGGTCTTTCTTTTTGTCTTCTTCTTCTGGGACTCCTATGATTCGAATGTTGGAGCGTTTAACATTGTCCCAGAGGTCTCTAATATTGTCCTCATTTCTTTTAATTCGTTTTTCTTTTTTCCTGTTTCATTTATTTCTACAATTCTATCTTCTAGTTCGCTTATCCTGTCTTCTGCCTCTGTTATTCTACTGTTTGTTCCCTCCAGAGTGTTTCTGATCTCATCTATTGCATTATTCATCGTATATTGACTCTTTTTTATTTCTTCTAAGTCCTTATTAAATCTTTCTTCCATCTTCTCAATCCTTTTCTCCAGGTTATTTATCTGTAACTCCATTTTGCTTTCAAGATTTTGAATCATTTTCACCATCAAAATTTGAAATTCTTTATCAGGTAAATTCCCTATATCTTCTTCTTTTGTTTGTGTTGGTGGGCAATTATCTTGTTCCTTTACTCGCTGGGTATTTCTCTGCCTCTTCATCTTGCTTATATTGCTTTGCTTGGGGTGGCCTTTCCCTCTTCTTGCAGTTTGTGGAGTTCTCTTTATTACGTAGTTTCTTCGCTGTGTGTAGGGTTGGACGGGTGACTTGTCCGGGTTCCCTGGTTAGGGAAGCATGTGTCGGTGTTCTGGTGGGTGAAGCTGGATTTCTTCTCTCTCCTTTAGAAGACAATGGGCTGCTTTTCTGGGAGCCTGATGTCCTCTGCCAGTATTCAGAAGTTGTTTTGTGGACTTTACTCCGTGTTCAAATGTTCTTTCGATGAATTTGTGGGGGAGAAAGTGGTCTCGCCATCTTATCCCTCCGCCATCTTGTTCCTTCCTCCCCAGAACACTGGATTCTTAAATTCCACCTGGTCCTGGAGTATCTCTTCCCAGCTGCTCCAGCAAGGCGCAGCTGCTGCACCTTACCTTGGACGAGGGGTATCTCCTCAAGGCCGCGCCTCCTGCTTTGAATGTAGATCAGCTCCTCTCGGCCCTCCGGTGCCCAAGCAGCCACCACCTCCTGAACGTGGTACAGCTCCCCTCGGCCACCGCCCTAACCCTGGGCGCGGGGGTAGCTCATCTCAGCCACGATTCTGCACGTGGTTGGTTGCGCCGGAGCCGGGCGTCTCCCGCGCCTGCGCCGCCGGAGCCGGGCGTCTCCCGCGTCTGCGCCTGCGCCGCCGGAGCCGGGCGTCTCCCGCGTCTGCGCCTGCGCCGCCGGAGCCGGGCGTCTCCAATAAATATTTTCTAAAACAATCCACTGCATCAGTACTACTATAATGGAAATTATTATTAATTCAGCATACTTTGGTCAATGAGTATACTGACTACTCATTGTAATGCAATGAACACTACAAAAATCTTTAATTAATCCAAAGCATCCACCATCATAACAATAGACCTTTGTCATAAAATTAGGATTTTCCCCATTTCACTCCTGAGTGCCTGAAGTAACAAGGCATTCCATGAACAGCAGGCTTGATGCTATTAATGCAACAGACTTGCACCCCTATCAGTTTTATAACAAATCTCACCATCCATCACCCTAAACATACTATTAATCATAGCTATATTATGAATCATAATTGGAGGCTGAGGGGGACTCAACCAAACTCAACTACAAAAATTATAGCCTGTTCATTCATCAAGTGCCCATATAGGATGAATAACAGCTATTATAATGTATAATCCAACCACAGAAATTCTAAACATACTAATTTATATCATAACATTCACTATCTTCTTACTATTTATGGCCAACTCATGTACCAGAACAGTATGATACACATGAAATAAAACAGTTTCCATCACAGTCCTTACCCTTACTATTATAGGATCATTAGGAGGTCTCCTACCACTATCAAAGATTTTACCCAAATGAGTATTTATTCAAGAGATAAAAAGATAACATTCTACCAACACTAATAGCCATCAGAGTACTACTCAACATATATATATTTTTTAAAAAAACTACCTAATAGTTCTTTTTTCTGGCCACACTGTATGGCATGTAAGATTGCGGTTCCCTGACCAGGGATCGAACCCTCACCTCCTTCATTGGAGGCCCAGATTCTTAACCACTGGACCGCCAGGGAAGTCCCAACTCTATGTATATTTCTACATACAGCTAACATACTCCAGCTCACCAACCATATATACCCTTCAATAAACAACATAAAAATAAAATGACAATTCAAACATACAAAACAACCTTCCTATAATTCCTGATCATAATATTTACACTATTACTACCCATAACACCCATTTCTATCAGTGCTGGGCTAGGAATTTAGGTTAGTTTAGACCAAGAGCTTTTAAAACCCTAAGCAAGTATAATTTACTTAATTCCTGAAAATAAGGATTGTAAGACTCTATCGTACATCAATTTAATTAAGCAAAATCCTTACTAGATTGATAGGATTCTACTCCATGAAATCTTAGTTTACAGGTAAATACTGTAGTCAATTGGCTTCAATCTACTTCTTCTGCATTCAAAACAGCCCCAAAAGGTGGAAGAAGCACTGGCAGAATTAATTGAAGCTGCTGCTTTGAATTTGCAGCTCAATTTGTTGACTGAACACTGGATTTGGCAAAAATGGGGCTCAATCTCTTTCTCTAGATTTATAGTCTAATGCTAGCTCAGTTATTTTACCTGTGTTCATAAACTGCTGTTCATTTTCAACAAAGTACAAAGATATTGGCACTTTTATATTTACTATTTAGTGCTAGACCTGGAGTAGTAGGCAACACCTTAAGTCTATTAATCCCAGATGAACTATGCTAAGTTAGAGCACTTCTTGGAGATAACCAAATCTGTAATGTAGTCATAACAGCCCCTGCAGTTGTAATAATTTTCTTTATAGTTGTACCCATTATGATTAGAGGGTTTGGAAATTAACTTGTCCCACTAGTAACTAGGGCACTAGATACGGATTTCCCTGAAAAGTAATATAAACTTTTAACTACTTGCCCCATCATTCTTACTCCTACTCTTGTCATCAACAGTAGAAGATGGTTCTGGTACCACTGAAAGTATATATCCACCTCTAGCCAGCAATCTGGCCCATACAGGAGCCTCTATCAACCTAACCACTTTCTCCTTATGTTTAGCAGGTTTCTCTTCAATTCTTGGTGCTATTAACTTCATCACTAGCCAACTAAAAATTGACTCTTGCCATCTACTTCTGTTAGGATTAAATTATGAGCTGCTGCAGCTGCTGACCTTCAACACCCTCTGAAAAGACTTCAGGGTGGAGGTCAGGAATGGGGCACTGTGTGCTCTGGGAAAAACTGGCAGAACATGTCTTCAGATAGCTATTTTCAGGAGATTTCACGAGCCCAATTCCTATATCTCCTTGTATTCAGAAAAACACTAAAATCCTTCATGGTGAAGAGCAGCAATCTTCTGCAAAAAATATGTGCTTGAATGGATGCACTCCCCCTTCACCAAGATCACATACATACTGACCTTTGCCCCTACACACTGTGCATGATTTTTCTTTTTCAGTTAAAAACTATAATCTTACTGTAAAATCAGCCCACAGGGACTTCACTGGTAGTCCAGTGGTTAAGAATCTGTCTTCCAAGGCAGGGAACACAGATTGCACATGCCACAGGGTAACTAAGCCTGCATGCGCTACAACTACTGATCCCATGTACTGCAACTAAGACCCCACACAGCCAAAGAAATAACTATTTTTAAAGAAACCTAGCAGACATATTCCAATACCAGACACCATTATTTGTTTGATCTGCCAATTATGGTGGCTCAGTGGTGAAGAATCCACTTGCAATGCAAGAGATGTGGGTTCAACCTCTGGGTTGGGAAGATCCCTTGTAGAAGGAAATGGCAATGCACTACAGTGTTCTTGCCTGGGAAATCCCATGGACAGGGGGGCTTTGTGGGTAGCAGTCCACGGGGTCGCAAAAGAGTCTGACAGGACTTAGTGACTAAACAACAACAACTCTAGGCATGTTGCTACCATTATCACTCTCAGTTCTAGCAGCTGAAATCACCATACTGTTAACAGACAGAAGTATAAACACTACTTTTTTTGGCCCTGAAGAGGAGACCCAATCCTATACCAACATATGTTTTGATTCTTTGGTCACCCTGAAGTCTGTATTTGTAGCCTACCAGGGTTTGAAGTAACCTCACATATCATTACATTTTATTTAGGAGAAAAGGAGCCTTTCAGATACACAGGAAAAGTATGAGTCACGTCAATGGGCTTTTTAGAATTTATTATGTTTACAGTAAGGATAGATGTCAACCAATGAACATACTTAACATCAGCTAATGTAGTTATTTCTATTCTGACAGAAGTAAAATTATTTAGCTGATAGTAACTCTTTACGGAATTAATATTACATGATGTCCCACTCTATTATGAGCCTTAGGCTTTTTCTTTTTACAGTAGGTCATGTGACAGGAATGGTCTTAGCTAATGCATCCTTGGACATTGTTATCCATGGTACATACTATACAGTAGCACAGTTCCATCATGCAATGTCAATGGGAGCAGTGTTCACTATTATAGGAGGCTTCATGCACTGATTTCCACTATTCTCAAGTTATACACTCAACATGAGCAAAAATTGCCTTCGTTATGTTTGTAGTAGTATTAATAAATATGACCTTCCTGCAGCACTTTCCAGTCCTGCCAGGGATGTACTCCTCCTACACTGATGTACACAGGCTTCCCAGGCAGCACAGTGCTAAAGAATCTGCCTGCAATGCAGGAGACGCAGGACACTTGGGTTCAATCCCCAGGTTGGGTAGATCCCCTGGAGGAGGAAATGGCAACCCACTCCAGTATTCTTGCCTGGAGAATTCCGTGGACAGAGGAGCCTGGCAGGCTACAGTCCATGTTGCAAAGATTCAGACATGAGAGCACGCATGCATGCATATTATCTGATGAGCACACAGCATGATTTTTTTCATGTATAGTTTCATTCATCTCATGAACAGCAGTAATGTTAATAATCTTCATAATCTGATTGTTTTCTTTGCAGCCAAAGATGGAGAAGCTCTATACCATCAACAAAAACAAGACCAGGAGCTGACTGTGGCTCAGATCAGTTCAGTTCAGTCGCTCAGCTGTGTCTGATTCTTTGCGACCTCATGAACCGAAGCACGGCCAGGCCTCTGTCCGTCACCAACTCCCACCCACACCCATATCCATTGTGTCGGTGATGCCATCCAACCATCTCGTCCTCTGTCGTCCCCTTCTCCTCCGGCCCTCAACCTTCCGGGTGCGTCACGCACGTGCTCAAACACCCTGGGTGCTGATTGGACGTGGAACACCCACTCTTGTGAGGGCGTGGGAGGAGCCACCCCCAGTGCCGACCTGCCCCAACCCCGCAGGGCAAGCAAGCCCCCAGCTCCAAATGAGACCCTACTGCGGGGCCAGCATTGCCAGGCTGGGAGCTAAATCTGCAGGGACTAGACCCTCACAGGGGATGTGAGGACATCCTGATTGTGACCACGGGGCCCGGTGGTCAGAGGGCAGGCCATGAAGATGTCCTGAGTGTGACCACGGGGTCCAGTGGGGACGTAAGGCGGTCCTGACTGTAACCAAAGGGTCCAGTGGTCAGTGGACTGGATGTGAGGATGACCTGACTGCCTGACCGAGTGCTGGCTGCTGTCCATCATTGCAGTCACTGGACCCCAGGGAAGGAGTGAATAAGGCTCTCACCCCAGGGCTCCAGTGCACGATCCCCACAGCACCCAGGCCTGTGATCTCTGAGCACATTGAACAGCAGACGATCAAGTCCTCCACCAAAGTATCCAGCCCTACCACCCTGAGGGGTCCTGGTCCTAGCTCTGACTGGGCTGTGTGTGTGTCCTCAGTGGGTGGATGTAGATCCCCAGGCTGTATCCACATCTGTGGACCCACCTGCTTCTGTCGCTGGCCCTATACGTGGGCTATAGGTGACTATAGCCCAAGAGGGTTGGTCCCTCACCCTCCCCTCGTCCCTGTCTGCTCCTCTTGGTCAGAGGTCCACTCAGCGAAGTGTCTTGTCCACCCTTATCCCCTCATACTGGCCAGAGGTCAACAGAACAGTGGACAAATGGTGGGGTGGCTCAGAGGGTTGATGGGTGAATTCTCTATGTGGCCTCCCACCCTCTCCGTTAGGAAGTCTTGTCCCTCAGTCATTGCTGGGGTGGATTAGGACCAGCTGTTCTCTTTGGGGACGTCCACTTAGTCAACCAACAGCATCCAGCAGGCTCCTCACTCCCGCCCTCCATCTGAACTCAGGCTCCTTGCCTTCCTCCCTCCTTCCCTCCGCCGCCCACCCCTCACATTTCCTGTCTCCTCCTCTCAGCCTGCAGCCTCTCCCTGGCCCTGTATTGTATACTGCCCTCTGACCCTCCCTACAGCCCAGGGCCCCAGGTGGAGCTGGTAAAGTGGGGGCTTCCCCCCCCACCCCCCGCCACCCTGTGACAGACTGCCTGCAAAATAGACCCCCCCAAATCTGGGCAGGGCTTTCTGACAGCCGGCCTTCACTCACCTCCCCAGGTGAGGTCTCTTGCCCTGCACCCTCTCCTTGTCCAAATCCCAGAACTGGTGACTTCATCAGGCTCCTTGGCAGAGGGGAATCGGATCACAGAACAGCTGACTAAATGTCATTTTAATCAGCTCCCCAAGTGGGTCACAGGTCACCTTCTGAGTGTTCCTGGAGATTTCTCACGTTCATAAAGTTCCATCTTCCTCCATATGGACTAGCTGGACCAGAAATGACATTTCCCAAAGTGATGGACTTGTTTGTGTTCTTTACTTTGGTCTTGTCCCGTCTTTATTTCCACATGCTCAGAAATGACTTCCTAACTCAGACAGAGGAGAAATATATAACACCCCTTATATGTGGAACCAAAAAAAAAAAAAAATTGATACAACAGAAATTATTTAAAAACCAGAAACAGACTTACAGACTTAGAGAAGGAATTTATGGTTGCTGGCCAGGGAAGGATGGGGGTAAGGGATAGTTAGGGAGTTTGGGACAGACATGTTCACACTGCTGTATTTAAAATGGATAACCAACAAGGACCTACTGTATAGCACAGGGAACTCTGCTCAATGTTATGTGGCAGCCTGGATGGGAGAGGGCTTTGGGGGAGAGTGGATACGTGTGCATGCATGGCTGTGTCCCTTTGCTGTCCACCTGAAACTATCACAACATTGTTAATTGGCTTTACTCTAATAAAATAAAAAGTAAAAAAAAGAAATGACTTCCTCTTCATCTCATATTCTCCAAGGTGAGGACTTGTGAACCAGTTCGTCAGAGTTTAAGTATTAGCCTCTTAGCATCTGTGAGCCCCTGGCCTCAGCTTTCACACCTATACATACAGGGTTGTAGATCATAGCCTGATCTGTCACGGGCTGAAATGAAATTGTGTGTGTGTGTTTTCAACAACACACCACCTGGCACATCAAGGGGCTTAACCTGACACGTTCTAGGAGTTAAGGAACCATGCAGAATTCTCCTACGGAATCTGTCCAAGGGCTGCTGTCCTTCCAGGTGGCTGAGTTTCACTGAAGAAAAGTACATTAGGTTTCCTCTGGGTTACTTTTCATTTGACTTTAAAAGTATCCACTTATTTTGTAAAAGCATATGATGGGGTCATATCCATATCTTTACGGAACAAAGCACTGGCCTTTTTGCGAACACTTGTTGCCCATTTTAGGACAGACAGATATAAAGATCAAACTTGCCTTTTCTGTTTACCAATGATGTCTGAACCTCTAATCCTAAATAATAAGTGAAAAAATAGATGAATAAATAAATCAGCCTGTTTAAGTTTTGCATGCAAATGGGCAGCAGATTTAGGAAGGAGAGGGCAGAGGCAAACTGAGGGCTTTCCAGCAGAAACACCAAAGAGGTATGAATGAAAGCAGTCACCATTTACCCCAATGTGGTGAGCTTAAGTATTGGCACTTGTATATGATGATACAGGATGGGGAGAGAGAGAAAAAGGAAGGGAGAACCTTAAATAAATAAGGCAGCTTTGAAGAATTTAATCTGTCTTCTTGTGTCCAGTTTCTATGATGGCCAAGAGTGATGAATTGAATATCTTCTAGAGCCAAAGATAATTATGTCCCTGGGCCTGGTTATATGATGCCTTTTCCACCAGAGCAGTGAGGCCTGACAGAGGGATGGGATGTTTTCCCATGTGGTTTACTGCCAGTGAATGAATGGCCTCCTGTGTCAGGTCACAGAGCCTTCATTCATCCAAATAACATTTTTTTGCTGGATGCCTTCTTTTGCTGGATGCCTTCTTGTGCTGGACACGGAGGCCTCAATGATGAGGAGCAAGCAGTCCCAGCCTTTGAGGAGTTCCTAATCTAAAGGGGGAGATAGACACATGGATGAGAACAGGGTGGTTGTAGCTATGCCCAAAACGGAGTGCATGTCCTGTCCTTCCACTGCCACTCAATAAGCCTCTTGAGAGCCACTGTCCAATGAAGGCTGTCAGCAAGAAGGCTGTGGACATCCTTGGGCTCATGTGAACAAACATGCTCATATTTGTACATTAATTCAGGCCTTTTCCTCACACATCAAGGACTAATCTGTGCTGGAGGACACAGTGGTGACTGGGCTTCTCTTCCCAAGGAGCTCATATTCTAGGGGCAGAATATGGCTTCCCCAAATGAAGAGGAAGGAGAGATACCCCACTACTATTTCTTGTGAGCCTCAATATAGGTGCAGCATCAGATACTAGCTAAGGTAGGAATCCATTGTTTACCCTTAATGAGCTGTCCTTTCAGTAGTTTGCAGATGAACATCCACTCTGCTTTGCTTGTTGTTGTTTAATCACTTTGCAAACCCATGGACTATAGCCTTGCCATGCTCCTCTGTCCATGGGATTTTCCAGGTAAGAATACTGGAGTGGGTAGCCATTTCCTTCTCCAGGGGATCTTCCTGACCCAGGGATCAAACCCAGGCCTCCTGCATTGGCAGGCACATTCTTTACTGCTGAGCTACCAGGGAAGCCCTTGCTTTGCTTGGATACATATATAATTACCTGCCTGTGGCTACTAATCCCCTCACTGCCTCATATCTGGGGTCAACAGGCTGTGTGAAAAAGCAACAACGTTTTTCTCCAGCAGGTGGAGTTATGGAAGGTTAAAGGGAAAGTTCTAAGTTATAAGGACCCTTGGATCTGAGCCAGAAATCCTGTGCCTGGCAGAGAGGCCAGTTAACTGACGCCATTCTATGAGCAAATGTTCCTTGGTTTAGATAGTATTTATTCGGCACTCAGAACTGTACAAAAGTTTGTTGATAATACCAACTTTTGCTGGCAATAATAAAATTAAATTGGTTTAGCCTACAGAGGGTTTAGGATCCAGATGAGCAGGACATTTGAGCAGGACAATTTGACATTTGAGCCACTCCAAAGGGTTGAGTTATGATGCAAAACAGCGCACAGAACAAAAAGGCAACATTTCAGGTGATGGCAGCCACAGCAGTTCTCGGAAAGGCACAATGGGAGTTCCCTGGGGATCCAGTGGTTAGACCCTGCGCTTCCCCTGCAGGGGCGATGGGTTCGATCCCTGGTCAGAGAACTAAGAGCCCACATGCCACAAGACACATGACGAATCTACATGCTATAACTAAGGCTTGATGCAAACAAATAAGTAAATAAATAAATATTAAAAAATAAACTGTAAGTGGGGTGTTGGCTTGATTTGGGGTGTGAATGGGTTGATATCAAAAGTATGGGATAGCATATGGAGAAGGGAGCTGCGTCTGGCAGGGTGGTGAGTGTGTTTGAGTGTGTGTGTGTGTGTATGCAGTCTTATGGTCTCTGGGCTGATAGGTCTGCCAGCATTTCCAGTCAGCAAGTGACTACAAGAGCAAGAAGGGGCTTGGATCTCGCTTAGCAATCAGAAAACAGAATTCCTTACAGAAAAGTCTTGGCCTGGTCACCTCTCTGTCTGTATTGGAAAGAGGATTGATTCTGGCAAAATTTTGCTTGATCTGCAGAAGTGTTAGTTCAATAACTTCCCTCCAAGATTCCTGCCAAAGCCAAGAAGTTGAGTTTCACTATGATTTAATAGGGTTTCAAGATAGCATTCAAAAAAAGATTTGCCTGTGTTTGTGGATGAAGTAGGCTTGCTATTTCCCTTTCTGTATTTATTTTATTCTTTGCCCATAGACACTGATTATAAAAAATAGCGCTAAGGTTGATAAAAACCAGGCTGCTTCAGCCCACTCAGAGAGTGGCCCTTATTTCCAATTATCAGACTGACTGGCTGCTAAAGTATTGCTCCTTCAGCACTACAGACAAGAGGAATCAGTTACAGAGGCAAATTGCTTTATTATGCTTCTCTCTTGAGCCATCATTCATGTGAAGGGGTTTCCAGCATAGTCCTTGGACCCTTATTCAAAATGCAAGTGTGCATGAAATCTCTCTCCTAGCCCAAGTCCTGGGTGAACTGTCCATCCATCACCCAAACAAAAGCCAGCAAAATACTCTCACCATCCTTTCTGTGGTCTATGCACCCACATATTAAAAAAAGAAATTTACGTATGGATGCATTCCAGAGTTTCCCAGGTGGTGTTAGTGGTTAAAGACCATGCCTGCCAATGCAGGAGTCATAAGAGACACAGTTTCTATCCCTGCATTGGGAAGATGCCCTGGAGGAGGGCATGGCAACCCACTTCAATATTCTTGCCTGGAGAATCCTCATGGATAGAGGAGCCTGGCAGGCTACAGTCCACAGGGTCATGAAGAGCCCGATACTACTAAAGCGACTTAGCACGCATGCACTCATGGATGCATCTGGTCTTAGTTGTGGGATGTGGGATGTGGGATCTGTCCTGTGGCACAAGAGCTCTTCGTTGTAGTGCAATGGCAGGTGAGTTCTCTAGTTGAGATTCACAGGCTTAGCTGCTCTGGGGCTCATGGGATTGTAATTCCCTGACCAGGGATGGAACCCAAGTCCCCTGCACTGCAAGGCAGATTCTTACCCACTGGACAACCAGGGTAGTCCCTACCATCACATTTGGATAAAGCACTACAACTCCTAGTTATTTACCGAAGGACATAGTGCCCTCAGTGCGTTTGGAATCCAGAGCACCTCGTAGGATGTACTACTCCATGTTATTAGGACATTTAAAATGGCAGTGAGGACTTCCTTGGTGGTACAGTGAATAAGAATCCACCTGCCTATGCAGGGGACATGAGTTCGCTCCCTGGTCCAGGATGATTCCACATGCTGCAGAGCAACGAAGCCCCTGTGCTACAACTACTGAGCCTGAGGGCCTAGAGCTGTCCTCTGCAACAAGAGAAACTGCTACAATGAGAAGGCTATGCACCGCAGAGAAGAGTAGACCCCCTTCACCGCAACTAGAGAGAAAGTCCATGCCCAGCAGCAAAAAGCCAGTGCAATCAAAATAAAATTAAATAAATAAATACAATGACAGTGACTGGAAGAAAAATTCTCTTCGCTGTTACTCAGATCTGGGTTTGAGTCTTCTCTCTGTCCTTTATCAGTTCTGGTAAATCTGTTTTCTCATCTTCAGAAGGGGAAACATGCTTATCTTAGAAGCAATATAAGGGCTGGTTGAAATAACTCGTAAATGATGTTGCTTGGTATCTGGTACCAAGCAGGCCCTTCCTTAATTCAGGTGGATTCTGCTCAAGTCACTTTCCTTCAGTTCAGTTCAGTCGCTTAGTCACGTCTAACTCTTTGCAACCACATGGGCTGCAGCACACCAGGCTTCCCTGTTCATCACCAACTTCTGCAGCTTGCTCAAACTCATGTCCATCGAGTCAGTGATGCCATCCAACCATCCTGTCCTCTGTCGTCCCCTTCTTCTCCTGCTTTCAATATTTCCCGGCATCAGGGTCTTTTCTAATGAATCAATTCTTCACATCACGTGGCCAAAGTATTGGAGATTCAACTTCAGCATCAGTCCTTCCAATGAGTATTCAGGACTGATTTCCTTTAGGATTGACTGGTTGGATTTCCTTGCAGTCCAAGGGACTCTCAAGAGTCTTCTCCAACACCACAGTTCAAAAGCATCAATTCTTCAGTGCTCAGTCTTCTTTATGGCCCATCTCTCACATCCATACGTGACTACTGGAAAAACTATAGCTTTGACTATATGAACCTTTGTTGGCAAAAGTCTCTGATTTTTAATATGTTGTCTAGGTTTGTCACTCTACTTACTGAGTGTCTACTGTAGGCCTGACATATAGTGGGGCCTTGGGGATACACGGCCCCGCCCTCTGGAGTCTTGCAGCAATGATTAAGCTAGGTAGTGTATGAGGTTAATTGTTTAAAGTAAAACTGTCATGGGAATTCCCTAGTTGTCCAGTGGTTAGCACTTCCACTATAGGAGGCATGGATTCAATCCCTAGTGGGAGAACTAAGTTCCTGCAGACCACAGAGTGTAGACAAAAATAAAATAAAATTATAAAACTATAATGAAACTTCTCCTTCTCCTGATCAGGCTGCTTCTGGAGGGAGCCTAATTGCTGGAGAAGCAAGGTAAAATTGAAAAGCCAATTTAGTCCCCTTTACCCAGGTGCCTTTCGGTCTTGATTTTGTCCCCATCTTGCTGTAGGAACTGGAACAATCTCTTCCTTATATTCGGAAGTTAATAGTTAATTTTTAATCTTAATGGATTTTATTTTCTTAAAAGAGTTTTAGGTCTAGAACTTTTCCAAAATGTTGAGGTTTTGGAATGCTGTGAATTCCCAGAAGTGGCTGTTTATTCCCTTATGCTGTGTATCAGGCTCTGGGTTATGTCTGTGCCAGTCTGGGTAGCTCCTGAGTGTGCATCTTACACTCTGTAAGATGGAAGAGATGATTGAGAGGCCCAGGAGAGACCTTCTAACTATTGGAATCTGATAGTCCACACATTTCAAAAATCTCCATTTGTTCAGTATGTGAATGGAGACAGGATAGTACCTGGGGTAGGTGTGGGCTTGTGTGTGAGATTCAGTAGGAAAGGGAGCAGTCTGAGGAAGCAGGAAGGATGCTGAGTGCATCCTCATGGAGATGTTTTATGGAGGAGCTAAGGCTCGCCCACCGTCCCTTTAGCCTCTAGCTAGGTTTTGCTCCCTGGTATTATTCTTGCTAGTGACATAGTAACTGTCTATTTCCTGGGATCCCCCAGTGGGTAGACCAAAGTAACCAAGAAGATATGAGGAATTTACATTTTCCAGTACGAACTATAAGATTGCAAAGGAAGGAAAAAAATAACCAGTTTGTTCCACTATCTGGTCACTTAGGAGAGTAGGGATAAGCCCAAGCAGGGGGAAAGATGAGCAATGGCTTATGGTGTTGCAGTGGTACAGACCCTGAAATAAGCAAGCACAAACACCATTTAGGCAAAGTTCAGTTCTGTTCAGTTCAGTTCAGTCGCTCGGTTGTGTCCGACCCTCCGTGACCCCATGAATCACAGCATGCCAGGCCTCCCTGTCCATCACCAACTCCCGGAGTTCACTCAAACTCATGTCCATCGAGTCGGTGATGCCATCCAGCCATCTCATTCTCGGTCGTCCCCTTCTCCTCCCGCCCCCAACCTTTCCCAGCATCAGACTCTTTTCCACTGAGTCAACTCGTCGCATGAGGTGGCCAAAGTATTGCAGTTTCAACTTCAGCATCAGTCCCTCCAAGGAACACCCAGGATCGATCTCCCTTAGAATGGACTGGTTGGATCTCCTTGCAGTGCAAGGGACTCTCAAGAGTCTTCTCCAGCACCATAGTTCAAAAGCATCAATTCTTCGGCGATCAGCTTTCTTCACAGTCCAACTCTCACATCCATACATGACCACTGGAAAAACCATAGCCTTGACTAGACGGACCTTTGTTGGCAAAGTAATGTCTCTGCTTTTTAATATACTATCAAGGTTGGTCATAACTTTCCTTCCAAGGAGTAAACGTCTTTTAATTTCATGGCTGCAATAATGATATTGGCACCAAAATTGTCAAGTCAACACCAACATTGACTTGGTGTTGCTGCTTTTTAATGGGTTCTTCTTGAGAGGTAAGAAAAGAGGCCAGGAAGGATATTAGTATATAAGCTGCTAGGATGAAGTTTGGGATTCCCTGGTGGCTTAGATGATAAAGAATCCACCTTCAATGCGGGAGACCTGGGTTCTATCCGTGTGTTGGGAAGATCCCCTGCAGGAGGGCATGGCAACCCACTCCAGGATTCTTGCCTAGAGAATCCCTGGAGAGGACAGAGGAGCCCGGCTGGCTACAGTCCATGGAGTCACAAAGAGTTGGACATGACTGAGCAACTAAGCAGAGCAGGATGAAGTTTAGCTACTGTCAGTGGTGCTGGTTTCCTGTCCCTTTTGATCTTGATTTTGGCATTAACTGGCTGTGGGAACTCGAGCCTTCCCCTGTGGATTGTCACTGGGATTCTCAGAGTCAGAAATCCCAGAGTTGATAATGGGTAGAAAGAAGGAGCAGCTACCACACAGAGTATTAAAAATAGACGCAAGCTTTCCTTCAATGAGAGAGACACACATTTGTGACAGCTTCAGGGAGCTTCTCCTTCAGAAGTAAGTATAGCCTCAGCCAGTCCAAATCATAGGTTTTCTGAAATTAGCTTTTGTGTTGGAATGGCTTCTAGGCTGTGTGTGCCTAGGGAGCCAGGAGGTTCCCTACTTCTTCCTCCTTCTCTGACCATCTCCTCCCTTTTCCTGCTTTTCCTCTTTCATGCCTCCTCTTTCCTCTTTTCCTCCTTCCTTTCTCCTACTCGTCATAAGGAAGTTCAGGACTTCCCTGGTGGTCCAGTGATTAGGACTCCATGTTTCCACTGCGGGTGGTGTGGTATCCATCCGTGGTTGGGGACCTAAGACCTTCGCATACCTCGAGGGGTGTGGCCAAAATAAAGAAAGAAAGAAAAGAGGGCTAAAGCTTTCTCCCACCTGTGTTCACAGAGCCTCCCAAAGGTGCCCAGAGGGACCCAGCCTCCATCGTCCAGAGTGGGAACCTGTTCATGATAACACTGTTTATTAGTTTTATTCCCTTCTCTGACTAACTTTCCCCACTCCTGTTATGGGGTTTCCTGGAATTTCCTTCCAATAAACTACTTGCTTTCAAATCTTTGTCTTGGGGTCTACTTTTGAGGAAAGAAGTGAAAGTGTTAGTCCCTTAGTTGTGCCTGACTCTTTGCGACCTCATGGACTATGTAGCCTGTCAGGCGTCCATGGACTTCTCCAGGCAAGGACACTGGAGTGGGTAGCCTTTTCTGTCTCCAAGGAATCTTCCCGACCCAGGGATGGAACCCGGGTCTCCTGCACTGCAGGCAGATTCTTTACCGACTGAGCCACCAGGGAAGCTTAAGTTTAAACCTACAAATTCTTACCCTGTAGCATGCTGTACCTGCTGTTTTGTATATTCCTTTCACTCATGAACAAAATATCATTGTACTTATTTCATGCCACTGTATTTGTTTATTTAGGATCCCAGCGTAGGGCACACACGCATACTCCAACCTGAGCAGAACTTCATATTTCATCTTCTAAACAAATCTACTTGCTTAGACTCTTAAAGAGTCTCATAGACTTTTTGTTTTTGCTGTTTCTTGAATTACAAATGCTTATGGTGCTGCCTGGTGACCTGGGGTGCGAAAAACATGTGCTCCGGGTGATCCAGGACTGGAGTCAAGTTTAGCTGTCTCATTCCAGCAATGTGACCTTGGACAGGTTACCTAAGCTCTCTGAGCCTCACTTTCTTCTCTGTAAAACAGAGAGAGTCATGCCTGCCTACCTCAGACCATGTGAAAGAAAAAATGAGGCAACGTCTGTGAAATCCCAAGCCCATGATAAGTGCTCTGTGATGGCGATCTCCATCAGACCTCTGACCCCAGCCCTCAGGGGGTTCCCATTATGTTGTACCATCTGTCACCTTGTTGTCTAGTTGGTGGATCTATCTGGACTGTTGTGGGACACAGAGGAGGCAGGGGAGGAAGGATTAGATTCCAGTGAAAGCATCAGGCAGGGTGTCCCAGGGGAGGTGACATTTGAGCTTGGTCTTTGGGTGATTAGGATTTCACTAAGACAGGGCAAAGGGAAGACAGACACTTTGCGTATTGTTCTGGGTAATTCTAACTCCCCTGGTTGGAGGTAAAAGGACTCAGGGCATCCACTGCAGGAGGTTAGACACTCTGCTTGTATTAACTGCTGGATAACCAATCCTCCCTGTGGTTCAAACATAGCAGCAGCCTTGGTACCTCATATGGGTCAGTCTTCAGCCCAGCACTGACAGCTCTTATGTTCCTTCAGTCCCTGAGGTCTGCAGAGAACTTGGGGTCTCCTATTTCACCCTAGCCTTTAGGGCAGAGTTTGCAGCCTATACACTAATTTTATATACAGTATTAAAAGCAAAATAGAGCTGACAATTAAGAATTGGAATCAGTCACTTGCAAATCTGGATATTTAGCAACTCTTGTGAACTGGGAAGATCTGGCAAAGTCTGGTCCATGTTCCCACATGCCAATGGTCCAACAGGGCCCAGAAGGAGCCATGACCTTTATCAGGAAGGACCTGTGCTTTTCTGCCTGCTCCAGGCCACCCATCCCTCCTGAACACTGAGCCTGGAGCTTCTTTCACTTTACCACTGGGCTGGAACTTAAAAAAAAAAAATGATAGAGGAATCTTTCTCAGTATCTACATCTCTATCAAAGGACTACTCAGGGACTTCCCTGACAGTCCAGTGGTTAAGACTCCACACTTTCAATGCAGGGGCATGGGTTTGATCCCTGGTCAGGGAACTAGGAAGACTGCTTGGCCCAGTCTTACTTTCAGTTTTCCTGACTGCATGGCCGTGTGGTCAGTTTTCTGTATTTGCAAATGGGCTTGTGGAGAAGCAGCTCTATTTTAAAGAGCCTTTTGATTTCTTTCTTTTTAGGAAAAAAGTTTTAAAAGCAATGCCTTCTCTATGTTTGAATCAGGACTCAGCCTCAGCAAATGACTCACACAAGGGACTCCATTCTCACTGATGTTAACACACAGTGTGCCAGGCTGGCTTTTCCATCTCCTCCCTCCAGACCCTCCCTGTCCCCCCATCCCTGTGCCAACTGGTGCTTCCCTCATGAACGGAGGTAATTCTAAGTGGCCCAAGGAATGTCTTCTAGAACGTGCAGCAAAACACTCTTCCTGCAAGAAACAATTGATTTTTGCTCCCTTGGTACCAGACCTGTAAGTGTGGCAACTACCCTTTAAAAACTAAATCACTTCTCTGGGTCCATTAAGCTCCCTCCTGAGAGGGCAGAAACTCTTGGGGGTGGTTTTGTGGCCAGTCACACCTCAGGAGTCACTGTCTTGACCGAGGAGGTGAAAGTTGCTTCACTTGTTGTGAGGTCACCCAGACAAATGAAGTGAAGTTGACTCTATTGGGGACCGAAATGTAGGCTGTCCTACTGAAATGAATGGGTCAGAAGTACAGTGCTGTGAGGGGTACTTCTCCTCCCCCATTCTGGGCCTCCTCAGCTTCAGGCAGCATCTGAACGCAGCAGACAGATGATGAGGTGGCCTCTGCCTTTGGAAACACCTGGGAAATGGCTCCTGGGATCAGAGAGAGATTCTCCAGAGAATGTTTGGGAATTTTTCTGGTATCTGGGAGATCAGTGGATAATTTTTACACCTCTAGAACTTTTTAGGAAGAGAGGAATTATGCTTCCAACCCTGGCAATAGGTTTGACCTCTTGGAGGAGGCGACAGTGCTAACTCAGGGTAAAAATGGGTCCCTGGGGGTCAAGCTAAAATCTGGGCCCTGTAGGTAAAGCTGTCAATCAATCTGGAAGCAGAAGAATCATCTTAAAAATGCAGAGATCTGGGCCCCACTTGCTAACATTTTGGTTTGGAAAATCCCAAGTGGGACCCAGGAATCGGTATTTTAACCAATACTGGGCCATTCTGTTGCAGGTGCATGCTGTATCACACTTTTGCAGAATCCCAGCTTAGTGTTTCTCAAAAGTCACTTCATAAATTTTTTCAACTAGTAGTTAGGAAGGTGCTTAAGGATTTATGACTGTGTCCTCAAAGCGTGAACTTCAGCACTGCTTCCACAGACGGGCTTATTATTTTGGATTTAACACAATGGGATTATAAATTATTCATTCCTGGTTGAAAATAAAAGAACTTGACTCAACATCTGGGGGCTGAATGCAGCACACAGATTGCTTATGCTGTTTCTATAAAAATGGAATTCAGTTTCCATCGAGGCACATAGCCTGCTGCCTGTTTTCCCTTAACTTGCTGGTTGCTCTGTCCTGCTGGCTGAGTGCCTGCACGGGGATTGCTGTGGGGTGAAGTTGTTCTTACCTTCCCTATTCAGGGGCTCGCATCATTGGTTCCCAAATGTTGGTATGCAAATGATCCCCTGAAGAGATGATTAAAAATGTAGATTACAGAAGTTTTTAGAGTCAAGTGAGCCCTGAGAGCCTACACTTAAAAGTTATTGAAGTATCGTTGATTTACAATGTTGTGTCAATTTCTGCTGTACAGCAAAGTGACTCGGTTTTACACGTGTGTGTGAGGCACTCAGTTGTATCCAACTCATTGTGACCCAATGGACTGTAGTGTTTCAGATGCCTCTGTCCATGGAATTCTCCAGGCAACAATACTGGAGTGGGTTACCATTCCCTTCTCCAAGGGATCTTCTCCGCCCAGGTATCAAACCTGGGTCTTGCTCATTGTAGGCAGATTCTTTATGTTCTGAGCCATCAAGGAAGCCTGTTTATATATATATATATATATATATATATATATATATATATATATATATATATATATATATATATTCTTTTCCATTATGGTTCATCATGGGATATTGAATATAATTTGCTGTGCTATGCAATAGGACCTTGTTTATCCATCTTGTATATAATAGTTTGCATCTACTAATCCCAATTTCCCATTCCATCCCTCCCCCACACCCTCCCCCTTGGCATCCAGAAGTCTGTTCTCTGTGTCTGTAAGCCTGTTTCTGTTTCATAGATATGTTCATTTGTGTTTTATTTTAGATTCCAGATATAAGTGATCGCATATGGCATTCTCTTTGTGACTTATTTCACTTAGTATGATCATTTCTAGGTCGAAGAATTGATGCTTTTGAACTGTGGTGTTGGAGAAGACTCTTGAGAGTCCCTTGTACTGCAAGGAGATCCAACCAGTCCATTCTAAAGAAGATCAATCCTGGGTGTTCATTGGAAGGACTGATGTTAAAGCTGAAACTCCAATACTTTGGCCACCTCATGCGATGAGTTGACTCACTGGAAAAGACTCTGATGCTGGGAAAGGTTGGAGGCAGGAGGAGAAGGGGATGACCGAGAATGAGATGGCTGGATGGCATCACCGACTCGATGGACATGAGTTTGAGTGAACTCCGGGAGTTGGTGATGGACAGGGAGGCCTGGCGTGCTGTGATTCATGGGGTCGCGGAGAGTAGGACACGACTGAGCGACTGAACTGAACTGAACTGAAGAGAATCTACATTTTAATCGGCATTCCTGGTGGACCACTGCTCTTCCACGCCTCTTGGGGGGCACCCTTGGGGTATCTTGTTGTCTGTCTATTGGGCATTCTGGGCACACTGTCTGGGGCCTAAAAACTTTTCTGGGCCTGACAAAAATGTTTGAAACCAGCAGAAGTTGTGTTGGTTCCAAAATAGGAAGGGATAACTGCAAAATCAAAATTATTTACCAAACATAACAAGCCAACTCTATTCATTATTAAATTTAGTTTTCATAAAATTTTTATTATATTTGAGGACGGTTTGTAGACTATATTTTTTTCTTCATTTCACAAGAATTCCTGAATAAGCCTGATAATCATTAAGTAGTCAGAGTCAGTGGTAAATGATTCGTAACCAGATGTCAAAGGCAATATTATAAAAACCTCCTTCAAAGTATTTTTGTAGCACACACTTATTTATATTCATATGTATACTTATGTTTGGTGGCTTCCCTGATGGCTTAGTGGGTAAAGAATCTGCCGGCAAATCAGGAGACTTAGGAGTCACAGTTTTGATCCCTGGGTCAGGAAGATCCTCTGGAGGAAGAAGTGTACCCACTCCAGGATTCTTGCCTAAAAAATCCCATGGACAGAGGAGCCTAGTGGGCTATAGTCCATGTTGTTACAGAGTTGAACACGACTGAGTGACTAAGCAAGGAAGCATACTTATATTATTACAGAATTTTGCTATGATTTAATTAATAGGTTTGATACAAAGCTAGAATGGGTGCTTCAGAAGTGAAGGTGCTTAGGTCTTATAAAAAGTTTGCAGTGTCCTTAAGAATACATTTAGGATTTTCCTGGTCTTTAGGCCACTGAGTTCATAGTAACCTATTTACTTGTGAAGTAGACAGTTGTAATTCGTTTTACAGAGGAGGAAGTCAAGTGGTTTACTGATTTACTAAAGGATCAAGAGGCAGTAAAAACCAGAATTCAGACCTAAGTATTAGTACTCCAAATTTATTATATCTTATACTTCAGTGTCAGAAACCATACCCCCAAACGCCCTTCATACTGCTACCCTGGGAGAGCTAGCTCTTTGAGTCCTTGTGTCCTTGTAATCATAACAGCACTAGGCAATTTGAAAACTTTTGACCAGAGTAGAAATAAGTTTCATATTTTGGGTCAGAAAGCAACATATTGATAATAATCTTTACGTGTAGATGAAGCCAGCTAAGAGAGAGCTGGCTTTGCAGTCATGACCGTGCTGCTATTTCTGCTAAAGATAAGGAGGGTGGGGAATGGGGCTATTACTTGATATATCTATGGATCTGTTTCTTGAGCACACTAAAAGTCTGGCAGTCTTGAAGGGTTATTCCAATAAAGCCAGGGCAAGATAGTATGACAGTCTTATCACAAAAGCAGCCAGGTTGCTTAGAGGACAAGCAATCAAAATACTGATAGAAAAGAACCAGCTCTCTATGGAGAGTTCTGTGCTTCTGTCCAAACTGCAGATACCACCCTCTTCCCAAACTTCTTCCCAAACATGGGCTCTGAATGTTCACCCATGGTGGTCTCCCTTCTCCTACTGCTCGTGACCATTCTACTACCATTTTCTCAGCAGCTTGAAAATCTTTAAAAAAGGACTTGAAGGAAGAGAGCTATGGATCACAGTGCTTTTCTCCATCCATGAACAACATGAAATACATGTTCACTGCAGAAAAATGACAAAGCATGGGTAAGCCAAAGGGAGAAATAAACTCTGAAATTTCCCCATCTAGCACATCTGCCACTAATATCTTAGTATATATCATTCTGGGGTGTTTTTCTGTGTAAAGGCCTGCCTACTGGTACTACGGTGGGAGCATTTCTGTTTCATAATGCTTTCCCTACACATGACACATTGTGAATGCTATACCATATGATGCACAATCTTTGTTATAGGGCTGTACCACAAATACATCAATAGTCTATTATTAGGAAGTTCGGGTGTTTCTAAATTTTTACATTGATAAACAATGCTGAAGTGAACATCATTTCGCATACGCCTCCTATTGTTCTTTTAAAAAATATTTATTTATTTTTTGGCTGTGCTGGGTCTTCATTGCAGTGCATGCTTTCTCTAGTTGCAGTGAGCTGGGGCTACTCTTCATTGCGCTGCTCGGGCTTCTCGTTGTGGTGGCTTCTCTTGCTGCTGAGAATAGGCTGTAGGCATGTGGACTTGAGGAGTTGTGGCACATGGGCTTAGTGGCCCCAAGGCATGTGGGATCTTCCTGGACTAGGGATCGAATTGGTGTCCTCTACATTGGCAGGCGATTCTTAACCACTGAACCCCAAAGGAAGCCCCTCCAATTTTTGTCAGGACTGAATTGCTCAATGCTTATAGGGTTAAGGTCCTGAATAGGAACACAAAGAACTCAAAGAAAGTGGGCATTTTAGTTCTGAATGTTAAGCAAATCACTTTTCCTTGGCAGGAAATTCAGGTAACTGGCATTCTGTGTCAAGAATTGTGAAGCATCTGAAATTTCACTCTATTTGCAAGATAAGAAGTTAGCTCGCTGTAGATTCATTGGGGCTGGCTGAAGAGTTGAGACTCCTGAATCTGAAACAAAGGATGGTTTATTACTCATAGCAATAATAGTAGCCCAAGGATCAGCATTTTTGCCAGCTTCCTGAGCCCCAATTCCCACAGCAGCATCATACAAAGATGGTCTAATGACAGCTATATAACACAGTGGGGTGTGTTATAGGAATGGAATCCCAAACTTAGGGAATTTGAATCTTTATTATTCTGGAGAGTATGCAAACCTACCTTCCACTCTGGAGGGACAGACATTATCTCTCTTTTCAAGGCTATTCACTGTACAAATATCCTTGAAAATATTGTCTAGGACAAGGGTAGTTGATCACTCTCTTCCCAAGATGTTTAGAAATGTGAGAAACCCACATACCCAAGGAGGATTGTTTCCTAGTATTCTGTTTGCTGGTAGGAAACTTAATGAGAGTTTTTGGTACAAAGTACAGTGTTAGCAATTACATATATGTTTTGGGCTGAAAGTCTGTGTCTCACCAAAATTCCTGAAATATTAACTTCTAATGTGATGATATTAGGAGATGGAGGTCTTCGGGAGGTAATGAGGTCATGAGAGTGAAGCCCTCATGAATGGGATTAGTCTCCTTATAATAGAAACTCAAGAAAGCTTTCTCATGCCCTTCTGCCACGTAGGATACCAAGATCATAGCCATTTATGAACCAGGAAGAGAGCCCTCACCAGATCTAATCTTCCAGAGCCTTGGTTTTAGACTTCCCAGTCTTCAGAACTATGAGAGACAAATGTTTGCTTTTAAGTCACCTAGTCTATGGTAATTTTATTCAGTTCAGTTCAGTTCAGTCGCTCAGTCGTGTCTGACTCTCCGTGACCCCATGAATCACAGCACACCAGGCCTCCCTGTCCATCACCAACTCCCGGAGTTCACTGAAACTCATGTCCATTGAGTCGGTGATGCCATCCAGCCATCTCATTCTCTGTCGTCCCCTTCTCCTCCCGCCCCCAATACCTCCTAGCATCAGAGTCTTTTCCAGTGAGTCAACTCGTCGCAGGAGGTGGCCAAAGTACTGGAGCTTCAGCTTTAGCATCAGTCCTTCTAATGAACACCCAGGACTGATCTCCTTTAGGATGGACTGGTTGGATCTCCTTGCAGTCCAAGGGACTCTCAAGAGTCTTCTCCAACACCACAGTTCAAAAGCATCAATTCTTCGGTGATCAGCTTTCTTCACAGTCCAACTCTCACATCCATACATGACCACTGGAAAAACCATAGACTTGACTAGACGGACCTTCGTTGGCAAAGTAATGTCTCTGCTTTTTAAAATGTTATCCAGGTTGGTCATAACTTTCCTTCCAAGGAGTAAGCGTCTTTAAATTTCATGGCTGCAATCAGCATCTGCAATGATTTTGGAGTCCCCCAAAATAAAGTCTGACACTGTTTCCACTGTTTCCCCATCTATTTGCCGTGAAGTGATGGGACCAGATGCCATGATCTTAGTTTTCTGAATGTTGAGCTTTAAGGTAAATTTTTCACTTTCCTCTTTCACTTTCATCAAGAGGCTTTTGAGTTCCTCTTCACTTTCTGCCATAAGGGTAGTGTCATCTGCATATCTGAGGTTATTGATATTTCTCCCGGCAATCTTGATTCCAGCCTGTGCTTCTTCCAGCCCAGCGTTCCTCATGATGTACTCTGCATATAAGTTAAACAAGCAGGGTGACAATACACAACCTTGACATACTCCTTTTCCTATTTGGAACCAGTCCATTGTTCCATGTCCAGTTCTAACTGTTGCTTCCTAACCTGCATACAGGTTTCTCAAGAGGCAGGTCAGGTGATCTGGTATTCCCATCTCTTTCAGAATTTTCCACAGTTTGTTGTGATCCACACAGTCAAAGGCTTTGGCATAGTCAATGAAGCAGAAATAAATGTTTTCCTGGAACTCTCTTACTTTTTCCATGATCCAGCGGATGTTGGCAATTTGATCTCTGGTGCCTCTGCCTTTTCTAAAAACAGCTTGAACATCTGGAAGTTCACGGTTCACGTATTGCTGAAGCCTGGCTTGGAGAATTTTGATCATGACTTTACTAGTGTGTGAGATGAGTGCAATTGTGCGGTAGTGGAAAGTTATGACCAACCTAGATAGTATATTAAAAAGCACAGACATTACTTTGCCAACAAAGGTCTGTCTAGTCAAGGCTATGGTTTTTCCAGTGGTCATGTATGGATGTGAGAGTTGGACTGTGAAGAAAGCTGATCGCCGAAGAATTGATGCTTTTGAACTGTGGTGCTGGAGAAGACTCTTGAGAGTCCCTTGGACTGCAAGGAGATCCAACCAGTCCATTCTGGAGGAGATCAATCCTGGGTGTTCATTGGAAGGACTGATGCTAAAGCTGAAACTCCAATACTTTGGCCACCTCCTGCGACAAGTTGACTCACTGGAAAAGACTCTGATGCTGGGAAGGATTGGGGGCAGGAGGAGAAGGAGATGACAGAGAATGAGATGGCTGGATGGCATCACCGACTCGATGGACATGAGTTTGAGTGAATTCCAGGAGTTGGTGATGGACAGGGAGGCCTGGTGTGCTGTGATTCATGGGGTCACAAAGAGTCGGACATGACTGAGCAACTGAACTGAACTGAACTAAACTTGAGCATTCTTTGGCATTGCCTTTCTTTGTGATTGGAATGAAGACTGATCCTCTCCAGTCCTGTGGCCACTGCTGAGTTTTCCAAATTTGCTGGCATATTGAGTGCAGCACTTTCACAGCATCATCTTTCAGGATTTGAAATAGCTTAACTGGAATTCCTCCACCTCCACTAGCTTTGTTCCTAGTGATGCTTTCTAAGGCCCATTTGACTTCACATTCCAAGATGTCTGGCTCTAGGTCAGTGATCACACCATCGTGATTATTTTGGTCACGAAGATCTTTTTTGTACAGTTCTTCTGTGTATTCTTGCCACCTCTTCTTAATATCTTCTGCTTTTGTTAGGTCCATACCATTTCTGTCCTTTATCGAGCCCATCTTTGCATGAAATGTTCCCTTGATATTTCTAATTTTCTTGAAGAGATCTCTTGTTTTTCCTATTCTGTTGTTTTCCTCTATTTCTTTGCATTGATCACTGAGGAAGGCTTTCTTACCTCTCCTTGCTATTCTTTGGAACTCTGCATTCAGATGCTTATATCTTTCCTTTTCTCCTTTGCTTTTCGCTTCTCTTCTTTTCACAGCTATTTGTAAGGCCTCCTCAGACAGCCATTTTGCTTTTTTGCATTTCTTTTCCATGGGATGGTCTTGTTTCCTGTCTCCTGTACAATGTCACGAACCTCCGTCCATAGTTCATCAGGCACTCTATCTATCAGATCTAGTCCCTTAAATCTATTTCTCACTTCCACTGTATAATCATAAGAGATTTGATTTAGGTCATACCTGAATGGTCTAGTGGTTTTCCCTACTTTCTTCAATTTAAGTCTGAATTTCGCAATAAGGAGTTCATTATCTGAGCCACAGTCAGCTCCTGGTCTTGTTTTTGCTGATTGTATAGAGCTTCTCCATCTTTGGTTGCAAAGAATATAATCAATCTGATATCGGTGTTGATCATCTGGTGATGTCCATGTGTAGAGTCTTGTCTTGTGGTGTTGAAAGAGGGTGTTTGCTATGACCAGTGCGTTCTCTTGGCAAAACTCTATTAGCCTTTGCCCTGCTTCACTCCATGCTCCAAGGCCAAATTTGCCAGTTACTCCAAGTGTTTCTTGACTTCCTACTTTTGCATTCCAGTCCCCTATAATGAAAAAGACATCTTTTTTGGGTGTTAGTTCTAAAAGGTCTTGTAGGTCTTCATAGAACCGTTCCACTTCGGCTTCTTCAGTGTACTGGTTGGGGCATAGGCTTGGATTACTGTAATATTGAATGGTTTGCCTTGGAAATGAACAGAGATCATTCTGTCTTTTTTGAGATTGCATCCAAGTACTGCATTTTGGACTCTTTTGTTGACCATGATGGCTACTTTCTTCTAAGGCATTCTTGCCCACAGTAGTAGATATAATGGTCATCTGAGTTAAGTTCACCCATTCCAGTCCAGTTTAGTTCACTGATTCCTAGAATGTCAACGTTCACTCTTGCCATCTCCTGTTTGACCACTTCCAATTTGCCTTGATTCATGGACCTAACATTCCAGGTTTCTATGCAATATTGCTCTTACAGCATCGGACCTTGCGTCTATCACTAGTCACATCCACAAGTGGGTATGGGTTTTGCTTTGGCTCCATCCCTTCATTCCTTCTAGAGTTATTTCTCCAGTGATCTCCAGTAGCATACTGGGCACCTACCGACCTGGGGAATTCCTCACTCAGTATCCTATCATTTTGCCTTTTGATACTGTTCATGGGGTTCTCAAGGCAAGTATACTGAAGTGGTTTGCCATTCCCTTCTCCAGTGGACCAAGCTTCCCTGGTGGCTCAGATGGTAAAGCGTCTGCCTGCAATGAGGGAGACCCGGGTTCGATCCCTGGGTTGGGAAGATCTCCTGGAGAAGGAAACGGCAACCCACTCCAGTACTCTTGCCTGGAGAATCCCATGGATGGAGTAGCCTGGTAGGCTACAGTCCATGGGGTCGCGAAGTCAGACTCGACTGAGCGATTTCACTTTCTCCAGTGGACCACATTCTGTCAGATCGCTCCACCATGACCCGCCCATCTTGGGTGGCCCCACATGGCATAGCTTAGTTTCATTGAGTTAGACAAGGCTGTGGTCCGTGTGATCAGATCGACTAGTTTTCTGTGATTATGATTTCAGTGTGTCTGCCTCTGATGCCCTCTCGCAATACCTACCGTCTTATTTGGGTTTCTCTTACCTTGGTCGCGGGGTATCTCTTCACAGCTACTCCAGCAAAGCACAGCTGCTGCACCTTACCTTGGATGAGGGGTATCTCCTCAAGGCCGCTCCTCCTGACCTTGAAAGTGGAGTAGCTCCTCTTGGCCCTCCCGCGCCTGCGCAGCCACTGCCTCTTGGACGTGGGGTACCTCCTCTGGGCCGCCGCCCCCGGCCTCCGGCGTTGGGTAGCTCCTCTTGGCCACGCTTCTGCGTGGTCGGTCGCACAGCCAGGCGTTGCGTCTACTAAATAGGTAACTTTATCTGAAACAGATATCTAAAATTCTCCCTGAGAGATCACCCAAGTCAGTCTCCCGCTTTCAATAAGAATATCTTTTCAATCTACTATTTCCATCTCTTCTCTTGTTAGTACTAGTTTGTGCCAAGTCACACTTCTGGAATAATAAAATGGTGAAAATTCACCTTACTCTCAAAAGTACCGTATCAGTGTTAAGATCATTCTTAAGCTTTGTCCGGCAGTGAAGTAGCTATAATTCATGGTGTATTTTGAAACATCATGAAATATATTATTTTGTGATATTGAATTTAATAAATTAGATATCTTAGAGTAGAGAAAAGTAGTAAAAATATACCCATGGCTTTTAAAAAATGATGGGGTAAAGCTTTTAGGTTGAGAAAATATCACATATTCAATCATATGTGATGTGGAAGATTGCCTCATTTTAGTAACAGAACATCTCTATGTACTCACGGAACATTGGTGTTGTGTGGGCTCTTAGTCTGAGAAACTCTGATTTCTGGGATCACCTTAGGTTAGTCCTGCCTGGTGTCTGCATCTATATCAATACACAGCCTTGATCAGGACACAGGTTCTCCAACTCCCAGTGTAGTACCTTTAGCACAGGACCACACTGCCTGACCCAACCACTCTCCATCCCTTTCCTGATAAGCAGGTTCTTTCAAGGACTCAATTAATCACTTTTTTGTTTGGTCACTAGCTCATGTCAGACTCTTTGCAACCTCATGGACTGCAGCAAGCCAGGCTCCCCTGTCCTTCACTATCTCCCGTAATTTGCTCAAATTCATGTGCATTGAGTTGGTGATGCTATCTAACCACTTCATCCTCTGTTCCCCCTTTCTTCTTCTGCCTTCAGTCTTTCCCAGCATCAGGATCTTTTCCAGTGACTTAATCATGTAAGTCTTACAAATATTTTCTTACTTGATCCTCTAATATGATAGGATGAAATCTTCCTCACATAGAATCACCAAATAAAACAAAAAACATACAAAACAAAATAAAACACAACACACACACTCAAAGCTGACATTCTGTGTGATTTTTTTTCTTTAAAGATGAAGACTCATGGCAGATGAATACTCACAAGATTACCCCCGCTCCTGCCTTTCTTTTTCTGTAACCCTCCCTGCCTTCTCTCTTTTACACAGCTCTCGACAAGAAGTAGTCTTGATTTTTTTTTCCTCTTAAGGTTTCCATTTGACTTCTGCCTCTGTGGGATGAAGATTTATTTCAGCCCTTTAGATCCCCTTGGATTTGGTCCCATATCTCTTTAGAAGAATGATGATGGACCTTTCTGTTATCGTAAACTAGTCAACTAGGCTCTTCATTCCAGCTTCTTCATTTATATTGCTGACAACATATTTGGCAATAAATGTTGTTGCAAGTTTAAAAACATGGCTGCAAATCCTTAAAACTTTTTTCATTGAGAGATGGGACCCATATCTCATCTTAAATAGGGGCACGCCTATGCCTGCTTTGATAGTACAGCCCACCGGAAGAGAAGCTATGTGACTTCCCAGACTTCCCAGGTCACCAAAGGGTTCAGGTTTCTGAACATGCTCTTGGGTTCTGGGCTGCCCTGGAAAAAGTCCAGCCCAGAAGTATGAGACTGTCATGCTATAGAGGCTACAAATAGCTTTCCTTGTAGTCAGTTCCAGCCAAGACTGCCTTCCACGTCAGAGTCCAAGTTCCAGTCCTAGGAATGAAGAAGCTCTCGAATCCTCCTAATGTCTAGCTGGTGAGTCCTCCTTAGTTGTATGAGTTATCTCAGCTAAGGACTCAGACACTGTGGACCAGAGAAGGACCAACTCTGCTGTGCCATTTCCTAATTCCTGTCCCATAGCATCCTTGAACATCAAATATCAGTGCTGTTTTACAGCGCTAAGTTTTGGGTGGTTTGTTATATGACAATAGATAATTAGAGCATAATGTGGTACCTAGAAGTGAGATGCCACTATACCTAAACCTAACGCAAGCTCACTGGCTTTGGGATGGAATGGTGGTGGGTAGATACCGGAAAGGCCTTGAATAACTTGTTAGAAGAAGCCTAACAGCCTTGAGGAGGCTGATGTGAGAACTGGAAGAAAAACGTGCACCGTGTTACGGAAAGCTGAAGCACAAAGAAGGCTTGTTTTGTAATGGCAGAACGTTGGTCAGCATTGTGACCTGTGATAATGTGGAAATCAACAACTTATTTAATGGACTCAATGATATGACTAAGGAGAATTCCAGGTGGAATGTTGGAAGGGCCCTGTGTCTTCTTCGTTATACCTCTAATCAAATCAAATGTGGGTGGAGAAAGATGAATTAAAGAACAAACTGTTCAGTTTTTTAATGGAATTTGTAGCAAATGTAAAAGCTTTAGGACAGATTTTCCACCCAGAAAAATATGCTGCAATTAACAAAGAGCCTCAGGGGAAAAATTAAATCCAGGCCAGTGTCAGGAAAATATGGTTTCAGGGTAAAGATCAAGTCAAGAATGTGAAACCCTCCCTTTTTTGGTAAGACTTTAGAATGGTTTAAGGTGAGGCCTCATAGACACTTTCAGACAGACAAAACTCTTCTAAGGACTTTAGGGATATGTCTCAAAGATCCTAAGAATATTAATGGCTTTGCTCCACAGTGACCTCATAGGGAGCCCAGGAAAGAGAAATGTTTATCTTGATGATATGTGTGAATGTAGCTTCTGTCTAATGAGGTAGATTTTAAACTGATCATAGAAGACCCGCAAAGTTTTTAAAGAAATCATACTAGAGTGGATTGAAAAGGGAATGAAAAATTACAGAATTAAAAGAGTTCTTTGCCCCTCTGCTTCCCAATTCTATGGTCAGGAGACAGGTGGAGAAATACTCAGCTATAGACAAAGGCAGCTTTGATACAAGAAGGATGACTCAGAGGGCAGGGTCAAAAGCTTAGGGAAATAACCCCTAAAGAGCAGGACCAATAACTCCGAAAGAGCAGGGCCTTCCTGGAGAAGGAACAGACAACATGTGCCTGGTTGGACTGCAGAACTGTGATGGACCGATCAGTGACAGCTGCGTGTCTAGTTTTCACCCTATTTGAACAGGAGTGCCTGTATTCATTATCTTATGCCTGTTCCACCGTTATGTGTGTGTTGGTGGGTGACTGTGGCATATGTAACTAGTCTCTTTTGTTGGCAGGTTTTCAGGTCAAGAGAAACTGTAGCTGAGATTTCCTAGGTGGTCCAGGGGTTAAGAATCTGCCTGCCAATGCAGGAGACAGTGATTTAATCCCTCATCTGGGAGGATCCCATAAGCCATGGGGCAACTACTGAAGCCCCAGCACCTGGACCGTGTACATTGCCACAAGAATGGCCACTGCAATGAGAAGCCTGTGTGCTACAACTGAAGAAAGCCCC